>NC_091474.1:92350091-92672276 GCF_036971445.1 Narcine bancroftii
TGGATTTATTAAAAAAAGACACACAACAGACAATATTTGTAAATTTATTAATTCATGCAGTAGAAGGGAGTAAAGCACCAACAGTAGCAGTTGCTTTAGACGCAGAGAAGGCCTTTGACAGAGTAGAATGGAATTATTTATTCAAAGTATTGCAAAAATTCAGTTTACCAGAGAAGTATATTAATTGGATTAAAGCATTATATAAGGGGCCATTGGCGAAAGTGACAGTAAATGGATATATATCAAAGCAATTTAATTTAAGCAGATCAACAAGGCAGGGATGCCCACTGTCACCCTTATTGTTTGCGTTAGCTATAGAACCACTAGCAGAATTGATAAGAACAGAAAATAAAATAAAAGGGATAAAAATAAAAGACAAGGAATATAAAATCAGTTTATTTGAAGATGATGTTATAGTATACTTAACAGAACCAGAATTATCAATAAAAGAATTATATAAGAAATTGAAGGAATATGGAGAAGTGTCGGGTTACAAGATTAACGTAAATAAAAGTGAAGCAATGCCAATGAATAATGCGGATTTCTCAAAATTTAAGAAGGAATCACCATTCAGATGGCAAATGCAAGCAATAAGATACCTAGGTATACAAATAAATAAAAACCTCGGCCATCTATATAAACTCAATTATTATCCACTAATGAAAAAATTACAAGACGATTTAGAGCATTGGAAAGATTTACCACTAACACTAATAGGAAGGATAAACTGTATTAAAATGAACATTTTCCCAAGGATACAATACCTATTTCAGGCATTGCCAATACACTTGACAGAGAAATTCTTCAAGGAGTTAAAGAAAATAATAAGGAAATTTTTATGGAAAGGGGGGGAAACCGAAGATAGCACTAGATAAATTAACAGAATGGTATAAACAAGGAGGCTTACAACTGCCAAACTTTAAAAATTATTATAGAGCCGCACAATTAAGATACCTATCAGATTTTTATCAAACAAGGGAAAAGTCAGATTGGACTAGATTAGAACTAGATAAAATAGGGGAGAACATGTATTATATAAATGGGATGAAAAATTGGTACAACATAGGAGTTCTCCAGTATTACATCATCTGCTCAATATTTGGAAGAAGATTCATGTAGAAAAGAATAAAACAAATTACCAATTACCAAAACTAATACTGACACAAAATCAGTTAATCCCTTTTACAATAGATAACCTTTCCTTTAGAGAATGGGAGAAAAAAGGGATTAAAAGAATAGAAAATTGTTTTTCAGGAAATAAATTATTATCCTTTGAACAAATTAAGGATAAATATAATATAACTCAAGATACAGTGTTGGCATACTACCAACTGAGATCCTACTTGAAGGACAAATTAGGAAGCAGTCTGAGGTTACCAGAGGGAAGTAACTTTGAATATGTGATTACAGATACAATGATAATCAAAAAATTTATAACAAATATGTATATTAAACTACAAGAAAAGGAGAATGAGGAAACAAATGTTAAAACTAAACAAAAATGGGAACAAGATTTAAATATAAAGATAAAGAAGGAAACATGGGAGAAGTTATGCTCTGGAACTATGAGAAATACAATAAACACGAGGTTACGTATGATACAATATAACTGGATACACAGGCTATACATTACACCTCAAAAGTTAAATAAATGGGACCCAACAGTATCTGACAGATGTTTTCGCTGTAAAAAATAAATGGGAACAACAATTCATGCAATCTGGACATGTGAGAAAGTAGAAAAATTTTGGGAAGATCCAAACCAGATATTAAATAAAATTACAGAAAACAATATATCAAAAAACCCAGAGATCTTCCTCCTAAGTAACATAAAAAACAAAGAATTTGGACTTGATTTGGATGGTGTACAAAAAAGATTTGTTAAGATAGCTCTAGCCGTAGCAAAAAAATGTATTATGTCAACCTGGAAATTAGAAGATAATTTGAAAATACAGCAATGGTATATAAAATGAATAAATGTATTCCATTAGAAAAAATGACATATAGTTTAAGAAATAATATTGAAATATTTGAACAAATATGGGAGCCATACATGAAACACAATAGAGAAAACCTACCGGGGACATCTATCACCTAAAATAACGAAAGGAGAAGGAAATGAAAAGAACTGACTCTGGAATTTCTTGTTTATTTTTATTGATTGACAACATAGTTGGACTGGTTTAATGCATCTTAGATTTTGTACTTTAAATGAATGGGGGGGGGGTAGGGAGGGTGGGATGGGAGGAGAGAGGGGGGGGAGAAAATGACACTGTATATATTTGAAAAGGAAAATGTATGCATCTTGGTCAATGTGGTTTATGGTGTGAAAAATAAAAATTAAAAAAAAACTGTAATTAAGTGTTTGTTAACACTGATTCAGTCTGTTCAAACTCACAAATCTTGTTGAGCTATTTTCCCAGGAAGAGATTTCTTCTTAAATTCTTACGCTGGTGATCTCAACTCCCCCTTTGCTTCTTTAGAGTTCTGGAGTTTCTTTCCTTTATGAGGCTGCACCCTTTATCTTCAAAAGTGGTCTCCCTTCTGAAATCCAATCATTTTGTTACGAGTCACATAACACCTATTCTGGTTACTGGAATTCAACCCTTTGGTTCACAAAGATCTAACACCAGTGTGTCCCACAGGGACTCTTCTCCTATTCCTGCTACTGCAATATAGTACAGAGCAGTATCTCCCTCTCTTTCTAGAGATTTGATTTACTTCTGTGTACCACAGGGTCTTCTCAACTCCTCCAGTCATCTTTTTTCTGCCTCTTTTCCCATGTGACCCGACATCACACAGCTTCAGTCTGTTTTGCAAAATCCCTCCAGTTCCAACATTTAATTTTGCAGTCTAGCACCTGTCACTCAAGTGGATCTGGAGACTGAATGTATCGAACACTGTTCCTATAAAGCACACACTGTCTTGACATCCATGGTGATCCATTTTAATTCCATTATTGGCTTGTCTGCTGCACTTGGCATATCCAAACTAACATCTTCATAAGCTAAGAAAAAAGAATAGAAGTATGCCATTTGACCCATCAAATCTGCTCTTGTTCTCTCTTAGTGTTATAATGTGTCAAATGTTCTGTGTAACCAAGCCCACTACATAACTGAAGATATACAATTCAATGTTAACTTCAACTATTATCAACACATCCATCACATATGTCTGCAGGCACTGTATTTGAAGTAAAAACAATGCTGGAGAAATCCAGCAGGTCAACAGTGTAGTGTATAAAAAACACATAACATTTCAGGTTTGAGCCCTTCATCAAGTACAAGATACTGTGAGGGTATCCAGCACGAGTTCCCAATCAGCTGCAGCATAAAACAGGGCTGCGTACTTGCTCCAGTTCTGTTTGTCATTTTCTTCTCTGCTCTTCTGCGCTGGGCCTTTCTGGAGGCTTCAGCCATAGCCCTGCACACAAGGAGCTCCGGAAAACTTTTTAATTTGTCACAGCTCTGGGCCAAGACCAAAATCAGAAGAGTTATGATTCGAGAACAGCTCTATGCAGATGATGCTGCCTTTGTAGCTCACTCCCAGCCACAGCTGCAAGTGTTGTGCGATGTATTTGCATCTGCCTGCACTGAATTTGGTCTGAAAATCAGCCTGGGCAAGACGGTTGTCTTTTGCCAACAAACCCACGACACTCCATCAATGGGTCAGTGCTCACCAACATAGAGAAATTCTGCTATTTGGACTCCACCATGACAACAATGAACTCACTCGATGCAGAAATGGACACACGCCTGGGAAAAGCATCCACTACCTTTGGACGCCTCCGTGCCAGCGTGTGGGATAACTACCACCTCTCCACCAAGTTGAAGATCCAAGTCTACGAGGCCTGCTAGCTGAGTACGCTTCTTTATGGCCTCAAATCCTGGGTCACATACATAAAGAAAGAACACCGCCTTAACGCATTCCATACAAACATCCAAGTCCTGGAGGAGAATGGAAATACGGACCTCTACCCAATCATCTGCGCTCACTGCCTGCGGTGGGCTGGCCACATTGTCTATATGGAGGACAGCTGACTGCGCAAAGATGTCCTCTACGTTGGGCTACCAGATGCTCCCGCCCTGTTGGCCACCCACATCTTCACTCCAAAGACATAATCAAGTGCGATCTCCAGTCATTCCATGTCAACCATACTGACTGGGAGGGCCTCGCAAAATTTTTAAAAAACGCTCTGCATGGCATTTTGCGATTCGCAGTGACACATCACAATGTGCCAACAACTACATAAAGTTCTGTGAAGCTACAAGGCACCGAGATCATCTTCACCCGCGAAAGGATGGGCCGTGATGATGATGATCCAGCACAAGGACTTCCAAGTCCCTCTGTAACTCAGAATTTCAAATTTTCATCCCATCTAAATAAATTCACCCCATCTACTTCTTCTAAAGTACATTACCGTTCACTTTCCTATTGTATAAGTGCACATACTTACAGCCGAAGTAGGCAGTTGTATTTTTAAAACTTGATGCAGTAATTAGCTCATGCATTTGTGGGAACACTTTCAGTAACACCACCCCAGTCCCCCAATCCCACCCCCCCACTCCATCTCCCCGGGTCCAAGCCCCGCACCTTAACCCCCTCCCCCTCGGGCCCAGGCCCCGTCCTTCAACCTCCCCCCTCGGGCCCTCAACCCCCCCCGGCCCCTCCCTCCCTCCCTCCCCTCCAGGCACCCCTCCCTCCCTCCCTCCCCTCCAGGCACCCCTCCCTCCCTCCCTCCCCTCCAGGCACCCCTCCCTCCCTCCCTCCCCTCCAGGCACCCCTCCCTCCCTCCCTCCCCTCCTCCCTCCCTCCCTCCCTCCCCTCCAGGCACCCCTCCCTCCCTCCCTCCCCTCCTCCCTCCCTCCCTCCCTCCAGGCACCCCTCCCTCCCCTCCCCTCCTCCCTCCCTCCCCTCCTCCCTCCCTCCCTCCCCTCCTCCCTCCCTCCCTCCCCTCCTCCCTCCCTCCCTCCCCTCCTCCCTCCCTCCCTCCCCTCCTCCCTCCCTCCCTCCCCTCCTCCCTCCCTCCCTCCCCTCCTCCCTCCCTCCCTCCCCTCCTCCCTCCCTCCCTCCCCTCCCTCCCTCCCCTCCTCCCTCCCTCCCCTCCAGGCACCCCTCCCTCCCTCCCTTCCTCCCTCCCTCCCTCCACTCCAGGCACCCATCCCTCCCTCCCCTCCTCCTTCCCTCCCTCCCCTCCTCCCTCCCTCCCTCCCCTCCAGGCACCCCTCCCTCCCTCCCTCCCCTCCTCCCTCCCCTCCTCCCTCCCCTCCTCCCTCCCCTCCTCCCTCCCCTCCTCCCTCCCCTCCTCCCTCCCCTCCTCCCTCCCCTCCTCCCTCCCCTCCTCCCTCCCCTCCTCCCTCCCCTCCTCCCTCCCCTCCTCCCTCCCCTCCTCCCTCCCCTCCAGGCACCCTCCCTCCCTCCCCTCCAGGCACCCTCCCTCCCTCCCCTCCAGGCACCCTCCCTCCCTCCCCTCCAGGCACCCTCCCTCCCTCCCCTCCAGGCACCCTCCCTCCCTCCCCTCCAGGCACCCTCCCTCCCTCCCTCCCCTCCAGGCACCCTCCCTCCCTCCCTCCCCTCCAGGCACCCTCCCTCCCTCCCTCCCCTCCAGGCACCCTCCCTCCCTCCCTCCCCTCCAGGCACCCTCCCTCCCCTCCAGGCTCCCTCCCTCCCCTCCAGGCACCCTCCCTCCCCTCCAGGCACCCTCCCTCCCCTCCAGGCACCCTCCCTCCCCTCCAGGCACCCTCCCTCCCTCCCTCCCCTCCAGGCACCCTCCCTCCCTCCCTCCCCTCCAGGCACCCTCCCTCCCTCCCTCCCCTCCAGGCAGGCTCCCTCCCCTCCAGGCAGGCTCCCTCCCCTCCAGGCAGGCTCCCTCCCCTCCAGGCAGGCTCCCTCCCCTCCAGGCAGGCTCCCTCCCCTCCAGGCACCCTCCCTCCCTCCCTCCCCTCCAGGCAGGCTCCCTCCCTCCCCTCCAGGCAGGCTCCCTCCCTCCCCTCCAGGCACCCCCCCTCCCTCCCTCCCTCCCCTCCAGGCCCCAGGCTCGCGGCCTTCCCGCGCCATACTCACAGGGGACACGGGAAAGGTCGGGCTGGGAATAATCAGCCACCGAGCCTCCGGCTGCTGCTCCTCCCCCGCCGCCGCCGCCGAAGAGCCCGAAGCCGGCCCGCAAGCCCCCGCCGGTCCCCGAGTTGTCCATTTGGTCGGATCGGGACGGAAAGAATCGGCCTGTTGCCGAACCCACTCTCGCCGACCAGCGTGCGTACGACACTTGTGACATCACCTCAGCGACCACGCTTTACGGCAGCACCTCACGTGACTCCCTTGTTGCTGCACATTTCGATGCCATGATGATGAGGTTGGGAGCTCTCAATATTATTCAGTTAGTCATTCATTAAAATAGAGGCAAGATCTCGATACATTTATGCTAATTAATTTTAATTGCAAGATGTATTTTGATTTTATTGCATTTCTGGCATGTTCTGTGCACTAAACACACTATTGGGATCAAGGCAGTGGTTGAATTTCTGTCTCAACTTTGCAGTCCATTAAAAGTCAGGACATTTCCAATGCATGCTTCTTAAAAGGTGCCAACTATTTTTCCTTTCAATCCCATTCTCCTGCATTAAAGTTGTCTGCTTGAGCTATTGGTTGTCCACGTGAGATGCTGGCAAATTTCTGCAGAAGGTGTGGTGGTGCGTCACAGTCTGGTATGGGGACACCTCTACTCCTGAGCCAGCCCAGGACATCACAGGCAAGGCCCTCCCCACCATCGAGAACACCAACGGGGTAAGCTGCCATCAGAGGGCAGCCATGATCATCAAGGATCCGCGCCACCCAGCACACACTCTGTTCTCACTGCTGCCGTCAGGAAAGAGGTACAGGTGTCACAAGACTCGCACCACCAGGTTCAGGAACAGCTTCTACTCCTCCACCATCAGACTCCAACAATATACTCACTCATTTAAGGACTTGCAGTTTATTGATTTTTTTTTTATTCTCTCTGTATTTCACAGTCAGCTTGTTTACATTTTTAAAAATCTGTTTACATGTGTATATTGTGTACAATTTTTCTTGCACTACCAATAAGTGTTGATTCTGCCTCGCCGGCAGCAAAAGGAATCTCAGGGTTGTATGTGATGTAATGCATGTACTCTGACAATAAATGTGAGATCTATCATATATTTTGGTGAATAAGGCAATACTTGAAGGACCCCAAAAAAGAGGTTGTCCTATAGGGCAGATACAAATACAATGACCTTAAAATTATTCTCAAAATATCACTTGATTGGTTCCATAATCCACCCAAAACAAATTTTTAAGAATATGGTGTTAAACCAATAAAAGAATTGTAAAATAAAAAAATACACATCCCACACATTTACAGCACAGAAACAGACCATTTTGGCCCTTATAGTCCACACCGAACTAAATACTCTCTTCTAGTCCCACCTATCTGCACCTTGCCTAAAACCCTCCATTCCTCTCCCATCCAATTTTTTGTTAAATGACAAAATTGACCCTGCCACCACTACTTCACCGGGAAGCTTATTCCACACAGCCTTCTGAGTGAAGTACCCCCTCGTGTTACTTCAAAACTTTTGCTTAACTCTGAACTCATGCCCTCTTGTTTCAATCTGTCCTATTCTGAATGGAAAAAGCTTATCCACATCAACTCTATCTATCCCTCTCATTAACTTCCATATGTCTGTGTTTGGCCCATATATCTTAAATCTTTTCTCTCCATGCACCTATCCAAGTGTCTTTTGAATGTTGTAATTGTGCCTGCATGCTACCACTTGTCCCTCTGCAATTAAATGCTATAGATGTTGATTTTTCTCCCAGGCATTCTTGATTTTAATTAATAGGCTAGATTTGAACCTTTTAATGTCCAATGAGGTGTGGAATGCATTCTTTTGTGCACGCATTGCCTGCTGCAGTTTAAAGTGGTTCATAAAACATATATGTCTAAAGTTAAACTGCCTCATTTTTATCCGGACATAAATCGTCGATGTTACAAATGTAAACAAGGTGAAGCCTCCTTAGCCCCTTTCACTCTTGCAAGTGATCCCAGGAAACGAACACTAATCGGCCTTTAAAGTGGCAAGTCTGAAATGACATCATCTCACACCGGGGATTGCCGGCCTCGACCCCTAGTACAATTCCCGTCATCTGGCAAGTGTGAAACGGGCAGCAACATTGCAGGCACTTCCTATTAAAGGTAGAACAGACCAAAAGCTGGGGATAAACCCTTGTAAGTGTGAAAGCGTTCAGTGTCCTAGTCAGGAGTGGTCTAGTGCGAAAGGCCAAACCTCCATTCCTATTGCTGGGGTGCAATAGTGAAAGGGGCTTTTAATTCACTTGTTCTGGACCTGCCCTAGCTTAGAAAAGTTTTTCAAACTCTATCGGTTACTTTTAAATTAACATTGGAACCTGACCTTTTAATAGCTCTTTTTAGAATACTTCAGTTCGGAGAGAAGGCGGGGACGGGGTACTGAACTTTAAGATCAGCCATGATCTCGTTGAATGGCGGAGCAGGCTCGAAGGGTCGAATGACCTACTCCTGCTCCTATCTTCTATGTTTCTATGTCATATTTTATCCTTTTCTCCGTTTACGGCCAATTTTGATCAAATTGAAAGATAATATTTCACCCACACATGCACAATGGCTGAGGGATATTCTGCCTTGGTTAAACTTGGGAAAAAAATTAGATATGCTGTTTATTAATTCAAATATCAAATTCCAAACAACATGGGGCTCGTTTATTGACTTATTGCCATAACCTTAAGAGTTAGTGTTGAATTGAAATTTTGGTACGGTGCTGTCCCTCTCCCAAGATTATGCCACTTGAATTTTTTAAATGTCACCCTTGCTTAAGGGAAGGGGTTTAGAATTTATTTTTTTTTTGTTTTTTTTTCTCTTTTGTTCGACTCTATTATATCATTATGGCTATGCTCTTGTACTTCTGAATTTCTACACATTATTATTGTAACTTTTTTTACTAGCACATATAATTGTTTTGTTCATTTTTTTCTATTGAATAAATGTCAATAAAAATATTTTTAAAAATAAAAGATGTTAACATTAAGAACACAAAAATGCTGGAGGAACTCCGCAGGTCTCGCAGCGTCCATGGTAGGCAAAGATATTATAACCAATGTTTATATATCTTGAGAAATGCCTGAGGTCTTCCTCAAAGTATGAGCAAAAGGCAGGCAGGCTGGGGGAGAAGGGAAGAAAGGGCAGGGGACAGACAAAGGCAAGAATTGAATATGGAGACAGAGGACAAGAGAGGAAAGGAGAGAATTTATTGGAAGATAGGGTGGCTTTGTGAACACAGAGCTGGAAACATAGGGAAAGGGAAAGAGAGACAAAGCTAGTGGAAAGGAGACATAGGGAGAGGGGAAAGGGAGAGACGAGGGTGGTGGCTGCTAACAGAAACCCCATAGGTCGATGTTAATGCCACCCGGTTGGCTGGTGCCCAGACGGAAGATAGGTGTTGTTTCTCCAATTTGCAGGTGGTCTCGGTCTGGCAGTACATGACGGACATGTCAGGGGAATGGGGCAAGGAATTAAAATGGGAGATCAACGCTATTGCGGCAGTGCCAGTCTACACCCAGTCTCTCTGATGTAGAAGAGACCACCAGATGCACTAGATGACCCCTGCAGATTCACAGGTGAAATCTTGGAAGGACTGTTTGGGGCCCCGAATGGTGGTGAGGGAGGAGGTGTGGGTGCAAATGTCGGTGTTAGTATTGTTTGACAATGCGAATACCATTTTAAAATAACTCCCATTACTGAGAAAGATGCAGCTGAAAGATCAGAGGGAGAAGTTTAAAGGAAAGACAAGCTTATTTTTGTGGGAGGTGCCTGGAACGGGATGCTGATGGTGGTGGTGGTGGAAACAGGTATGATGATGTTGTTTAAAAGGGATTTTGACAGACACATGAACAGGCTGGGTGCAGGATACACACCATGATGGGACCAGTTAGGGCTTGGCATCAAGATCAGTGCAGGCATGGTGTTGCTGGATTCCATATGGTCCAGTCTTGCTATTCAATTTTTTGATTTAGTTTAATGTTCTTAATTATTTTTAAATGCTGTCATGCATTTAATTTTTTTTAACTAGTACATTTTTCATTAATATTTTAAAGTCTGTATTTTGTTTTCAACTATTCTTAAATCTTGATGTGAACAAGATGAAGGAGATGATTGTGGACCTCAGGAGGACCAGAACGAACACACTCAATTACACATAACTCTGTAATAGAGAGCACCAATTTCATTGGAGTTCACTTAACTATTGACCTATTGTGGATACATGACATCTCCTCATTTGTCAGGAAGGCGCAACAGTGACGACACTTCCTGGGAAGATTGGAGCCAGCCACCATCATGCCAAACCTTCTACAGGAGCTCAATCGAGAGCGTCCTGGCTGGCTTTGTCACAGTGTGGTACATTTGCAGCAGAGAAGTGAATCGAACCCTAAGAGTGGCAGAGAGGATCATGGCTCTCCCTCCCCTTCCCTCCACGTCAACTTGATCTACTGTGATCATTGTCCGAAGAGGGCGCCCAAAATTATTGAGGACCCCTACCACCCTGCACACTGTGTTTTTTAGCTGTTCCTGTCAGGGAAGAGATACAGGTGTATCAGAGCCAGCGCCATCAAGCTGAGGAACAGCTTCTTCCCACGGGCAGTGAGAATGTTGAACAACCAAAGGAACGACTCACACTGACCATCCGAGACTCTCATATTTATGAAACAATATTGATTGATTTATTTGTGTATATGAATACTTGCTCTGCATATGTATTGTTTGTCTGTATGTGTGTTATATCTGCATGCAGCCCCCCCACATCTCCATCGGGCACACAAAACTCAAAACGGTCAACCAGTTTACCTATCTCGGCTGCACCATTTCATCGGATGCAAGGATTGACAACGAGATAGACAACAGACTCACCAAGACAAATAGCGCCTTTGAAAGACTACATAAAAGAGTCTGGAAAAACAACCAACTGAAAAACCTCACAAAGATTAGCGTATACAGAGCCGTTGTCATACCCACATTCCTGTTCGGCTCTGAATCATGGGTCCTTTACCGGCATCACTTCCACCAGCATTGTCTCTGCTCCATCCTCAACATTCATTGGAGCGACTTCATCTCCAACATCGAAGTACTTGAGATGGCAGAGGCCGACAGCATCGAATCCACGCTGCTGAAGATCCAACTGCGCTGGGTAGGTCACATCTCCAGAATGGAGGACCATCGCCTTTCCAAGATCGTGTTATATGGCGAGCTCTCCACTGGCCATCGAGACAGAGGTGCACCAAAGAAGAGGTACAAGGACTGCCTAAAGAAATCTCTTGGTGCCTGCCACATTGACCACAGCCAGTGGGCTGATATCGCCTCAAACTGTGCATCTTGGCGCCTCACAGTTCGGCGGGCAGCAAGCTCCTTTGAAGAAGACCGCAGAAAGCCCACCTCACTGTCAAATGACAAAGGAGGAAAAACCCAACACCCAACCCCAACCAACCAATTTTCCCTTGCAACCACTGCAACCGTGTCTGCCTGTCCCGCATCGAACTTGTCAGCCACAAACGAGCCTGCAGCTGACGTGGACCTTACCCCTCCATAAATCTTCGTCTGCGAAGCCAAGCCAAAGAAGAAAAAAGACATCAAGGACTAGAGAACACAATTTTGTTGGGTTGTACTTGTGCAATCAGATGACAATAAACTTGACAGTTCACTGGGACATAAATTCAAAGAGAGCCAACACATTTTCCTTCAGCCTTTTAATTTCAAGTAAAACATTTTCTGAAATAAATTTGGGATGAGAATGGAGGCATCACTGGCCTTATCTTCCATGTAAGAAATAATCTCGTATTCTTGTTTTCTCAATCCAGGGGAGGTAAGCAGTGGTTCTGGTGAACACACTGGGCTTGTTCTCAACAGTGCAGCCAGTGGGTCCGAAGCTGACCACACCATGAACTTCCCACTTTCCTGAGCCATCTTGACAGAGAAGAGGGCCACCAGAGTCCCCCTGGAACACAAGACACTGTGCAGTGAATCCCATTAACAGACAATGGATCTCAGAAACACCTTCACAATGAATCTCAGAACCCCACTATCATATATATTAATCCCTGTATCACACTTATGGATGAACCATGCTTTTTATTAATGAGGTACATGGTTCCGCCGTGATTTTAAATGGTACAGCAAGCATAATATAATGACCCACTTCTACTTCTATTTTACATTCTTAGGGCTTGACCTTGTCCTTACACATGATTTTACAAGTGAAAACACAAGGCTGGAGAAGCTGAGCAGGTCAAACAGTGTCCTTTATAAAGCAAAGATAAAGGTACAAAAGCAATGTTTTGGGCAAGCACCTGAACTAAATGGTGGGGGGGTGGGGGGGGCAGTGGGAGGAGCACAGTCCCACAGGCAGGAGGTAATAGGTGGATGAAGGATGGAGAGCACACCAGCAAACAAGGGGAGGGGGGGATGGCTCTGTGAATGGAGAAGGAAAGGGGTTGGAGAGCTGGAGGAAAGAAAACAGAGGGATGGGGAAGAGAGGGAGAGCGGAGAGTAGGCTAGCAGAAACTGGAGAAGTCGCTGTTAATACCATCAGTTGGAGGGTGCCCAGGCGGAAAATTAGGTGCTCCTCCAATTTATGGGTGGTCTGGGTTTGACAGTACAAGAGGCCATGGACAGACATATCAGCACGGGAGTGGGATGCAGAATTGAAATGGTTGGCCGCTGGGAGATCCCTGTTCTCATAAACTCTCTGTAGTGTTTTATGATTCTGTAAGGAGGAGTGTTAAGCTTCAATTTGATTTCTTCCAGTTACCTGGCAAGCAGCAGGAGACTGTTGTGTATCTTTCAAACCAGCGCAAATCATTGTGTTGCGCACGCGGTCCCCCCAGAACTTCTTCATTTTGCAGGTCTGATGGGCGATGATTGGCAGTCTGGCTTGGTTCAGCACTTCCGATAAAGTGACAGTATCCTTTTCTCCTGTAAAGAAAGGAACCAGTCCGACCTAATTGACTGAATGCTACACTATTTCTAATTACCCAAATATGCAATATGGCTTGCTTCCTCATCCTGTCAGAAGGTAGAAAGGATATGGACTCCTTTCTGTTCCAGAGGCTGAGGCCAACACTCCAGTAGGAGATGCACAGGGGACTGAAGATGCTGGAATCTAAAGCTAAACAAAATCAGCAGTATTAGTGGGAGACAAAGTTTTCAAAGTTGAAGCTATGTACTGTATTCTATTTCGGGAGGGCATTAAAGATCCTTTCTTTGGGAATATTTTGAGGAGCAGGCCTCTCAACCATTGTCATTAAAGTAGATTATCAGCTCATATCACTTTGTTGTGCGTTAGGATATACTCTTCGTAAATTAGAGGAATGGTTGCATTTTAAAAATAATTCATGAACTATAATACAGCCTGAAACACAATATATATAAATGCAACTATGGTACTTTTTACTGCCTTTGCAAATAACCACAGGATTTAATCAATGAAATCGTTAACCAGATTGGATTCCATTGGTTCCTTTATCTTGTACATCTACACTCAACCTTTTAATCACTTTGTTTTCTCTACCTAAACACATTTCCTGGCTCCATTCCTTGAAATCTGCTCTTTTAGTGATATTATTGCTTGCCAAAATACTTGCTCCTTTTATTGACCCCTATCCCACACCCCCGCACCTTTGCATACCCCCCCCACCCATTTTCATTCCTCCTTCTGGTTTCATCTACCTTCACCCACTGGATCCCCTTCCCTTTCAGGTTCCATCTACCCTCAACCTACTTCCTTCTGGCTCCCATTAACACCAACTTCTTCCAGCGCTGATTGTCTTTGTTCCTGCTTATCACCCCTCCACCAGCTCTCCTCCTTCACCCTGCTATGGCTCATCTGGCTTCATTTACTTTCTCCCCCCCCCCCCCTCTATTAGCATCTATCATTCACCCATCTTTGCCTCCCAGATCCCTCCGCCTCCCCAGCCTGGTTCAGTAATCTCTTACAATCTTGGCCATCTCATCCCTTCCACTCCATCTCCCCTCTCCACAACCAGTCTTCATTTTGACCCAAAATGTCGACATTTTATTTTCCCTCCACAGATGCCCCTCAACCCACTGAGTTCCCCCAGCAGATTGTTTTGCGTAGTTTCAGATTCTAGCACCTGCTGCTTCTTGTGGAAAGATCATTGTATTGAATCGCTAATCCTGACATGCTCACTCCAAATACTACCTGACCAGCCAAAAGCATTTCCAGTATGTTCTGCTTGTCATTTCAAATATCCAGGCATTTGACCTCAGCAATAGGAATTGCAGATTTGCCTACATTTCAGATACCACCAAGTGGTGATCACAGTCCACAGTTATCAGGATACATACTTCAAAAACATTCCTTTGGAGTGATGCACAGCTTCATACTGTTAACAAGTACAGTTTGAGTGCTGACAAGTTTTTTTTAAAATGAGAATATGTTCAACAAATGAAATATGCTGCCTAATAGAGTAAAACACTAAAATGAGTTGGATTAGACGGATTGTGTGTGGTCAGGAGAGAGCGCAGTGATAACATTATTCAGATCTTTCATAGATAGGATATATCTGGGAATGAAAATTAGTACAGATTAAGTGGAAAGGACTGGCTAATGCGATCTTGCTATTAGATTTTGAACTGATTCACCCAGCACATAGAGGACGAACAGCCACAGCTCTAGAATCTGTCAGAGGTTGGAGTTTGGCACAGTTCCAGTCAATCTGCTGCTGGTACATCTTTCAAACATCCACGTGGAAATTCCTTGCTTCTGAAATGTAGGGATCCAATGGCTGAAATACGGGACATGTATTTATTGAAGTTTCCTCTAAAAAGTAAACTGAGGTTTCCAGGCACAGAGTTCTCTCTATACATGTTACAATGACCTGGATTGTGACGAGAAGGCAAGGACCTTTTGACAATCTCAAACAGAAGAAATCGGGGTACTGACATATTTAATCCTATGTGTAATATTTTGGTTATAATTTTTGTCCAAACTTCACCCATCATGCTTCGATTGTACAACCCATAAGCTGAGCAAACTCGAGGAGGGATGGCTTTTCATTTTGATCCTTGTTCTTTAGGTTGCAAATTAGCGGTTTTAGTTTAACGAATCCCGTAAAGACAAAAGTGAGATGGACAATATTATTACATAATGTGTGCCAAATGATTTTGAAAGATTTGAAGGACCTCAAGGCCAATTTGCAGCAGATGTTACCTCTTCAGAGAGAACATAACTGTTGCAGCAATAATGGAAAGACCAAACATCAGGCAAAACTAAGGAAATGATTGTGGACTTTAGGAGGAAGTCATGAGAACATGAAGCAGTCCTCCTCGAGGGCTCGGCAATGGAAGAGGGTCAAGATCTTCAAATTCCTGAAGATCTGTCCATGACAATGCAACCATGAAGAAGGCTCGCCAGCAGCTATATTTGAGAGGAGTTTGAGGAGATTTGGTATCTTACCAAAGACTCTCAAAAACTTCTGCAGGTGCACTGTGGTGAGCATTCTGGCTGGTTGCATCACTATCTAGTATGGAGGAGCTAGTGCTCAGGACAAGAAATAGACCAGAAGGTTGTTAACTCAGCCGGCGACATCACGGGCATCAAGATGGGTTAAGAAAGCAGCCTCTATATCCTCAAGGACTCCCACCACTCAGGCCATGCGCTCTTCACACTGTTATCATTGGGAAAAAGGTACAGGAGCCTGAAGATGAGCACCCAGAGGCACAAAGACAGTTTCTTCCCCTCTGCCATCAGATTCCTGAATGAAAAGTGAACCTTTTTCTTTCTTGCACTATTTTTATTTATTTTGTACGGTGGTTTATATAAGGCAACTTTTTTTTTTTTTTTTTTAATTTTTTTTATTTTTCACACCATAAATCACATTAGCCATGATATACACTATTTCATTTTCACACATATACAGTGACTTTTTCTCCCCCCCCCCCTTTCCTCCCAAACCACCCCCCCACCCCCCCCTCTCATCCATTTTAGGTATACAATCTAGGTTGCATTAAGCCAGTCAGACAATGTTGTCATTCAACAAAATTACACCAGAAATTCTACTGAGTCCATTCTTTTCTTTCCTTCTCCTTCCATCAACTTAGGTAATGTTTGTCCCCGGTAGGTTTTCGCTATTGTATTTAATGTAAGGCTCCTATACTTGTTCGAATATTTCAATATTATTTCTTAACCAATATGTTATTTTTTCTAATGGAATACATTTATTCATTTAAATTTGGTAGTTTCTTCCTTTTAATTTGGTTATGTATTCCATTAATATTTAAAGACATATAGTTCAGCGTAGCCCTTTTATATTTTGTTTATCTTCTCTTTCCGTTTTTCCATCATTACCTTTCCTCCTTTTCCATTTCTGTTTTCTTATTTTCAACTCTTTCTAAGACAACATTCCTACAACATCTAACATTTTCCTTATTCTCCTATTTCTATCTTATTTATCCCCAATCTCCCCTTCACCTCCTGAGTTGTCCTTTATCCCTTGTCGGTCAACCACATCTCCCCTCTCCATTTGGATTTGCGAATCCACTCGCAAGCGTCAACTGATTTTGCAGTGACCGCTCTTTCCCCCCACCCCGCCTCCCCCAGAAAAGATTTCACTTTTCATATGTCACAAAGGTCCCTCTTTTAATTCCCTCCTTATTCTCTCTATTCCATTACCTTCCCTTATTAATTCTTGTCTATACTATCTATATTTTCCTCTAAGTACAGATACATTCACGTATGCACATTGTCTCTATTCACTCTTATACCTCTTTACCTGCATACATATCAATCGTGATCATTTTTACTCTCATTACCCGTCTTCATCCCTCAGTCTATTTTTGTCTTTACCCACATACATATCAGTCGTGATCATTTTAGCTCTCATTACCCGTCTTCCTCCCTCAGTCTATTTTTGTAATTGTTCTGCAAATTTTCGTGCTTCTTCTGGATCCGAGAATAGTCTGTTTTGTTGTCCTGGAATAAATATTTTCAATACCGCTGGATGCTTTAGTATAAATTTATACCCTTTCTTCCATAAAATCGCCTTTGCTGTATTGAACTCTTTTCTCTTCTTTAGGAGTTCAAAACTTATATCTGGATAAATGAAGATTTTTTGCCCTTTATACTCCAGTGGTTTGTTGCCCTCTCTTACTTTTTCCATTGTCTTCTCCAGTACCTTTTCTCTTGTAGTATATCTTAGGAATTTTACTACAATAGATCTTGGTTTTTGTTGTGGTTGTGGTTTAGAGGCCAATACTCTATGTGCCCTTTCTATTTCCATTTCATGCTGTAGTTCTGGACATCCTAGGGTCTTAGGGATCCACTCTTTTATAAACTCCCTCATATTCTTGCCTTCTTCATCTTCCTTAAGGCCCACTATCTTTATGTTATTTCTTCTGTTATGGTTTTCCATTGTATCTATTTTTTGAGCTAGTAGTTCTTGTGTCTCTTTAGTTTTTTTATTAGATTTCTCCAATTTCTTTTTTAAGTCTTCTACCTCCATTTCTGCTGCTACTGCCCGCTCTTCCATCTTGTCCATTTTTTTTCCCATTTCTGTTAAGGTCATCTCCATTTTTATTATTTTCTCTTCTGTGTTTTTTATTCTTTTTCTTAAATCCTTAAATTCCTGTGTTTGCCATTCTTTAAATGACTCCATGTATCCTTTAATAAGAGCAAGTATATCCTTTACCTTGCCTATCTTTTCTTCTTCTATTTCCCCATACTCTTCCTCTTCTTCTTCCTCTGGGTTGACCATCTGTTGTTTCTTTGTTGCCCTTTCCTCCTCTTCTTTCTTGTTTCTATTGTCTTCTGTGGTCTCTTCTTGCTGCAGGTGTTCTGCAGCTGTCGTTGCCGGCTGTGGAGATCGACTCCCCAGCTGGTCCCCCCTCCCGTCGGTGTGTTTTTTTTCATTCGCGCATGCGCGGTTGCGCACTTTTCCTCGGCTCTGCGAGCCATTTTTGTAGTCCATTATTTACCGACCTGAGGGAGCGGGTTTCTCTCTCCGCAGCGGGCCTCTTCGGACAGGTAAGGCCTTCACCTTTTTCCTCCTTTGTCTTCTCTTCCTCTCTTCTTACCGTTGCTTTCGATTTTTCTTTTTTTGTCGCCATCTTCTTTCCACCTTTATACTCACTTTTCTGTAACTTTTATTTCTGTGCCTTTGTGTTTTCTCTTGTTTTTCCCGACTTTTCTGGAGAGGGCTGGAGTTCACCGTCCGGCCACTACTCCATCACGTGACTCCTCATATAAGGCAACTTTGATGCTGCTACAAAACATCAAATTTTGTGACAATAAATTTTGATTCTGAGGGTGGCAGATGAGCTAAGTGTAGTGGTAGTGGCAATTTAGTTCATTTCTCAGCAAGAGAGCCATTCCATTCTCTAGGAGGAGGAAAAATAGCTAGCTCAACCTGTAACCAAACTAAAATCCATTTTATCCACGCATTCCCCCTCATGGAAATCATGATGACTCATCCCTCCTTACTCTGTTTTTGTGTTTGAAGCTACGTTTGAGAGAGAGATTAATTGCTTATTAATGTTACTCCCTCATCCTCATTTTCTAAGATCCCCTCTTACCTCTGATGGCACCCCATCCTGTGGTCCAACACTGTTGACCAGGCTGCAGTTGGCTGTCCCTTTTGGGCATGCAGGCATATCGGATGTAGCTGCTTTGTGGAATATCTGCTGCTGACCTTACCAAGGCAATGTCATTGTAAATTTCATTGTCCAAATGTTGGTGGAAGTGTTCATGTCTATAAATTTTTTTCACGTTATAGATCTTCTCGTTTCGTTCTGAATGATTCAGGTTGTGTTTGCCAAGGACAATGCGCCAATTAGCAGTATCTGCTGCTTTCTCTCTGAAAATGACAATGGTTTGAGTCAAGAGTCAAGCGTCAAAGATAAATGGCTTAAATGGGAAATTTTTGAATTGTCCTGCACTTCTAAATATAAATGAGCCATTTGTACATTGACCAATATGTCTTACTCATGGCAATCTTTGAATATCTAGTGACAAACATTTGTAAGAATTATGGTTTTTAGACTGCAATGTTTGGAAAATCGCAGAAAAAATTAACATAATTACTGCCCATGTGGTTGTTCACACCGGGTGCCTTTTTAGTCTGCAACTATTTGAGTGTAACAGTCCTGGGGGTTGGACATGCAGTAGTATGGATGACCATCAACAAATTTTTCTGGTACAACTTACACTGCAGGCTTCCTCCAAACAGTTGTAGGGATCCTGCAGGATAAATTGTGGTGCAGGAATAGATTGCCCATATAGTGGCACAATTCTTTGATTGTGCCATCACATGCCTGCAGTCTAAAAAACCATAACTGATGTTATTAGCTCCTGCCCCCACCTCCCCCACCCCCAGCCAAATTTAGCTCTCCAAAATAAGGAGTTGGGCCATTAAAGTGCAAGAGTCACAGATCTCATTCTACAATATTGAGCCTGATGGAGAATGATAGGTTATTATTTGAGCTCCTCGATCCCATCGTTCTGATGTTTGGGTCATGATGTGGTGCAAGGAATTTGTATAGCTGTATGGACTGGCCAATCCAAACCTACCTGACCTTCCCTAACCCCTGCCTTGGCTCCTCCCCGAGTCCCCAATAAAGGCTGGCATGCCCGGACTTTCCCCCTCTTGCTCATGTACCTGGAACCTGGCCAAGTCGTGTATCAGTAATGCTCAGGTTCTTGGTAATTAAAGCCATTGAATCACTCCATCATGTCGACGTGATTATTGTGTGCCCCACACATTGTCCAGAAAAAACCGGCAAACTGCTACCTACGCCACTAACCCTTTCGCAAACCCAAATGAGGTCTGCATACCCGTAACATTGACTGTCTACTGCCTTCCATAGATGCAGCCTGACCTGCTGAGTTCCTCTAGCATTTTGTGTGTTTCTGTGGATTTCCCTGTGTATTATTTTCCCCTTTGTACCATTTTACCTTCAAGGATCCAAGTCCATTGGTCTAGACCTCCCCCCCCCCCCCCAAAGCCTCAGTGAAGCCCATATTTTGATCCAACTAACTTTAAGGATAAGAGAATTCTCCATGTAGGAAGTTACTGCTGAGTGCCCCAAGCTAAGTGCTAAGGTCAATGGCATCAGCATAGCTAGTTTTGCAAGGATACTCATGACCTAATGTTTACCTGCCACCTTCTGCCTGACTCTATAACGCAGGCAAACTTCACCACCCCGTTCCAACATGTTATTCAAGCACATTCTCTCAAACTTTTGCTTACTTTTGAAAACAATGTGCTGCAGTCAGGATCCAGTGATTGTGAATGAGTGTCCCACCACAAACATGGCTATAGGACTTACTGCCCGTGGGACGCACCTAGCAAGAGAGAAAAACTCATCAGACAATACTTAGAAGTGGTCTGTTAAGTCACCTGTAATATTCATTCCACGACTCACAAGAGAGAGTCTAACCACTTACCCTTGACATTCAATGGCACTTCTATAACTGACACCCCATTGAGAATACTGATGTTCTCCTATTTAATTGAACAATATTTATTCATTTTTATATATGGTATTTGGATATTGCATCTGTATTGTCTGTCTGTATGTGTGTTATGTTTAATTGTGTGTTTCCATGTTTTTGCTCCTAGGACCGGAGAACACTGATTCGTCGGGTTGTACTTGTACAATCAGATGGCAATAAACTTGAACTTGACCAGACACTCGACAGAATTGATCTCTTGTTACAGTGCAGTTGAAATGTCGGTTAACCTGCAGCAACTCACTTACAGACTTTTAAGTCTTTCCACCAACTTAACTGAATTTTTTTTAAAAAGTTTAAACATACATCACAGTAACAGACTCTTTCAGCTCTCAAGCCAGTTATACCCAAATAACCTACAACCCCTGGTACATTTTGAATGGTGTGGCGAAACCAGAGCACCCGGAGGAAACTCACACAGACAGAAGGAGAACGTCCAAACTCCTGACAGACAGATTCGAACCTGGGTCCAGGTCGCTGACGCTGTAACAATGTTGCACCAACTGCTACGCTAACCGGACCACCCCCTACACTAATCGTGTTTTGAATTGTTAACAATATATGAAATATATGAAAAGACAACAGGGAATGTCAATGAGGGGAGAACATAGAGATTTTAGGAAGGCATTTGATGAAAGTCCCACAAGGCAGAAGATAAAAGCCCAATGATACAAGTGAAGGGGCTTGGATATATAATACTTCTCATTCATTATCACCAAGTTCATACATCCTGCCAGTCAATATTCTGGGAATAATTTAAATGGGTGACTCCTAACCCAAGGATATTAGAGAATGATCTAGTTGTGCTTGCCTACAAGTTTTCACAAAGTGATTAAAAATTAATTAAAATCTAGTTTTATAGATTAGGTTTAATTTTTTTTAAAAAATTTTTATTTTTCACACCATAAACCACATTGACCATGATACATACATTTTCCTTTTCAAATATATACAGTGTCATTTTCTCCCCCTCCCTCCCTCCTCCCATCCCACCCTCCCTACCTCCCCCCCATCCATTTAAAGTACAAAATCTAAGATACATTAAACCAGTCAAACAATGTTGTCATTCAATAAAAATAAACAAGAAATTCCACTGAGTCAATTCTTTTCATTTCCTTCTCCTTTCGTTAATTTAGGTGGTAAATGTCCCCGGTAGGTTTTCTCTATTGTGTTTCATGTATGGCTCCCATATTTGTTCAAATATTTCAATATTATTTCTTAAACTATATGTTATTTTTTCTAATGGAATACATTTATTCATTTCTATATACCATTGTTGTATTCACAAATTATCTTCCAATTTCCAGGTTGACATAATACATTTTTTTGCTATCTTAACAAATCTTTTTTGTGCACCATCCAAATCAATTCCAAATTCTTTGTTTTTTATGTTACTTAGGAGGAAGATCTCTGGGTTTTTTGGTATATTGTTTTCTGTAATTTTATTTAATATCTGGTTTAGATCTTCCCAAAATTTTTTCACTTTCTCACATGTCCAGATTGCATGAATTGTTGTTCCCATTTCTTTTTTACAACGAAAACATCTGTCAGATACTGTTGGGTCCCATTTATTTAACTTTTGAGGTGTAATGTATAGCCTGTGTATCCAGTTATATTGTATCATACGTAACCTCAGGTTTAATTTGATGTTGTTTATGGGATTAGAAAATGTTTTAATTACATCCTCTTCTTGAAACAAAAGCAGCTAAGATTTTCATTTTCCTTTCCGATGTGCCTTTTTTAAAACATGTAACTGATATCACTAAGCTTTCACATGCTACATGTTTACTAAGAGTGGGAGTCTAATTATTTCAGAGATGTGTTTTGTCCTACATTTCGATTGAACTGTAATTAACAAATAAAAGCCAACTGTGAACAGAATTGTTCTCAACTGTGAGAATTTGTTTCCATTTAAACTGGTGGGAAATGGTAAGTACTGGTCAATTGGCCCTTCCACCACCACCATCCACACCCACACTTTTACGCTTACACCTCAACAAATGTAGGTCCAGGCGCCACAAGACTTGCCCCACCAGGTTGAGGAACAGTTGTTCCCCCTCCACCATCAGACTCCTCAACCACAAACTCAATCAGGGACTCATTTAGGGACTCTTGCACTTTTATGATTTTTGTTTCCTCTCTGTATTGCACAGTCAGTTTTTGAAACTTTGGCGAAAATGTTGACCTCAATTTAAAGCCACACTTACTGCTAGTTTTGGGATCACAGAATTGGGATCAGGCTTTGCACCTGCTTCAGCCCAAGGGATAGTTGATGGTTGGCAACGTTGATGGCAAGGAGAGCTCGATATGGGAAGATTGCAACCCGTCTACTTTAATTCAATGGCTTTTCTCCATGATGTCACACTTAGATTTAGAAAAAAATTTGAAATCGGACATTTGATTCTACCATTAATTTCGTAAAAACTATCTATTCACTATTTTTGTATAACTCGAACCAATAAACAAAATGGAACCATTTCCTGTTTTTTTTTATCTCTCTCCAAGTGCGTTGTGTTTACTCAGGAAGAATCTCTTTTCTACTTACTTTGAATTCCTCTCAGAATGGGAAGATTTTGCTTTTCTTTAATTTTTTCTTATCTTATCGGAGTGAGATGGCTTTTTTGTTCTATGCATTAACTTTTTATTTCTTTACTCAATTTAACTGTCAATATACGAAAATGCTGAATTAATTTGAAAGTACTTGACTGTTATATTCAAGGACAATGAATATTTTTCACATTTTCCGTATATTCTTTTTTTCATGGAAAATTAAAAAAGAATGAAGGAAATTGGGAGTTTAAAAATATACAGGGGTTGTAGGTTAATTGGGGTATATGGGCAGCGCAGGCTCGTGGGCTGGTAGGGCCTGCTACAGTGCTGCATGTTTAAAAAAAAAGGTCTAATCTGAAATGCTTTGGAAGGAAAATTTATAACACCTTTTAACATTACCTGAAAAAGTAAGTGTAAAATGCTATCGAGCAAAGGCAATAGAATTTGAAGAACCCAGTGGAGAGCTGACCATGGTGACCCCTGTTATAAAAGCTGGAACAGATTCTTGCAGAAGATCCCAGCCCCATGCCCTACCTGCAGAGAGACCTGCCATGGCCAGGAATGTGGATGTGCCTCATTCCCAGATATGATCCTTCCACCCACATTCGGCACAAGCTGTGGGATGCCGCAGTCCTCGGGCCAGTCTGAAAACCCAATAAATAGAGATATCAGCAAGGGGTCCTTTCACAAATGGACGTCAGAGTTACACTCCATTAGTCTGTGTGGACAACGCCAAACTGGAAAGATAGAACAGACCAGGGCTCTTCTCTAGATAACAACAGGCTGGGAAGAGGCAGAAAGGTGAACATGGAACGAGAATTGTATTTGTGGAGGATACCAAGGGTCATTGCAGAAGAATAAGGCAGCTACTGATTGACACAATAGTGTATTCCGGAGAGATTGGAAAGAACTATGAACTCACTGTCACGCTGAGAAGTTGAGGTGAGGGGCATTGAAGGGGAAGTTGGATATGAGGGTGAAAGAATTAGTAAATTGCTGGATTACATGCACAAGGCAGCACGATTAGCACTGCACCAGTGACTCGGGTTCAAATCCGGTGCTGGAAGGAGTTTGCACAAACTCGCCGTGTCTGCGTGGGTTTTCTCTGGGTGCTCCAATTTCTTCCTGCCCTTCAAAATGTACCAGGGTGCTAGGTCACTCAGATGTAGTTGGGCAGCATGGGCTTGTTGTCTGAAAGGGCCTGTTACCATCTCTATGTCTAAATTAAAAATTTTAATTATCGATGCCAAATACCCTGTTCCTGAGTTGTAAGTAATTCTGTGTATTATTTAATATCAATCCATTGCCTTCCCAACCTCCCTTAACCTCTCCCTTCAAAAAGCTCATAGGCCACAGTGTTGGCCATTTTTTGCTGGCTCACGTATCATCAGTCTCGGATTCAGTGTGACGAGAAGACATTTCCTCTGGGAAGATTAGAAGCCAGTATCTTCATGTCTAACATAAATATCATCCCCCTCCCTCCTAACTGTCTAAAACAGATGTGAATTTTTCTTAGCCTTGATGTCATGTGTATTTTATGTACCCGCATAGCTGCATCCAGAATTTCATGGGACTTAAAGTGCCCTCCATAATGTTTGGGACAAAGTGACTTTATTTGCCCCTGTGCTCCACAGTTTTAAATACGTAATCAAAGAATTCACATGGAATTAAGGTGCACATTCCAGATGTTATTTGTATACATTTTGGTTTGATCATGAAGAAATGACAGCACGTTTTATACATGGTCCTCTCATTTTGGGAGACCATAATGTTTTGGACATTTGGTTTCACAGCTGTTTGTGAGTACTCAGGTATGTTTTTTTTTTTTTTTTTTTTTTTTTTTAAAATTTTTTTTATTTTTCACACCATAAATCACATTAGCCATGATATACACTATTTCTTTTCACACATATACAGTGACTTTTTCTCCCCCCCCCCCTTTCCTCCCAAACCACCCCCCCACCCCCCCCTCTCATCCATTTTAGGTATACAATCTAGGTTGCATTAAGCCAGTCAGACAATGTTGTCATTCAACCAAATTACACCAGAAATTCTACTGAGTCCATTCTTTTCTTTCCTTCTCCTTCCATCAACTTAGGTAATGTTTGTCCCCGGTAGGTTTTCGCTATTGTATTTAATGTAAGGCTCCTATACTTGTTCGAATATTTCAATGTTATTTCTTAACCAATATGTTATTTTTTTCTAATGGAATACATTTATTCATTTAAATTTGGTAGTTTCTTCCTTTTAATTTGGTTATGTATTCCATTAATATTTAAAGACATATAGTTCAGCGTAGCCCTTTTATATTTTGTTTATCTTCTCTTTCCGTTTTTCCATCATTACCTTTCCTCCTTTTCCATTTCTGTTTTCTTATTTTCAACTCTTTATAAGACAACATTCCTACAACATCTAACATTTTCCTTATTCTCCTATTTCTATCTTATTTATCCCCAATCTCCCCTTCACCTCCTGAGTTGTCCTTTATCCCTTGTCGGACAACCACATCTCCCCTCTCCATTTGGATTTGCGAATCCACTCGCAAGCGTCAACTGATTTTGCAGTGACCGCTATTTCCCCCCACCCCGCCTCCCCCAGAAAAGATTTCACTTTTCATATGTCACAAAGGTCCCTCTTTTAATTCCCTCCTTATTCTCTCTATTCCATTACCTTCCCTTATTAATTCTTGTCTATACTATCCATATTTTCCTCTAAGTACAGATACATTCATGTATGCTCATTGTCTCTATTCACTCTTATACCTCTTTACCTGCATACATATCAATCGTGATCATTTTTACTCTCATTACCCGTCTTCATCCCTCAGTCTATTTTTGTCTTTACCCACATACATATCAGTCGTGATCATTTTAACTCTCATTACCCGTCTTCCTCCCTCAGTCTATTTTTGTAATTGTTCTGCAAATTTTCGTGCTTCTTCTGGATCCGCGAATAGTCTGTTTTGTTGTCCTGGAATAAATATTTTCAATACCGCTGGATGCTTTAGTATAAATTTATACCCTTTCTTCCATAAAATCGCCTTTGCTGTATTGAACTCTTTTCTCTTCTTTAGGAGTTCAAAACTTATATCTGGATAAATGAAGATTTTTTGTCCTTTATACTCCAGTGGTTTGTTGCCCTCTCTTACTTTTTCCATTGTCTTCTCCAGTACCTTTTCTCTTGTAGTATATCTTAGGAATTTTACTACAATAGATCTTGGTTTTTGTTGTGGTTGTGGTTTAGAGGCCAATACTCTATGTGCCCTTTCTATTTCCATTTCGTGCTGTAGTTCTGGACATCCTAGGGTCTTAGGGATCCACTCTTTTATAAACTCCCTCATATTCTTGCCTTCTTCATCTTCCTTAAGGCCCACTATCTTTATGTTATTTCTTCTGTTATGGTTTTCCATTGTATCTATTTTTTGAGCTAGTAGTTCTTGTGTCTCTTTAGTTTTTTTATTAGATTCCTCCAATTTCTTTTTTAAGTCTTCTACCTCCATTTCTGCTGCTACTGCCCGCTCTTCCATCTTGTCCATTTTCTTTCCCATTTCTGTTAAGGTCATCTCCATTTTATTTATTTTCTCTTCTGTGTTGTTTATTCTTTTTCTTAAATCCTTAAATTCCTGTGTTTGCCATTCTCTAAATGATTCCATGTATCCTCTAATAAGAGCAAGTATATCCTTTACCTTGCCTCTCTTTTCTTCTTCTATTTCACCATACTCTTCCTCTTCTTCTTCCTCTGGGTTGGCCATCTGTTGTTTCTTTGCTGCCCTTTCCTCCTCTTCTATCTTGTTTCTATTGTCTTCTGTGGTCTCTTCTTGCTGCAGGTGTTCTGCAGCTGTCGTTGCCGGCTGTGGAGATCGACTCCCCAGCTGGTCCCCCCTCCCGTCGGTGTGTTTTTTTTCATTCGCATCGCGCATGCGCGAAACTTCGCGCATGCGCGGTTGCGCACTTTTGTTCGGCTCTGCGAGCCATTTTTGTAGTCCATTATTTACCGACCTGAGGGAGCGGGTTTCTCTCTCCGCAGCGGGCCTCTTCGGACAGGTAAGGCCTTCACCTTTTTCCTCCTTTGTCTTCTCTTCCTCTCTTCTTACCGTTGCTTTCGACTTTTCTTTTTTTGTCGCCATCTTCTTTCCACCTTTATACTCACTTTTCTGTAACTTTTATTTCTGTGCCTTTGTGTTTTCTCTTGTTTTTCCCGACTTTTCTGGAGAGGGCTGGAGTTCACCGTCCGGCCACTACTCCATCACGTGACTCCTCCAGTACTCAGGTATGTTTAATTGCTTTATTGGTGCAGGTATAAGAGAGCTAGGCTGGCTTCTAAGCCTTTGATCACCATTGGAGTCTGTAGTTGCCATTTTTCTACAAAGAGGACCAGAGTTGTACCAATGAAAGCCATTGTGAGGGTGAAAAACAAGAATAAAACAGTGAGAGACATCACTCAAACCTTAAGCTTACCTCCCCTGCTGATGACAAAAGAATTTTTAACATAATGAAGAAAAATCTCCAAACGTATGCCCAGCAGATCAGAAACACTCTTCAGGAGGCAGGTGTGCATATGTCAATGACGACTGTCTTCAGAAGACTTCATGAACAGAATTACATAAAGGAATGCCAGATTACAGTTTGCAAAGAAGTATTTAAAAGAGCCTGCAAAATTCTGGAAAAAAAGTCTTGTGGACAGATGAGACCAAAATTAACTCGTATCAACGTGATGGCAAGAGTGAAGTGTGAAGGTGTAAAGGAAATGCCCAAGATCCAAAGCGTACCCCCTTTTGTTATGGCTTGCTTATATTCTCTCCCTGCTGTTGATGACAGGAGTGATGTCACAGTAGTGCCGGCCTCGGATTGGCTGGCATTCCCGCCGTTGCTCGTTGTTTCCCGGCATGCGGGTTGTCACCTGGGATGAAGGTCATTGGCCCTTGCAGAGCCTGTGAGGTTGCTGCGTTCATCAGCCATCTCGTATACTGGGCCACGTCCCAGTTAGCGGGCCGCTACAAGATCAATTGGGTGTAATTGGGCGGCACATACTTGTGGGCCGAAAGGGCCTGTTACAGTGCTTTATGTCTAAATTTTTAAAAAATCCTAGTAAATCTTCTCTGCCCTCTTTCAATCTTATTGATATCTTTCTTGCAGTTAGGTGACCAAATTTTTAAATTTAAATTAGACATACAGCACTGTAACAGGCCAAATCGACCTTCCGAGTCTGTGCTGCCCAAATTGCACCCCATTAAGCTACACCCCTGGTATGTTTTTGGAGGGTGGGAGGAAACTGGAGCCCCCAGAGAAACGGACACGGGGAGAACATACAAACTCCAAGCAGACAACGCAGGATTTGAACCCAGGTCTAGTCCTGATCACTGGTGCTGTAAAGGTGTTGCGCTAAACGGTGCCACACTAACTGCACACAATACTCCAAATTTGGCTTACCTGTGCTCAAAGGCCAATTAACAGCAGGTTCTTTGGGATGTGAAAGAAACCAGAAATCTGTGTGGGCAAAGGGTGTGGGCAAGCAAGCACAATGTGCACAGCACCAGAGGTCAGAATCGAACTGGAGTACTACAATTGCTAATCCCAATTGGCGTTGTGATGTTTGACCTTTTTTTCCCAAATCGATAAAGCGACTTCACTTCTCTTACCTAGATATCCAATTTTGTGCTGAAGACCAATCCCAAAACAAATGGCGTGAGCGAGAGACAAAACGAGGACTGTCAGACATGCACTTGGATCCAACATGTTCAGCAACTATCCATCGTGTGGTTCCAAATACCCCGGCCTTTTGTTTCCTAATTTATAAGTGTGGAGCCCACAGAAACATTTACAACTCCATACCATCATTGTCCTAGGATTAGCCTGCAACAAAGCATTAAATGGAAGGAATCCAGATGCTTCTGGGTGGCCTGTGCTTGTCAGCCAATCCCACAGTGAGCCTGATTAGCAGTTTCTGTGATGAGTTGACTCATCACGCACAAATAGCTGGATCAGAGACCACTCGTTAAATTCTAGAAGGGAAAACTGGTGTGAATCGGCAGCAAAACAGAGGCTCTTTTACAGTGTGTATCACACATCAGGATATGAAATTTATCGTGGATAATTTTGAGGATTCAATTTTTATAAAAGTTCTACAGATGTACCATAGAGAGCATTCTGGCTGGTTGGTAATGTGGTGCGCTATCGAACAGAAGCAAACATACAAAACATAAAGTCTGTTCAACAAGCTATGTTCGACATAAACTTCCACTGGCTGTGAAGAATGGCTGTTGCAAGCTCTGAGACTGTCTTCGAAGGGCCGGATCTGCCTTATATCCGGAGGGTGATTGACAGCCGACCGGGTAGGGCTTGGTCCATTCAGGTCAGCTGATTGACAGCCGGCCAGGTCCCCGTGCTCTTCTGTAGGTACAGAGGTCGCCCCCTGCAGTAGGCCAGTGGTGTACCATCACAGGTACAGAGGTGCCAAAGCTCAGGACAGGTTTAAAAAAAACTCCAGAGGGTTATTAATTCGGCCTGCGATATCATGGGCACCAGTCTTCACTCCATCAAGGACATCTACAAGAGGCGGTGTCTTAAGAAAGCAGCCTCTATCCTCAAAGATCCCCACCACCCCGTCGATGCCCCCTTCACTCTGCTACCATCTGAAGACGAGGACTCAGCAGCACAAGGACAGCTTCTTCCCCAATGAACCACAGACGCTGCCTCACTTTGTCTTTTTCTTGCACTATTTTTATTTATTTTGTAAGGTGGTTTATAGATGTTTGCACTGTGATACTGCCACAAAACAACAAATTTCGTGACATGTTCATGACAATAAATTCTGATTCCAGTTTAGAGCAATCTTATAATAAGCTTAGAACAGTGCCTTTTGTTTGGATAAGTGAGACAACCATTCACTCATTGGGACAAACAAAAGAATAGCATGAATGCTGTGTAACCTACCATAGTTGACAGAGTGATGTTCAACTGATGCAGTAGCTGAGGTGTGGGTCAGAGGGCAAAAGTACTGTACATACTCATGAATTTTTCGGGTCAAATTTGGGGGGGGGGGGGTCAACTTTTAACATGGGTCATACTTTTGACTGCGGTAAGTACCTGCATCGTTCAAGGTGCTGGGACCTTGAATGGCCAGAACTGGGTGGTAAGTCCGCATTTGGGACATCGGGAGCTCAGACAGGTGGCCGGGGTAAGGATCTGCGGCTGGGGAGTAGGGACCTCAGATGGGAGGACGGCCGGGGCCTAGGATTGTGTTTGTAGCTGGGGTGTCAGGGGCTCAGATGGGCGGGTTGTCAAGGTGTTGGGACCTCGGATGGGCAGGCGGCTGGGGCCTAGGAGAGTATCTGTGGCCAGGAAATTGGGAGCCCAGATAGGCAGGCGACCAAGGCAAGGGATTTACGGTTAGGGTGTCTGGAGCTCAGATGGGCAGGTGGTCAAGGTGTTGGGATCTTGGATGGGCGGGCGACCGGGGCCTAGGAGCGTATCGGTGGCTGAGGTGTTGGAAGCTCAGATGGGCAGGTGGTCGGGGCGTTGGGAGCCCACATAGGTGTGCAGCCAAGGCAAGGGGTTTGCAGTTTGGGTGTTGGGAGCTTGGATGGGTGGGTGGAGGATTTAAAAATAGTGGGGGGGTGGTTTGACTTTTAAATGGGTCATAAGGAAAACATGCTACTTTTGTGCCAAGAAAGGGATGGGGTTGACCGTCACCCGAGTATGTTTGCATGTGATCTGTAAGTTGTAGCACTCCATGTACAAAATGAAATTAATTTAGATGTTTCACAGAAGAAAATAATTAATGATTAATTTATAATAAATGCAACATACATTTGCTGATGCACAATATCAACAGAAGGAAGAGTGTTTACCTTGAAGTTGCTGAATCTGATATTTGACAGAAAAATAGACCCTGCTAAGTGAAAATCTTCTTCACTTCCACAGCAGTAGCCTTGAGGGAGATATTGTTAACTGTAATCCCAGAGACAGATTCCCATACCACTTTAAACTTTGAAGTAATTACTGGGATCTACCCCTAGAGGCTATTCTTTTTACACAAGCTCTCAGGTGCTCACTCTATCCAACATTTAAATTTATCCCCCAGCTCTGTTGTTGTTTTACTGCTTCTATTGTCACCTTTTTTACTGTTTCCTTTTATCCTAATATCTGTTCACATCATGTTTCCTGCTTCACCTTGCCTACATGTCTTTTGAAACAAGACAGTTTTAAGAATGAACAGATATAAGGGGAGTCACGTGATGGAGTAGTGGCCGGTCAGTGAATTCCAGCCCTCTCCCGAAAAGTTTAAAATAAACACACAAAGCACAAAGGTACAAGACTAAAATTTATAATAAAGTAAAAATAAAGGTGAGAAGAAAATGGCAGTGAAGAGAGAAAAGTCGAAAACAATGGGAAGAAAAGAGGAAGAAAGAATGTCGGAAGAAGAAGGTGAAGGCCTTACCTGTCCGAAGAGGCCCGCCACTGAGAGAGAAGCCCGCTCCCTCAGGTCAGTGGAGGTCCCGGGCTCGGGACTACAAAAATGGCTCACAGAGCAGAGTAAAAGTGCGCAACCGCGCATGCGCATGAAAAAAAACACACTGACGGGAGGGGGGAACAGCTGCAGAGTCGATCTCCACAGCTGAGAGAGACACCTGCAACACAGCAGCAGGTAGAACACAGACAATAACGACAACAAGAAAGAAGAGGGTAAAAAGAAACAAGGAAACAACAGATGGTCAATCCAGAGGAAGAAGAAGAAGAACAGAAAGAAGTGGAAGAAGAAGAGAAAGGCAAGACAATGGATGTATCTTTTTTTAAAGAATATATGGAATCAGTGAAAGAATGGCAATTGCAAGAATTTAATGAGATAAAAAGAAGAATTAAGAATGCAGAAGAAAAAATGAATAAAATAGAAATGGCCATGTCAGAGATAGGAAAAAGAGTGGAAAATATGGAAGAACGAGAAACAATTGTAGAAATGGAAGTAGAGGAATTAAAAGAGAAATTAGAAGAATCTAATAAAAAAGTTAAAGAGGCACATGAGCTGTTAGCTCAGAAGATAGATATAATAGAAATCTATAATAGAAGAAATAATATAAAGATAGTGGGCCTTAAGGAATGTCAGAAATAAAACTTCTCACACATGAGTCTCTTTAAAACTGATGACACGACAAGCTTTATTTACAAGTCTGCAGAGTTGGACTCAACTGGCTTCTCACCAGTTAAGCCCCGATACATACAGTGCATTGATTTTTATACCCTTGTTGTTTGCCCTTCCCCTACTTATTAATACTGTTTTAATTGGTTAGTATTGCAAAAGCATTCTAAGTACAACTGCATTTTTAATTATCACGTTCGTTACGTACGCTGCGAACTCTACATACACTAAATTCTGTTTCTCACCCTTCTTATCAATCTTTTGTCTCCTGCATGTCTCTCACTATGACCATGAAAAGATATGTTTAAAAAAACATATCCAGCTGAACCTTTTGTCCTTGGCTGCTAGTAAGCTCCCTGTCCGTTCTGGCTTCCCTTTTTATGATTAATCATCACATTTTAACTTAAGCCATTTTAACCTAAATTCTCTATATATAACAAGGAAGATGAAGAAGGCAAGAATATGAGAGAATTTATAAAAGATTGGATTCCCAGGGTCCTAGGAAGACCAGAATTACAGGAAGAAATGGAAATAGAGAGGGCACATAGAACTTTAGCCCCGAAACCACAACCGCAGCAAAAACCAAGATCCATTTTAGTAAAATTCTTAAGATATACAACAAGAGAAAATATATTGGAGAAAGCAATGAAGAAAGTAAAAGACAAAAAGCCACTGGAATATAAAGGTCAAAAAATTTTTTTCTATCCAGACATAAGTTTTGAACTCCTGAAGAAGAGGAAGGAGTTCAATACAGCAAAAACGATCTTATGGAAAAAAGGATATAAATTTATGTTAAAGTACCCAGCGGTACTTAAAATAGTTATTCCAGGGCAACAAAACAGACTATTCTCGGATCCAGAGGAAGCAAGGAAATTTGCAGAACAACTACAAAACAAGCAGAGAGATGAAGACATGTAATGAGAGTAAAAATGACCACGAATTATATGTATGTGTGTAAAGGGGTATATGTGTGTATATATATAGTGTGTATACATGAATGTATCCGTATTTAGAGGAAAATATATAGAGTATAGACAAGAATAAATAAGGGAGGGAAAGGGAATAGAGGGAATAAGGAGGGAATTAAAAGAGTGACCTTTGTTACATATGAAAATTGAAATCTTTTCTGGGTGGGCTGGGTGGGGAGGAGTTACGGTCACTACAAAATCAGTTGACGTTTGCGAGTGAATTCGCAAATCCAAATGGAGAGGGGAGGTGTGGTTGCCCGACAAGGGATAAAGGGCAACTCAGGAGGGGGAGGGGAGAATGGGGTTAAAGAAGTTTTAAATAGGAGAATAAGGAAAATGTTTGATGTTTTAGAAATGTTGTCTTATAAAGTGTTCAAAACAAGAAAGCAGAAATGGATAAGAAGGAAAGGTGATGATGGAGAAACGGAAAGGGAAGATAAAAAAAGTATGAAATGGCTACGCTGAACTATATGACTTTAAATATTAACGGAATACATAACCAAATTAAAAGGAAGAAACTGTTAAATTTACTGAAAAAAGAAAAAAATTGATATAGCATTTGTGCAAGAAACACATTTAACTGAATTGGAGCACAAGAAATTAAAGAGAGATTGGGTAGGACATATAACAGCAGCGTCGTATAATTCAAAAGCAAGAGGAGTAGCAATATTAATTAGTAAAAATGTGCCAATTAAAATAGAAGAGGAAATAATAGATCCAGCAGGGAGATATGTAATGATAAAATGTCAGATATATTCGGAGTTTTGGAATCTACTCAATGTATATTCACCTAACGAAGAAGATCAAAAGTTTATGCAAGATATTTTTTTGAAGATAGCAGATACGCAAGGGAATATATTAATAGGAGGGGATTTCAACCTGAATTTGGATTCAAATATGGACAAAACTGGGAAAAAAATTAACAGAAAGAACAAAGTAACCAAATTTATAATTAAATCGATGGAAGAAATGCAACTTTTGGATAGATGGAGGAAGCAACACCCAAATGAAAAGGAATATTTATATTACTCGGGTAGACATAAAACATACACAAGAATAGACCTATTTTTGTTATCAGCTCGTATGCAAGATAGAGTAAGAAAAACCAGAATATAAAGCTAGAATATTATCGGACCATTCACCCCTGATATTGACAATAGAGTTAGAGGACAACCCTCCAAGAATGTATAGATGCTACTTAAAAGGCAGGATTTTAGAGAATTAATTGAAAGACAAATTAAAATGTACTTTGAAATAAATACGGAATCAGTGAAAGATAAGTTTATACTATGGGATGCAATGAAAGCGTTCATTAGAGGGCAAATAATAAGTTATGTAACCAAGATGAAGAAGGACTATAATCAGGAAAGAGAGCAGTTGGAAAGGGAAATAGTAAATATAGAAAAAGAATTAGCAATGAAGGAAGATACAACTAAAAGAAGAGAATTGGCAGATAAAAAAATAAAATATGAAACACTACAAACATATAAGGTGGAGAAGAACATAATGAAGACAAAACAGAAATATTATGAATTAGGGGAAAAACGCACAAAATTTTAGCATGGCAGCTTAAGACAGAACAAGCTAAGAAAATGGTATTGGCATCAAGGAAAAAAGACAAACAAATCACATATAATTCAACGGAGATCAAGGAAAACTTTAGAGAATTCTATGAACAATTATACCAAACTGAAAACGAAGGGAAAGAAGGGAAAATAGATGAATTTTTAACTAAAATTGAACTACCAAAATTACAAATAGAGGAACAAAATAAATTAATAGAACCATTTGAAATAGTAGAAATACAAGAGATAATAAAAAAAATTACCAAATAATAAAACACCAGGAGAGGATGGATTCCCAATAGAATTCTATAAAACATTTAAAGACTTATTAATTCCTCCCCTCCTGGAAGTAATCAATCAGATTGATAAAACACAAAGCTTACCAGATTCATGTAAAACAGCAATAATTACAGTAATACTAAAGCAAGGGAAAGATCCACTCGCACCAGCGTCATATAGACCAATATCATTACTTAACACAGATTATAACATAATAGCTAAACTATGAGCAAACAGATTAGCAGATTATGTACCTAAAATGGTAAATCTAGACCAAACTGGATTTATTAAAAAAAGACGCACAACAGACAATATTTGTAAATTTATTAACTTAATTCATGCAGTAGAAGGGAGTAAAGCGCCAACAGTAGCAGTTGCTTTAGACGCAGAGAAGGCCTTTGACAGAGTAGAATGGAATTATTTATTCAAAGTATTGCAAAAATTCAGTTTACCAGAGAAGTATATTAATTGGATTAAAGCATTATATAAGGGGCCATTGGCGAAAGTGACAGTAAATGGATATATATCAAAGCAATTTAACTTAAGCAGGTCAACACGGCAGGGATGCCCACTATCACCCTTATTGTTCGCGTTAGCTATAGAACCACTAGCAGAATTGATAAGAACAGAAAATAATATAAAAGGGATAAAAATAAAAGACAAGGAATATAAAATCAGTTTATTTGCGGATGATGTTATAGTATACTTAACAGAACCAGAACTATCAATAAAAGAATTATATAAGAAATTCAAGGAATATGGAGAAGTGTCAGGTTACAAGATTAACGTAAATAAAAGTGAAACAATGCCAATGAATATTGTGGATTTCTCAAAATTTAAGAAGGAATCACCATTCAGATGGCAAATGCAAGCAATAAGATACCTAAGTATACAAATAAATAAAAATCTTGGCCATCTATATAAACTCAATTATTATCCACTAATGAAAAAATTACAGGACGATTTAGACCATTGGAAAGATTTACCATTAACACTAATAGGAAGGATAAACTGTATTAAAATGAACATTTTCCCAAGGATATTATACCTCTTTCAGGCATTGCCAATACACTTGACAGAGAAATTCTTCAAGGAGTTAAAGAAAATAATAAGGAAATTTTTATGGAAAGGGGGGAAACCGAGGATAGCACTAGATAAATTAACAGAATGGTATAAACAAGGAGGCTTACAACTGCCAAACTTTAAAAATTATTATAGAGCTGCACAATTAAGATACCTATCAGATTTTTATCAAACAAGGGAAAAGCCATATTGGACTAGATTAGAATTAGATAAAATAGGGGAAAAGATACCTGAACACATATTATATAAATGGGATGAAAAATTGGTACAACGTAGGAGTTCTCCAGTAATACATCATCTACTCAATATTTGGAAAAAGATTCATGTAGAAAGGAATAAAACAAATTACCAATTACCAAAACTAATATTGATGCAAAATAAGTTACTCCCTTTTACAATAGATAACCATTCCTTTAGAGAATGTGAGAAAAAAGGGATCAAAAGAATAGAAAATTGTTTTTCAGGAAATAGATTATTATCCTTTGAACAAATGAAAGATAAATACAATATAACTCAAGATACAGTGCTGGCATATTACCAATTGAGATCCTACTTGAAGGACAAATTAGGAAGCAGTCTGAGGTTACCAGAGGGAAGTAACTTTGAATATGTGATTACAGATACAATGATAATCAAAAGATTTATAACAAATATGTATATTAAACTGCAAGAAAAGGAGAATGAGGAAGCAACTGGTAAAACTAAACAAAAATGGGAACAAGATTTAAATATAAAGATAAAAAAGGAAACATGGGAGAAGTTATGTTTTGGAACGATGAGAAATACAATAAATACGAGGTTACGTATGATACAATATAACTGGATACACAGGCTATACATTACACCTCAAAAGTTAAATAAATGGGGCCTAACAGTATCTGATAGATGTTTTCGATGTAAAAAAGAAATGGGAAGAACAATTCATGCAATCTGGACATGTGAGAAAGTAGAAAAATTTTGGGAAGATCTAAACCAGATATTAAATAAAATTACAGAAAACAATATACCAAAAAACCCAGAGATCTTCCTCCTAAGTAACATAAAAAACAAAGAATTTGGAATTGATTTGGATGGTGCACAAAAAAGATTTGTTAAGATAGCAAAAAAATGTATTATGTCAACCTGGAAATTGGAAGATAATTTGAGAATACAACAATGGTATATAGAAATGAATAAATGTATTCCATTAGAAAAAATAACATATAGTTTAAGAAATAATATTGAAATATTTGAACAAATATGGGAGCCATACATGAAACACAATAGAGAAAACCTACCGGGGACATTTACCATCTAAATTAACGAAAGGAGAAGAAAATGAAAAGAATTGACTCAGTGGAATTTCTTGTTTATTTTTATTGAATGACAACATTGTTTGACTGGTTTAATGTATCTTAGATTTTGTACTTTAAATGGATGGGGGGAGGTAGGGAGGTTGGGATGGGAGGAGGGAGGGAGGGGGAGAAAATGACACTGTATATATTTGAAAAGGAAAATGTATGTATCATGGTCAATGTGGTTTATGGTGTGAAAAATAAAAAATTTAAAAAAAAATTAAACCTAATCTATAAAACTAGATTTTAATTAATTTTTAATCACTTTGTGAAAACTTGTAGGCAAGCACAACTAGATCATTCTCTAATATCCTTGGGTTAGGAGTCACCCACTTAAATTATTCCCAGAATATTGACTGGCAGGATGTATGAACTTGGTGATAATGAATGAGAAGTATTATATATCCAAGCCCCTTCACTTGTATCATTGGGCTTTTATCTTCTGCCTTGTGGGACTTTCATCAAATACCTTCCTAAAATCTCTATGTTCTCCCCTCATTGACATTTCCTGTTGTCTTTTCATATATTTCATATATTGTTAACAATTCAAAACACGATTAGTGTAGGGGGTGGTCCGGTTAGCGTGGCAGTTAGTGCAACATTGTTACAGCGTCAGCGACCTGGGCCCAGGTTCGAATCTGTCTGTCAGGAGTTTGGACGTTCTCCTTCTGTCTGTGTGAGTTTCCTCCGGGTGCTCTGGTTTCGCCCCACCATTCAAAATGTACCAGGGGTTGTAGGTTATTTGGGTATAACTGGCTTAAGAGCTGAAAGAGTCTGTTACCGTGATGTATGTTTAAACTTTTTAAAAAAAATTCAGTTAAGTTGTTGGAAAGACTTAAAAGTCTGTAAGTGAGTTGCTGCAGGTTAACCGACATTTCAACTGCACTGTAACAAGAGATCAATTCTGTCGAGTGTCTGGTCAAGTTCAAGTTTATTGCCATCTGATTGTACAAGTACAACCCGACGAATCAGTGTTCTCCGGTCCTAGGAGCAAAAACATGGAAACACACAATTAAACATAACACACATACAGACAGACAATACAGATGCAATATCCAAATACCATATATAAAAATGAATAAATATTGTTCAATTAAATAGGAGAACATCAGTATTCTCAATGGGGTGTCAGTTATAGAAGTGCCATTGAATGTCAAGGGTAAGTGGTTAGACTCTCTCTTGTGAGTCGTGGAATGAATATTACAGGTGACTTAACAGACCACTTCTAAGTATTGTCTGATGAGTTTTTCTCTCTTGCTAGGTGCGTCCCACGGGCAGTAAGTCCTATAGCCATGTTTGTGGTGGGACACTCATTCACAATCACTGGATTCTGACTGCAGCACATTGTTTTCAAAAGTAAGCAAAAGTTTGAGAGAATGTGCTTGAATAACATGTTGGAACGGGGTGGTGAAGTTTGCCTGCGTTATAGAGTCAGGCAGAAGGTGGCAGGTAAACATTAGGTCATGAGTATCCTTGCAAAACTAGCTATGCTGATGCCATTGACCTTAGCACTTAGCTTGGGGCACTCAGCAGTAACTTCCTACATGGAGAATTCTCTTATCCTTAAAGTTAGTTGGATCAAAACGTGGGCTTCACTGAGGCTTTGGTGGGGGGGGGGGAGGTCTAGACCAATGGACTTGGATCCTTGAAGGTAAAATGGTACAAAGGGGAAAATAATACACAGGGAAATCCACAGAAACACACAAAATGCTAGAGGAACTCAGCAGGTCAGGCTGCATCTATGGAAGGCAGTAGACAGTCAATGTTACGGGTATGCAGACCTCATTGGGGTTGGGTGTTGGGTTTTTCCTCCTTTGTCTTTTGTCAGTGAGGTGGGCTCTGCAGTCTTCTTCAAAGGAGGTTGCTGCCTGCCGAACTGTGAGGTGTCAAGATGCAGAGTTTGAGGCGATATCAGCCCACTGGCAGTGGTCAATGTGGCAAGCACCAAGAGATTTTTTTAGGCAGTCCTTGTACCTCTTCTTTGGAGCACCTCTGTCTCGGTGGCCAGTGGGAAGGCGATGGTCCTCCATTCTGGAGACGTGACCTACCCAGCGCAGTTTGATCTTCAGCAGCGTGAATTCGATGCTGTCGGCCACTGCCATCTCTAATACTTCGATGTTGGAGATGAAGTTGTTCCAATGAATGTTGAGGATGGAGCGGAGACAACGCTGGTGGAAGCGATCTAGGAGCCATAGTGATGCCGGTAAAGGACCCATGATTCGGAGCCGAACAGGAGTGTGGGTATGACAACGGCTCTGTATTCGCTGATCTTTGTGAGGTTTTTCAGTTGGTTGTTTTTCCAGACTCTTTTGTGTAGTCTTCCAAAGGCGCTATTTGCCTTGGCGAGTCTGTTGTCTATCTCGTTGTCGATCCTTGCATCCGATGAAATGGTGCAGCCGAGATAGGTAAACTGGTTGACCGTTTTGAGTTTTGTGTGCCCGATGGAGATGTGGGGGGGTGCTGGTAGTCATGGTGGGAGCTGGTTGATGGAGGACCTCAGTTTTCTTCAGGCTGACTTCCAGGCCAAACATTTTGGCAGTTTCCGCAAAACAGGACGTCAAGCGCTGAAGAGCTGGCTCTGAATGGGCAACTAAAGCGGCATCGTCTGCAAAGAATAGTTCACGGACAAGTTTCTCTTGTGTCTTGGTGTGAGCTTGCAGGCGCCTCAGATTGAAGAGACTGCCATCCATGCGGTACCGGATGTAAACAGCGTCTTCATTGTTGAGGTCTTTCATGGCTTGGTTCAGCATCATGCTGAAGAAGATTGAAAAGAGGGTTGGTGTGAGAACACAGCCTTGCTTCACGCCATTGTTAATGGAGAAGGGTTCAGAGAGCTCATTGCTGTATCTGACCCGACCTTGTTGGTTTTCGTGCAGTTGGATAACCATGTTGAGGAACTTTGGGGGGCATCCAAGGCGCTCTAGTATTTGCCAAAGCCCTTTCCTACTCACGGTGTCGAAGGCTTTGGTGAGGTCAACAAAGGTGATGTAGAGTCCTTTGTTTTGTTCTCTGCACTTTTCTTGGAGCTGTCTGAGGGCAAAGACCATGTCAGTAGTTCCTCTGTTTGTGCGAAAGCCGCACTGTGATTCTGGGAGAATATTCTCGGCGACACTAGGTATTATTCTATTTAGTAGAATCCTAGCGAAGATTTTGCCTGCAATGGAGAGCAGCGTGATTCCCCTGTAGTTTGAGCAGTCTGATTTCTCGCCTTTGTTTTTGTACAGGGTGATGATGGTGGCATCACGAAGGTCCTGAGGCAGTTTTCCTTGGTCCCAAAAAAGCTTGAAAAACTCATGCAGTTTGGCATGCAGAGTTTTGCCGCCAGCCTTCCAAACCTCTGGGGGGATTCCATCCATACCTGCTGCTTTGCCACTTTTCAGTTGTTCAATTTCCTTATATGTCTCTTCCTGGGTGAGGACCTCATCCATCTCTAGCCTTAAGGGCTGTTGAGGGAGCTGGAGCAGGGCGGATTCTTGGACTGAGCGGTTGGCACTGATAAGAGATTGGAAGTGTTCTGACCATCGGTTGAGGATGGAGATCTTGTCGCTGAGGAGGACTTTGCCGTCTGAGCTGCGCAGCGGGCTTTGGACTTGGGGTGAGGGGCCGTACACAGCCTTTAGACCCTCGTAAAAACCCCTGAAGTCGCCAATGTCCGTGCTGAGCTGGGTTCGTTTGGCGAGGCTAGTCCACCACTCATTTTGGATCTCCCGGAGTTTGCGCTGAAGATGGCTGCATGCGCGATGGAAGGCCCGTTTCTTCTCTGGCCAGGATGGCTTTGCAAGGTGAGCCTGGTGGGCAGCTCGCTTCTTTGCCAGCAGCTCCTGAATTTCCTGGTTGTTTTCGTTGAACCAGTCCTTGTTTTTCCTGGAGGAGAAGCCCAGTACCTCTTCAGTGGATTGCAGTATGGCAGTCTTCAGCTGATCCCAGAGGGTTTCAGGGGACGAGTCCGTGAGGCAGATTGCATCCTCGAGCTTTGCTTTGAGGTTTGCCTGGAAGTTTCCTCTCACTTTGTTTCCAACATTGAACCTCTTTCTGGGGGCTTTACTGTTCCTGGACTTTGGCTTGAAGTGAAGGTTGAGCTTGCAGCGAACCAGCCGGTGGTCAGTGTGGCATTTCGCACTGGGCATAACCCTGGTGTGAAGCACATCTCATTTGTCTCTTTCTCGCACCAGGACGTAGTCCAGGAGATGCCAGTGTTTGGATCGGGGATGCATCCAGGTAGTCTTCAGGCTGTCCCTCTGCTGAAAAAGGGTGTTTGTAATGATAAGCCGCTGTTCTGCACAGAGCTCCAACAGGAGGTGCCCGTTGTCATTGCACTTGCCGACACCATGCTTGCCCAGGATTCCTGGCCAGGTTTCTGAGTCTTTGCCGATGCGAGCGTTGAAGTCGCCAAGGATGACTACCTTGTCGGCTGTAGGGGTCAGTTGAATGAGGTTGCGCAGATCAGTGTAGAACTTGTCCTTTTCTGCTGGTTCCGCCTGGAGGGTTGGAGCATAGACATTGATGAGGGTGATGCGACGCTTGTTTTGAAGGGGAAGTCGCATGGACATGATTCGGTCCGAGTGGCCTGTCGGGAGGTTTTCGAGTTTGGAGGCAATGGAGTTCTTGACCATGAAGCCCACACCAGATAGGCGTCGTTTATCCATAGGCTTGCCAGACCAGTAGAGTGTGTAGCCCGCGCCGCGTTCTTGGAGGCTGCCTACATCTGCAAGGCGAACTTCACTGAGAGTGGCTATGTCGATGTCAAGTCTGAGGAGTTCATGTGCGATGAGGGCAGACCGACGTTCAGGTCGGTGGCTGTCAGCCTTGTCTAGCATGGTTCTGATGTTCCAGCATGCTAGCTTGAGTTTGTGAGCATCTTTTGTGAGCATCTTTTGAGGGGGAGGACGTGGACATGTCCTGCGCAAAGGAGCTTTTAGGTGGAGTGCAGTGTGCGCAGTACTGGCCCCACCCTTTACACCCATGGTTCGTGTGCCATGGCCAAGCAAGCTGGGATGTGGCAGCGAGGTCCTTGGGTTGTAGGTTTTATATCTGAGTGGCCTTCTCCTATGCAGGTTTCTTATCCGGGCTGGAGGGGCCTGCCTCCCCTCCTAGGTCTGACCATACCTGGTCACAAATTACCTGTGGACATGGCCTAGGTAAGTTTAATTGGGTTCTCTAACTACCTCTGAGGTAGGTCAGGGACCCGGTTGCTGCCCGGACCGGGGCCACCGCCTGCTTCACTCTACCGAGGCCGGGGCTGCCGCCTCCCCCTCGCTTTTGCCCGGATCGGGGCCGCCGCCGCCTACCTTCTGCTCGGACCGGGGAACTACAGACTGGGTAACCACGAACACAATTTGCTCAGTCAGGTCAACTTTGGCTTGTCAGTAGGCTTATTAATTTAATTTCATTTCAACCCCTCTTGGCTTATGAATTTTTTTCAAAATAATTTTTTTATTTTTCACACTGTGAACCATATCAACCAAAATATATACAAACGTTTCTCATTAAATATACACAATAACATTTTCTCCCTTTTTTCCCCCCCTACCCTCCCTCCCCCCTTCCCACCCCCCTCCAAAACCAATAGATATTCAACATATACAATACAATGAAACCATGAAACAATCTCTTCACACAATGAAAAATAAACAAGAAAAATGTGTCATCTACTTTTACACACTGGATTAAGTCATTTTGTTTTATCATTCTAGGGGGTGGAGGTCCGAGGCAAGCCCTCTCTGTTATGTTCCATGTATGGTTCCCAAATTTGTTCAAATAATGTGACCTTATTTTTTAAATTATATGTTATTTTTTCCATGTACCATTGCTGTATTCTCAGGCTCTCTTCCATTTTCTAAATTGACATTATACATTTTTTTGCTACTGCTAAGGCTATCATAATAAATCTTTTTTTGCGCTTTATCCAATTTGAGGCCTAATTCCCTACTTCTTATGTTACTTAGAGGAAAGATCTCTGGATTTTTTGGTATGTTATTTTTTCTGATTTTTTTAAATATCTGATTTAGATCTTCTCAATACATTTTCACTTTCGTACATGGCCAAATTGCATGTACTGTTGTTCCCATTTCCTTCTTACAGCAAAAATATCTATCTGATAATGTTGGATCCCATTCTTTTAACTTTTGAGGCGTGATATATAACCTGTGTAACCAATTATACGGTATCATGCGTAACCTTGTGTTTATTGTATTCTTCATAGTTCCAGAACATAACTTTTCCCATGCTTCATTTTTTATCTTTGTTTAAATCCTTTTCCCACTTTTGTTTCAGTTTATAGCTTATTTCATCATTTTCCTTATCTTGCAGCTTAATGTACATGTTTGTTATAAATCTTTTAATTATCATTGTGTCTGTAATCACATATTCAAAGCTGCTTCCTCTGGTAATCTCGGTCTTTTTCCAAATTTATCCTTTAAATAAGCTTTCAGTTGATGATATGTAAACATTATACCATGAGTTTTTCCATATTTGTACTTCAATTTGCAACCGTGTCTGCCTGTCCCGCATCGGACTTGTCAGCCACAAACGAGCCTGCAGCTGACGTGGACTTTTTACCCCCTCCATAAATCTTCGTCCGCGAAGCCAAGCCAAAGAAGACTTCAATTGATCAAATGTTAATAAATTTTTTCCCAAAAAAACAATTTCTATACTTTTGATTCCTTTCCTCTCCCATTCTCTAAAGCAGGGGTGTCAAACTCAAATTCACGGAGGGCCAAAATTAAAAACTTGGACTAAGTCGAGGGCCAAACTAAATATTTATTGAAAATTTTCAACAACATCTGCATGTTTTCTCTTCTTTCAACATATGTAATGTTAAACTTTTTCTTATTAAAATAAATGTTTAATAATAGTTTTGGATAAACTCCTTCATTGTCATTGTTATTGTCATTGGCCCATTTCCTTTAGCGTCTGAAACCGTGCACATGACGAGTCAATGAGGGATGATTAAAGCAGTGGTCTTCAAACTTTTTCTTTCCACCCACAGACCACCTTAAGCAATCCCTTACTAATCACAGAGCACCAATGGCACAGGGAGGCGAGTGAAAAGAAAAAGGTTGAGAACTGTTGTATTGTGGTAACTCCACATCTGATTAGGTTAATTGTTAGGCAAGTGGTCAGAGAAGGACCCCCCCTCCACCCCAAGAAAGGCTTAAATCACAGGAACAAAATAAGCTTCCGTCTCACTGCTCCCAATCTTACACACAGTCCTGATGTGGAATGTGGGGTCGCAGCTCCACGTTCACCCAAGTTCAGGTGCTGCCTGTGTGGAGTTTGTACGCTCTCCCCTTGTCTTTGACCAACAGGTCGGTCGCCTGATGAAGGCACCCGAACCCCCCGTTGAAACGCCGGCGTCCGGGGTGGTGGAGGAATTGGCTGAGAAGAGCGTGTTGCTCCCACCCCCCTCACATGGTTGGAGAGGGATTAAACTGCGATCTCACGGCGCCGGGCTCGTCTCCAACAAAAGGAGTGGGAGGCAGGGTCCGCCGCGCACGGAGCGAGGGGGAAGGCATTGCCAATGAGACATTCGGTCTGGCGTCGCCGCTGAAGCGCAGACCCAGCGAGAATGGTCCCCAACTCCAGCCGCGTCTGTGTGTCCGGGAGCCGGGCGGGCTGAGTGCGGCGCTCTGATCCCCGGGATTTGGGACTCTGAGATCCCTCCACACCTCCGGCGTCTTCATTTTCACCTTCAGTGTGCATGCGCTATACTGGCGCGGCGGCCAGCGGGCCAACTCTAATATATATTTAATATGATCTTGCGGGCCAGAGTTTGACATGTGTGCTCTAAAGGAAAGATTATCTATTGTAAAAGGGATTCGTGGGTTTTGTGTCAATAACAATTTTGGTATTTGTTAATTTGTTTTTTTCCTTTCTAAGTGGATCTACTTCCATTTATTAAGTAAATGATGCAAAACTGGTGAGCTTTTATATTGCACCAGCTTTTCATCCCACTTATAAACTATATGTTCCGGTACCTTCTCCCCTATTTTATCTAGTTCTATCTTAGTCCAGTCTGGTTTTTCCCTTGTCTGGTAAAAATCTGATAAATACCTTAATTGTGCGGCTTTATAATAATTTTTAAAGTTTGGTAACTGCAAACCACCTTGGTTATACCTCTCTGTTAATTTATCTAACGGTATCCTCGGTTTCCCCCCTTTCCACAAGAATTTCCTTATTATTCTCTTTAGTTCATTAAATAATTTCTCTGTTAAGGGAATTGGCAACAATTGAAATAAGTATTGTATCCTTGGGAAGACATTCATTTTAATGCAATTTACCCTCCCTATCAACGTTAGCGGTAATTCTTTCCAATGTTCTAAGTCTTCCTGATAATTTAATTTGTACAGGTGGCTTAAATTATTATCTAACCTAATACCTAGGTTTCGGATTGCTTGTGTTTGCCATTTAAATGGTGATTCTTTTTAAAATACTGTATAATCTGCGTTACTCATTGGCATCACCACTTTTATTTGCGTTGATCTTGTACCCTGATATTTCTCCATACTCCTTCAATTTCTTATGTAATTCTTTTATTGATATTTCTGGTCCTGTTAGGTATACTATGATGTCATCTGCAATAAGATGATTTTATACTCCTTCTTTATTTTTATCCCTTTTATTTTATTTTCTGTTCTTATCAGTTCTGCCAATGGTTCTATTACTAAGGCGAACAATGAGGGGGATAATGGACATCCCTGTCTAGTTGACCTACTTAATTTAAATTGGTTCGATATATATCCATTTACTGTTACCTTCGCCAACGGTCCATTATTTAATGCTTTAATCCAATTAATATATTTTTCTGGTCGATTGAACCTCTGTAATACTTTAAATAAATAGTTCCATTCTACTCTGTCAAAGGCTTTTTCTGCGTCTAAAGGAACAGCCACTGTTGGCTTCTTATTTACTTGAACTGCATGAATTAGATTAATAAGTTTACAGACATTATCCGCTGTTCGTCTTTTCTTAATCTTGTTTTACTATTTTTGGTACATAATAGGCAAATCTGTATGCTAATAATTTTGCTATTATCTTATAATCTGAGTTAAGTAGAGATATTGGTCTATATGATGCTGGTGTTAATAGATCCTTCCCCCGTCTTTGGCATTACTGTGATTATTGCTGTCTTACATGAATCTGGCAAGTTTTGTGTTTCTTCTATCTGTTTCATTACTTCCAGGAGAGGAGGAATTAATAACTCTTTAAATGTTTTATAGAATTCTATTGGGAATCCATTCTCCCCTGACGTTTTATTGTTCGGCAGCCTTTTTAATATATCCTGTACTTCCCCTATTTCAAATGGTTTTATCAGTTTGTTTTGTTCCTCTTCTTGCAATTTCGGCAGTTCAATTTTAGCTAAAAACTCTTCTGTTTTATCAACTTTCCCCTCGCTCGAGTTTGGTATAATTGTTCATAAAATTCCTTAAAGTTCTCATTAATCTCCTTTGGATTATATGTAATTTGTTTGTCCTTTTTCCTTGATGCCAATACAGTTCTTTTAGCTTGTTCTGTTTTAAGTTGCCAGGCTAAGATTTTATGTTTTTTTTCCCAGTTCGTTATACTTTTGCTTTATTTTCATTATGTTCTTCTCCACCTTGTACATTTATAATGTTTCGTATTTTATTTTTTTGTCCGCCAATTCTCTCCTTTTCATTATATCATCCCTTTTTACTAATTCCATTTCTGTACTTACTATCTCCCTTTCCAACTGCTCTATTTCCCGATTGTAGTCCTTTTTCATCTTAGTCACATAATTAATTATCTGCCCTCTAATGAAGGCTTTCATTGCGTCCAATAATATAAATTTGTCTTTAAACTGATTCTGTGTTTATTTCAAAGTACATTTTAATTTGGCATTCAATAAATTCTCTAAATTCCTGTCTTTTAATCTCCATCTACATGTTCTTGGTGGGATGTCCTCCAATTCTATTGCTAATAACAGGGGTGAAAGATCAGACAGTAATCTAGCTTTATATTCCATTTTCCAAACTCTCCCTTGAATATGGGCCGACAACAAAAACATATCAATCCTTGAGTATGTTTTATGCCTACTCAAATAACATGAATATTCCTTCTCTCTTTGGTGCTGCCTCCTCCATATATCTATAAGTTTCATTTCCTACATTGATTTAACCATAAATTTGGCCACTTTACTCTTTTTGCTTGTCTTTTGTCCAGTTTTATCCAACTTTGGGTCCAAATTAAGGTTAAAATCCCCTCCTATCAATATATTTCCTTGTGTATCTACAATCTTCAAAAAAATATCCTGCATAAACTTTTGATCCTCCTCATTAGGTGCATATATATTGAGCAAATTCCAAAATACTGAGTATATCTGACACTTATCATTACATACCTCCCTGCTGGATCTATTATTTTCTCCTCTATTTTGATTGGTACATTTTTATTAATTAACATAGCAACTCCTCTAGCTTTTGAGTTATATGATGCTGCCGCTATGTGTCCTACCCCGTCTCTGTTTAATTTGTTATGTTCCACTTCAGTTAGATGAGTTTCCTGCACAAATGCTATATATCTTTTTTCTTTTTTTCAGTTAATTTAATAGCCTCTTCCTTTTAATTTGGTTATGTATTCCATTAATGTTTATAGTCATATAATTCAACATGGCCATCTCATATCTTGTTTACACCTCATTTCCGTTTCCTCACCACCACCATCCCCCTTTCCCCCATTTCAATCTCTCAGTTTTCCCTTTTTGAACTCAATGTTTGACAACACATTTAAAACATAATATACTCCAACTCCCACATCCAATATTACCTTAACCCCAAATGCCCCCTCTCTCTGAGTTGCCCCTTATCCCTTGCCGGGCAACCACAACTCCCCTTTCCATTTGGATTGAGATCCTGTTCGCAAGCGTCAACTGATTTCGCAGTGACAGTTATTCTCTCCCCCCCACCCCTCCCCGAGAAAACACTTTTTTTACACATATAACAAAGCTCTTCCTTTTTTTCCCCTTACTACGTTCCTTCCCTTCTCTTTTCCCTCTTTAGTTCTTTACATATACATTGTTTTTATATCTTTATATATACTTTATCTCCGTTCTTCATTCTTATTACATCTCTTCATCTCTCCTTCTGTCCTGCAAACGCTCTGCAAATTCTTGTGCTTCCTCCAGATCCGAGAACAGTCTGTTTTGTTCCCCGGGGATAAATATTTTAAGCACAGCTGGATGTCTTAACATGAGTTTATAACCTTTTTTCCATAGGATTGATTTTGCTGTACTAAGCTCCTTCCTCTTCTTTAAGAGTTCAAAACTCATGTCTGGGTAAAAAATTATTTTTTGACCCTTGTATTCCAATGGTTTATTATCTTCTCTAATTTTATTCCTTGCCCGCTCCAGTATATTTTTGATGTGTCTGTGGTTTCGGAGCTAGTGTTCTGTGTGCCCTTTCTATTTCCATTTCTTCCTGCATTTCTCTCGTTCCCAGGACCTTCGGGATCCATTCTTTTATAAATTCCTTCATATCTGTGCCTTCTTCACCCTCCTACAGGCCCACTATTTTTATGTTATTTCGCCTACTATAATTTTCCAACATATCAATTTTCTGAGTTAACAACTCTAGTGTCTCTTTAATTTTTTGTCACTTCCTTTCAATTTTCCTCTTAAGCTGTTCACTTCCATTTCTACAACTGTTTCTCGTTCTTCCACATTCTCTACTCTTTTCCCTATTTTTGTCATGACCAGTTCTAATCTTTGCATTTTATCTTCTGTTCTTTTCATTTTTCATTTAATTGCACTAAATTCTGACAACCATTCTTTTAATGACCTCATTTGTTCTTCAAAAAAGCTTTATCTATATTCTGACCATCTGTTTTACCTTCTATTTCTCTGTGAAGATCTTGGTGTTCTTCTTCTTCTGTGTCTGTACCTGTGTTTGTGTCTTCTTCTTTGTATCTGTATCTCTTCTGATTTTCCTGATGAGTTGCTTGCCTCACTTTGTCGGGCCTCTTCTTGCTGGGCCTCTTGCTGTTGGTCCTCTCTTTCTGGGCTGCTCATCTGTTGAGCCTCCTACTGCTGCTCCTCTTGCCGTTCACCCCATTGACTTTCCTTCTCACCTGGTACTCTCTCCTGCCGCCTTCCTCGTTTTCCAGCTGAGAGCCCTGGTGTCAGGCGTCCCCCAGCTGGTCGCGCCACGGTTGCCCGCTCCTCGACTGCGCCGCCCTACTGTCGGTGTTTTCCTTTACCTTAGATTGCATAGTTGCGCACTTTTGTTTGGCTCAGAGAGCCATTTTTGCAGTCCACTGGTCGGTGGGTCACGACTCCGCAGGGCCGACACCAACCTTGGAAAATGGACACTCTTCGCCACCACAGCTCCCTGTTCTTTCATGCAGGTAAGGCCTTCTCCTTTCTTTCCTGGCATCTTTTCTTTTTTTCCCTTTTTCCTTCTTGGGTGCCATCTTCTTTCTCTTCTCTGCAACTTTATCTTCTATTTCATATATTTTCTATTTGTTGAACTTTGTCTTTTCTTGACTTTTTTTCTGGAAAGGGCTGGTTTTACCTGACCGGCCATTTCTCCATCACATGACTCCTCCGGCTTATGAATTATTAAGGTCTAATTTTTGTTAATGTTTTGCCTGGAAACAGGGGAGTATTACATAACTCAGGCAATCTGCAGTATAATGGACCTTGATCTGACAATGTAAATATTAACGTCTCTCATTTACAATGTTCCTCTTAAATTTCTGCCCCTGTACACCAATGAACCTTTCCCATTTAGTCTTTCAGAAATACCCAAATCTTATACCTTACCCCAAGCATTAAGGTAAGACATGATGTTTAGTTAAAGATTTCATCTTGTTTAGTTAGTAGTCCTTGTCTATGGACGCTTGACAACTTGACAGCATATTTTTAAAAATCTGTAGCTTTCCATCACAATTTGTGCAGCTTCTGAACACTGACCAATGTGAAAATTGTGCATAGTCAAGGCATGTATGATATTGTCCATTGATGCCTGTGGTATGAATACTTGGGTCTGAGGAGATCTTAACCATACGCTGACTTGCTCTCCATACCATCCAAGTTCTGATTTGTCTTATTTGAATCCTGGTGAAGTTAACTAAAATTGCTAAGCACTCAAGTACATCTATTGAGTCAATGGATTCTCTGTCCTGGGCTAAACATTCAGTCTCAGCTCAAATTAATAGCACTGGACAACAAAGATTTTGCTCCTTGAACCCTTCAGCTGATCACAGAAATCACCTCAAAATTTTCCTATAACATCCCAGTTTTTAGCCATGACCTATTTTTATGATTTTTCTGCCATGTTTTACATCTATTTCAAGTACAAAACCATGAAATGCAACATTCACACTTGGACTCCTTCCCTGCTCATCTTAGTGTAGTCAGTGACGAACACGGTGAAAGGATTCGCCAGGGCATTGACCATGGAAAAGCAGCATCAGGACAAGCAGAATCCACCAGTGCCGGCTGACCATTGCTGGACACTGCCACGAGAGGCATCAGATGCTGAGGACAAACAAAAATCAGCGGCAAAACCTTTTTAGGTCGAATGAACGAGCACAATGTGTCAGTGATTAAACATGCTAAATTCAATAAAAGTTAATGTTTCTCCAATTTCCTACATGATACAGCAAGTCTGAAATTATCTTTGCATTCAGCTTGAACTTGTCTATCATAATCCTCAATTTTTCTTTCAGGAAGCAAAACCTTTTGAAAAAATTTGTGGTTCAGTGTAATCTTCTCACAAACACGAGTTGCAGAGCTGAAGAACTTATGCATGACTATAGTGCGGATGACCTCAGTTGGTGTGAAAAATTCTTGTTCATTGCAGCGTGGATTGTCTCAAAGATCCTCGTCCAGAAAGGTCCCATTGATTCGACTTCTCCGCTTGATCCAAATTCATTCTCTTGCTTCTCCAAGGACATTATGGCCAACAGTGCCCCCTACTGTTCTTTAAGTTACAATGTATGCTTGAGCAACCAGATGGATGGATTCTTCCTGTAAAGTCACACCGTCATCAAATTTTGACCGGCTCTTGTACATACTTGCAGTTGCTGCCAACTGCAACTAACTACTGTTAGTCCTCCTCGCCTGTTTCTTAGTTTCCATCTTTTTAATCTGATTACCTCATAAAACAGACAAATCTACCCTTTTTGCCAACTTTTGTTCATTCATCTTTTTCACCCTATTTTGTAGGCCGCAATGTTCTCTGAAGTATAAACTCAACTTTCTTTTAGTTTTTTCCACAAATTTTAATATTTATTTCTTTTTCAGAAAAAAGAATGAATGACAGAAATGTTCATTATTTTTTTACAAGATCAAATTAAGCTTGTTGCCTTCTAATCTGATTTTTAAGATATTTATTATTTCAGTAACATGGGTAGATTAGTCAAAAGCCAAAAATAAAGGCCCTTTCGGCTCTTGAGTCTGCGCCACCTGATTGACCTACAACCCCCAAATGTTTTGAAGAGTGGGAGGAAACCGGAGAACACGGAGGAAACCCACGCAGATGCGGGGAGAACGATACAAATTCCTTACAGACAGCGTGGGATTCGAACCCGGGTCACTGGCGTTACGTTAACTGCCATGCTAACCATGACGCCCCATCCTTCGTATACAACCAAATTCAAGGCTTCATCAAAGTACGATAAAAACCTTAGTTAACCTCCGAAATGTTGGTGATGCATCTTTATTTTTGCTCTATAAAGGACACTATTTGATCTGCTGAGTTTCTCCAGCGTTGTGTTTTAACGTCAATCATGTTTTACAGTAGGAGTACGAAGTTTGTTTCAAAAATTTAACTTTTTAACCTCTCTTCTTGCTTAGTGATTAAAATTCCTGTCTTTAAACCTGAACAACATTAGTTTGCAAACATGAAGCATTAATCAGAAGCAGAATTTATTGTCATGAACATGTCACGAATGAGTAAATTAGAGGAGTTCTGTGTTTAATTCTGACTATCACACTGTAGAACTCATGCTGAGGCCTTAATGCGAGTGCAGAGCAGATTTTTAGAACTGTAGTGGACGTGAGGGACTTGAGTAATGTGGAGTGGCTGGAGACGCTGGTTCAGGCAGGTTTGATTGAGGTGTTAAGTGAGGAGAAGCTGTTTCCAGTGGCAGCTAGGTCAACAACAGAGGGTCAAAATTTAAGAACCTGAAGTGACTTAAGGTAATATTATTTGATTTTGAATTTTATATATTTTGTTAAAATTTAGACATACAGCATGGTAACAGGCCCTTTTGGCCCACAAGCCCATGCTGCCGAATTACACCCGATTGACCCGTACCCGATATGTTTTTGAACGGTTGGAGGAAATAGGAGCACGCAGACACGGGGAGAACACACAAACTCCTTCCAGTCAGCGCTGCATTGAACCCCGGTCCCAGTCGCTGGCGCTGTAACAGCGTAGCGCTCACCTTGCCGTCAGTGGTGTGAATCCTCTGTAAAGTTACGTAAATGTTTATTAGAAACAAAATTTTGTGGAAATGGGAAATCTGTCAAAGTTCCAGCTCCGGCTGAATTGACCCTTTGTTTGTTGCATGTTTACCACAATTCTATAATCCTTTGAAATTAGTGTTGATGTGATTTCCTGCCCCACCCAGATCCCCTGCTTTTTCTGAGATTTAATATTAATCATTTAGATTTCTGTGTTTGCCATCATTACATTACAGTAACTAACACCTCACCCAATGTTTACCACGATCATTATTTTGTCAAATTTTTCAGAGGTCCAAAATGAAAATCTGGAGACGTGTGTTGGTTAAAATCACTTTGCTAAGGGTGTCCTTTTCTCCCTTCATCCAAATAATCTTACAGCAGTATAATTTATGCCTTCATCTACCTGAGCGTCCAGCATCTGCGTCAAACTCCAACCCACCTGTCACCAGACCACAACATCTCAATCAACTACTCTCATAAATATCGTGACAGAAAGTCCATTTATTAAAAGAAAAATTCTTACTAAAGAATCACTTCTGAATTTTGGGGGAAAACCATTGACATTTTGTGAGTGGGGCTCCTGTAACAACGTGATGCACTCTCTGTCAATCTGTGGCTGCATTAGATCTCACACAGCAGGCGGGATGCCTCAGAGTTGTGAACATCTTCCGAAAGCCTGGTAAATGTCTCTTCTCTTTCGTCGGATGTTCCAGCACACATGATGCGTCGAACAGAGGATCCAAATGCTTCACTGTCTTCTCTGCTGTGGATACTCTGTCCCTTTCATGTTGTTCGATCTGAATCTCCAGGTGTTTCTGTATGGCCAACCCAAGGACCTCGGGGTCGACAGAGGCTCCATAAACCTCCCAAGTCATCCCTTTGTCATCCCATTTCACTTCACGCACTGGAGACTCCTGAATCGCCTGATCCTCTTCAAAGCTCACCTCTGGGAACATGTGAACCAAGCAGCAGTCAATTGGAGACATCGGGCTGGTGCCCACTGACTTGCAGTCGACTGCAAATGAAGTCTGCACCTCTGCGTCTCTCTGCTGCAGTTGATAATCGAAGCCAAGAGCCACGTTTCTTATCGATGTCATAGTGCACATATCCCGTGTTCTCACGTCGACAGCAGCATTTGGGCTGTTTTGCTGAAACGGGGAAGAAGGATTTTCAACTACCACTTTTAACGCATCTGAAATATCTTGAGAAATTCTATCAGCTCCGGTGGGGACCGCATTATTTCTGAGAGTCCCGCGGGATTTCAGAAGATGCCTTGTGTCCAAGCCGGATTCACTCACTGAAGACACCAATGGTGGGAAGGCAAGAATGCCTGAAACTGGCACCGGATGGCAATGTGCCCTGATACCTCCTCTTCCGGAATCACTGACCGAAGTGACTAGCCTTGGCATAAGATGAATAGCTGGGATTGGTAGAGAATGGCAAAAGGCAGGTGCAGCTTCTTCTACAGTCAACTCAGGATTTGCAGGGCTTTGTGGGCCAGTACAATTGCGATCGCACAGTGAGCCATCTTCTTCTTTGCATGCCACATTTCCCTGGTCCCTGGTGAATGCCCCATTTCCCTTCATACAGTTGTCTTGAAATTGTCTGTCAGACTCTTGCACAACCATGACACCTGGATAATTGTGAGAACTCTCTGTCAACTTGTGATGGCAGTGGTACATGGGAGCGCACACATTATTAATTGCATTACTAACTTGGTGCTCATTAGTTCCATGATGTTCATCATCACTCCCTGAAATACTTATCACGATTCTCTGATTGGCATCCTTCGTTTTCATTTCACCTTGAGGAATGACTCCACAGTCGCTGGAATGTTCTATGGAAGTCTGATGGTGCCCGACATGGTCGAGGCAGCAGCTCTCTTTATAACCATGGATGATGTCTGAGCAACTCCTGTACATCAATTTGGTTTGAAATTTCCCCAAATTTGGGTCTTTATATAACAACGCGCTTGCGTCGGCTCTTATGTCGGAGCCGCTGTTGGCGTGGAGGTTTGTATCATCCTGAAATTTGGGGGATTCAGAGACATAGTTGGGAGGTGGGATGGGTTTCATTTGGAAGCAGCCACACAAGGGGATGAGAGTCAAATTATTCTCAGGCAGGAAACATGGAGACTGACAAGGGTAACTTGTGCCCGCATCAATGGTATTCCATGGAGAGACACCACTGTTTATAATCCTCCTCACATATGGATTCATCATTTGCCTTTCTTCCATGTTCTCCCTTCTTGGGAACAGGGTGTCAGAGCAGCTTTTTGAAAGTGGGAAACATTCTGGTTTCAAAGTATTATGATACACCATGTCCGGGTTCCTCTGGAAGGCATGGCCAGATAACCTTCGATTGTGCGTGGCCATATTGAATGGACACCCTGTCACATGTGAATCAAATAAGAAAGAGAAATAAGAAGTCACATTACTCCTTTTGTTATCGGTTCAGATGAACAGTTAACATCCTGTAACATCAAGTCGACTTCTTTTTCCACAGATGCTGCCAATTTTCAAGCATTTATACGCACAGCACAGTAACAGGCCCTTTCTGGCCCACTAGCCCATGCCACCCAATTACACCCAATTGACCTACCACACCCAGGTATGTTTTGAAGGGTGGGAAGAAATCGGGGGAAGCCCATGCAATATACAAACTCCTCACAGACAGCGCCAAATTCGGACCATGATTACTGGTGCACTAACTGGCTGCTCACTTGCTAGGCGTTCCCAGCGTTTTGCAATTTCAGATCCTTGACTGGGTAACAATCAGAAGCAGCTCTCTCTTTCATTTTGTTGCCCAGCCTCTAACCCGCGGGCACTGAGATGAATTGTGGTTTGCTCTGCTCAGCTCAAAGCCATCTTGACCAAATTAAATGGTTTCATTCTGCCGTGGAGGTCAGGGAGTCAGAAAACACCAGGTTAGAGTTGTACAGTATTTCAGGTGTGAAGGAGCCAGTGAGCGAAAGCTTGACTTCCACACAGAAATACTCTCCTGCCTCCCACCTTCTATATCTTGAATGCTTCAGAGGTTTTCCTAACAAATTTGGCGCTAATGTTTTACATTTGCCTTAGAACCAGGGAACACTACAGCATAGAAACAGACCCATCGGCTCATCTAGTCTGTAATGTTATTCTGCCTAGTCCCATCGACCTGCACCTGGACTATAGCCCTCCATTTCCCTCCCATCCACGTACCTATTCAAATTTTTCTTAACTGTCAAAATCGAACCTGCATTCACCTTTTCAGCTGGCAGCTTGTTCCACACTCTCTGCATGAAAATGAGCCCCCAAAACATCTTGTCTTTCACCCTTGATCTTCCACTTCTTGCTGAACCTCAGTGGAAAAATCCTGCTTCCATTTCATCGCCTCATAATTTTAAATACTTCGATCAACTCTCCCCTCATTCCCTGACGATCCAGGGAATAAAGTCCCGGCTGCATGCTTGTAAATCTTCTCTGCACTTTCAATCTTATTGATATTTTTCCTAATTAGCCCTTGTTTCATTTAAATGTGTGCACTCTCATCCAGATTGAAGTTATGATCCGGATTAACACCCTGCAACTCCCCCCATTTTGTTTCCTGTATTTTATGAATCCCCCTATCAGTTTCTTCCATGTAACACTCTACCTGTCATTCTGAATTAAAATTTGTTAATAATCTAGCAATACAAGAAAATGCAGAGGTTGAAAACTTATGCAAAGAGAAACTAGAAGGATTCAGCAGGCCAGACAGCATTCATGGAGAGAAATGAATTGGGGAATAACGTTTGGATTGGGACACTTTATCGAGAAGTGTGTGGAAATTTGCTTTACCGAAATAGAAAATCACAGATTCCACACTGCAGCAAGTTCTGACCAATAGATGTTTCTGAGCTATAAACTAATCAGAGATGCAGCCCTTGATTGCTAAGTAAAATCCCTGTTATCCGGAATTAAAGCAACAGGCAAAAAAAAAGTTGTGGAAAATAAATGGGTAAAAAATACGGAAGTTTGAAATTGGCTCCCCTTGCCATTAGTTCTCCATTCATGCAACTGGGAAACTCGTTTATCTGGCATCTACCAATCCTTGTAGGTTCTGGATACCAGGGATTTTACTGCATTTAGGGATGGTGGACAGTTGAAGGAGGAAAGATGGATCACTGGGATGCTTTTACAACATTCCATAGAGTTTTAGATATAATGAGGCAATTCAAATTGTTGATGCAGTAATGCAGAAGTGAAAATTGGGCTTTGACAAAGTTAGTCAGGAAGGTTCAGTTGCTCGGGATTCAACATTGGATTTATGGGAGAAGCCAGAGAGCGGTAGTGGATGGGGAGAAGCCAGAGAGCGGTAGTGGATGATCACCTCTCTGAATGGAGACCTGTGACTAGTCCTGTGGCCTCAATGATCGGTGCTGAGTCATTGATGATAATGAGGCAAGTTTGCAGATGCCACTAAGATTGGAGGTGTAGTGGACAGTGAGAAAGGATTTCAACTCTCGCAGAGGGATCTGGACCAGATGGAAAAATGGCAGATGGAACTTAATCCAGACAAGTGTGAGGTGTTGCATTTTGGAAGGACAAACCAAGGTAGGACATACATGGTAAATGGCAGCACACTGAGGAGTGCGGTAGAACAGATACAAAATTCCCTGAAAGTGGCGTCACAGATCAATAGGGTCGTAAAGAGAGCTTATGGCACATTGGGTTTCACAAATCAAAGTACCGAATATAGGAGTTAGGATGTTTCGATAAAGTTGTATAAGACGTTGGTGAGGCCAAACTTGGAGTACTGTGTGCAGTTTTGGTCACCTAACTACAGGAAAGATATCAATAAGATAGAAAGAGTGCAGAGAAGATTTACTAGGTTGTTTTCAGGTCTTGAGTTACTGAGTTACAGGGAAAGGAAAAACAGGTTAGGACTTTATTCCCTGGAGTGTAGAAGAATGAGGGGAGATTTTATAGAGGTTTACAAAATTGTGATGAGTACAGATAGAGTAAATGCAAGTTGGCTTTTTCCACTGAGGCTAGGTGAGATACAAACCAGAGGACATGGGTTAATCGTGAAAAGGAAGAAGTTTAGAGGGAACATTAGGAAGAATTTCTACACACAGAAAGTGATGGGAGTATAGAACATGCTGCCAGCTGAAGCAGTGAATGCAGGCTCGATTCAAGATTAAATTTATTGTCATTGCAATAAAACTGTTGGCAGAAATTGTCTGAAGTGCCTCTTACAGACAGAGAAAGAGAAGCAAAGGAGACTCTCCCCAGAGTTGCCGAATGTCCGTAGATTTGCTTCCAACCCTTTGGCAGCCTCACAGAGTCCAGTCCAAACTATTTTAACATTTAAGAAAAATTTGGACAGGTACATGCATGGGAGGTACATGGGTGGAAGTCAGTGGGACCAGGCAAGATAATAGTTTGGCACAGACTAGAAGAGCTGAGGGGCCTGTTCTCCATGCTATACTGTTCTATGGAGAACTTTTGCAGATAAAGGCTTAATTATGTTCACCACCTCATATGACATTGAAAGAAAAGGAATATTTTGGCAATCGCATTGTGTTTATATGCTTCACATTAGTGTGTGGGGTGTGACTGTGATTGGGTTGCAAAGTGTGTTTGTGTGTGTGTGGCTTGTCACAGTGATGTGTGTGTAGGTACAATCAGCATGTTAAATGTATCCTTATGGAATATCTTATATTGAGCAAATGTTTTATGGTATATTGAGTAATTTATTTTCATATTTGGTTAATTTTGGTTGATAGTTAAAGTCTCTTAACACTGTAGTCTTAAACTGCTATGAAAGACATTAGCTTTTTGACTTATGGATAATTGAGTGATGGGCTAGAATAGTTTCAATTAATTCTTGTGATGCAAAGGTACTGATGAATAGGAAGCTAAATCTATCGTCTGTGTGTTTTCACAAGTACCGGGACTGCCGTGAGGCCAGGGAAAAATTGACAGAATTAGATCAATTGACTCAATTAAGCAACTATTTTAAGATAAGCTGGGGAAGTGAGGTTCTGCAGCAGGCGGAGTGGTCAAGTAGGCTGCTTGACCCACCCTGTTCTTATTGACCATCAACTAATGCCATTTACATTCAAGCAATCAGCAAAAAAAAATCGAGGAAAATAAATTTAAAAAATAAGAATAAAATCATAGGTTAAAAAATATGCAAGTTTAAAATTTTAAAAGTATATGTTCTCTGAAGAAACATGTGAACCTTAGGTGAAGATGGGAATAAATATTCAGCCACCAGAGCACCTTGGTCATGCAGGTGTATTAGTTAAGCATTGTAAAAATAAGTTGTAACTGAAAAATACACTTATCCGGCATCTACCAGTCCTCATAGGTGTTGGATACCAGGGTACAGGAGTATAGGAGTCGTTGGGATATCATGTTATAATAGTCTAGACATGGATGAGGCCACACTTGGAGAGCTGTGTGTAGTTCTGGTTGCCCAGCTATAAGAAAGGTAACATGTTAGATCATATTAAAAAAAACTGGGAATTGGCCATCTGGCCCATCGAGCCATTCATTAAAAGTTCACAGCTGATCTGACGGTGGACTCAGCTCCATTTACCTGTTCTTTCCTCATAACCCTTAATTCCCCTACTATTCAGAATTCTATGGTATCTACTTGTGTCCTAAATACATTTAATAAAGCAGCCTTGACTGCTTCATTGGGCAGCTTCTCTGGGAGAAGCAGTTCCTCCTCATCCACTCTCCAGAATCTCAAGGCTATGTCACCTAGTTCTAGTCTCACCTGCCAGTGTAAAGAATTTTCCTGCTTCCATTTTATCGATTCATTTTTATAATTTAATGTGTTTCTATAACAACCCCCCACTAATTCTTCAATGAGAATAATCCCAGGCTCTCAAATCTCTGCTCACAAGCTAATCCCCGTCATTCCAGGAAAAAACCTCGGCACTGCCTCCGCAGCCAATATATCCTTTCTCGAGTGATGTGCCCTGTACAGTTGCAACAGAACCTCGCTGCTCTTTAATTCAACCCCTCCGGCAGTGAAGACCAACATCCCATTTACTTTCGTGATGGCCGGTTGCAAATGAAACATTTTGTAATTCACATATAAGCATTGTCAGGTCTCTCTACAGATCAGCATGCTGCAATCTTTCACCATTTCAATTACATGTTTGCTGTTATTGCTTTCAAAGTGGATGACTTCGCCTTCACCATCAATGACTATGGCAGAATTAGTCAGGAGATACAGAAGGTGTGGCTGTGAGTGAAGTCGGATCCATTACAAGAGGGTGGAGCTTCTTCCATCCCCAAGAATGAGTAAACTGACCACAGCACCACTGCCTGTGGCCCCTTCTTATGTAGGTGTCATAGGTTTTATCATTTACAATGAATGTTTCTCATGTTCAAGTCTGCAGATGCTGGGGCAACAAACAAATGTGCTGGAGAATCTCAACAGGTCATGAGGCATCCACAGGAAGTAAAGGGCACCCAACATTTCAGACCTGAGCCCTTAGTCAGGCGAATATCTGGTTTTTCCTGATACTGGCTAAGGGCTCAGGCCCAGAAAGTTGGTTTCCCCTTTACTTCCTGTGGATGCTGCGTGAACTGCTGAGTTTCTCCAGCATTTTTGAGTATTGTACAACCTGTTGTGCCGGTTTGGGTTTCAGGATGATATACATGTCTGTCAATATAATGTGTGTGTGAGTCTGTGTGAGTGTGTATGATTATGTGAGTGTGTGTGTGTGATTGTGTGAGAGTCTGTGTGTGAGTGTGTGTGATTGTGAGTCTGTGTGAGTCTGTGTGTGATTGTGTGTGAGCGTGAGAGTCCGTGTGTGAGTGTGAGAGTCTGTGTGTGAGTCTGTGTGTGATTGTGTGTGAGTGTGAGAGTCTGTGTGTGAGTGTGAGAGTCTGTGTGTGAGTGTCTGTGCGTGAGTGTGAGAGTCTGTGTGTGAGTGTGTGCGAGTCTGTGTGTGAGTGTGTGCAAGTCTGTGTGTGAATGTGTGTGAGTGTCTGTGTGTGAGTGTGAGAGTCTGTGTGTGAGTGTGTGTCTGTGTGTGAGTGTGTGCGAGTCTGTGTCTGAGTGTGTGTGTGATTGTCTGTGAGCGTGAGAGTCCATGTGTGAGTGTGAGAGTCTGTGTGTGTGTGAGTCTGTGTGTGAGTCTGTGTGTGATTGTGTGTGAGTGTGAGAGTCCGTGTGTGAGTCTGTGTGTGTATGTGAGCCTGTGTGTGATTGTGTGTGACTGTGAGAGTCTGTGTGTGAGTCTGTGTGTGAGTGTGTGTCTGTGTGTGAGTGTGTGTGAGTGTCTGTGTGCGAGTCTGTGTGTGAGTGTGTGCGAGTCTGTGTGTGAGTGAGTCTGTGTGAGTGTCTGTGTGTGAGTGTCTGTGTGAGAGAGTCTGTGTGAGTGTGTGTGTCTGTGTGTGAGTGTGTGCGAGTCTGTGTGTGAGTGTGTGCGAGTCTGTGTGTGAGTGTGTGCGAGTCTGTGTGTATGAGTGTCTGTGTGTGAGTGTGCGAGTCTGTGTGTGAGTGTGTGCGAATCTGTGTGTGAGTGTGAGAGTCTGTGTGTGTGTGAGTCTGTGTGTGAGTGTGTGTGAGTCTGTGTATGATTGTATGTGACAGTGAGTCTGTGTGTGTGTGAGTCTGTGTGTGAGTGTGTGTGAGTCTGTGTGTGATTGTGAGAGTCTGTGTGTGAGTGTGAGAGTCTGTGTGTGAGTCTGTGTGTGAGTCTGTGTGTGAGTGTCTGTGTGTGAGTGTGAGAGTCTGTGTGTGAGTGTGAGAGTCTGTGTGTGAGTGTGAGAGTCTGTGTGTGAGTGTGTGTGAGTGTGTGTATGAGTGTCTGTGTGTGAGTGTGTGTGTGAGTGTGTGTCTGTGTGTGAGTGTGAGCGAGTCTGTGTGTGAGTGTGTGCGAGTCTGTGTGTGAGTGAGTCTGTGTGAGTGTCTGTGTGTGAGTGTGAGAGTCTGTGTGTGAGTGTGTGTGTGTCTGTGTGTGTGTGTGCGTGTGTCTGTGTGTGTGTGTGCGAGTCTGTGTGTGAGTGTGTGTATGTGTCTGTGTGTGAGTGTGTGCGAGTCTGTGTGAGTGTCTGTGTGTGAGTGTGAGAGTCTGTGTGTGAGTGTGAGAGTCTGTGTGTGTGAGAGTCTGTGTGTGTCTGTGTGTGAGTGTGAGAGTCTGTGTGTGTGTGAGTCTGTGTGTGATTGAGTCTGTGTGAGTTTCTGTGTGTGAGTGTGAGAGTCTGTGTGTGAGTGTGTGTATGAGTGTCTGTGTGTGAGTGTGCGAGTCTGTGTGAGTGTGTGCGAGTCTGTGTGTGAGTGTGTGCGAGTCTGTGTGTGAGTGTGTGAGTGACTGTGTGAGTGTGAGAGTCTGTGTGTGTGAGTGACTGTGTGAGTGTGAGAGTCTGTGTGTGTGAGAGTCTGTGTGTGTGAGTCTGTGTGTGATTGTGTGTGAGTGTGAGAGTCTGTGTGTGTGTGAGTCTGTGTGTGATTGTGTGTGAGTGTGAGAGTCCGTGTGTGAGAGTCTGTGTGTGTGTGAGTCTGTGTGTGAGTGTGTGTGTCTGTGTGTGATTGTGTTTGAGTGTGAGAGTCTGTGTGTGAGTGTGAGTCTGTGTATGAGTGTGTGTGAGTCTGTGTGTGATTGTGTGTGAGTGTGAGAGTCTGTGTGTGTGAGTCTGTGTGAGTGTGAGTTTCACTGAGTGTCGGTGCGATGTCTATCCCCTGTGTGGAGCCGAAATGTCGGGGTGGGGTTGTAGCTGCAGCATCGTGTGTGGGACCGCGGGGGCCCCGTGGACTCGCCCCGCGGGGCGGAACAGCCCGGCCAGAAAAGGACCCCCGGCCGCTGTGGCCCAGGTTCCGTCCGGGGCAGCGAAGCGGGAGAACGGGGGGTGGCCAGGTGCCTGTGTGGAACCATCCAGAAGGTCGGGGAGATGGGTCGGGGATGGAGTCTCCTCGGGGGAGGGAGGCAACAGGTGGCAGGTGGGTACCGAAGGATGGGAGGCTCCAGCAACATGTGGGGGCTCGTGTCCCACAACCTGCCCGCCCGGCAGCAGCCTCGACCCGCCGCCGCCGCCGGTGCCCTCCCCCCACCCCCCCACCCCCCCCCACCCCAGGGAACCAGATCACTCCGAGCGGAACCAGCATTGAACAGCAACAGGCCTTCAGGTTCCCGGTAACACACGCTCAATCACATCGCCCCCCACCCACCCCCCCCCCCCCCCAGCAAACCGCAGCCCCGTCCAAGCCCGCGCCCTGCCCCGGTTTACCGGTCTCATGGACGGAGAGCCCGCTCGGAGAGAGAATCCGGAGCGCAGGGCCGAGCCGCTACCTGCCCCGTCAACCCAGTAACGCAGCCTATCGGCGAATGGAGCTTCGCTACAAACATCCCGGTCCGGGAGGCGAGGGGGCAGAGAGCTGGGCATCCGCGCCAGCTCGGCGCTTCGATCACTGGGGGCGGGGGGGAGGGGGGGGGGGGTGCGCGCGTCTCAATGTGTGCACGTGTCAATGTGTGTGTCAATTGTTTGTGTCTGAACGTGTGTCAATTGTGTGTGTGAATGTGTTTGCGTGTCAATGTGTGTGTCTGAATCTGTGTGTCAATTGTGTGTCTGAATGTGCGTGTCTGAACGTGTGTCAATTGTGTGTGTCTAAATATGTGTGTGTCAATTATATGTGTCTGAATGTGTGTGTGTCAATTGTTTGTGTCTGAACGTGTGTCAATTGTGTGTGTGAATGTGTATGCGTGTCAATGTGTGTGTCTGAATCTGTGTGTCAATTGTGTGTCTGAATGTGTGTGTCTGAACGTGTGTCAATTGTGTGTGTCTAAATATGTGTGTGTCAATTATATGTGTCTGAATGTGTGTGTGTCAATTGTTTGTGTCTGAACGTGTGTGTCAATTGTGTGACTGAATGTGCGTGTCTCAATGTGTGTGCCTTGTGTCTCCATGTGCTTTAACGTGTGTCAGTGTGTCTCCCATGCATCTCAATGTGTGTGTGTGTGTGTGTGTGTGTGTGTGTAAATGTGAATGAGGAAGGCCAGGCTGAATCACCCTGTCCTCTCCGCTTTCGTTAACTGCAGCAGGCGAGGCAAAGAAAGAATGGATTATATGATTCTAGAAACAGGTGCCCCATGGTTCCCGCCACGCTCCCTCTCACCTCATTCTTCCCATCCCCCTGCACTGCCCAGCATCCCATCCTGCCCTCACCTCGCAAATCTCAACCAAGAAATGCTGCATGTCGCCCATTCGCCAGCCTCACCCCCCCCCCCCGCCCCCCCCCCCCCCCCCCGTCCGCAGAACCTGCTCCTCGAGTCCCCTCACTCCAGGTTAACCTGCCCCTGAATGGTCTCGCTCCCCCTGTGGCTTTGCTTCACTTCATCCACCTCTCCTATCCTCTGCTCCACTGCCCTTGACCGCCATCACTGTCATTCCTTTCCGTTTGTCAAATGAGAGAGGAAAAAACCCCACCATGGTCTTTGAGAGCTAGCTTTATTTCCTGGTGAGTTGATGGTTCAACAAAAAGGTCAATTTAGAGCGAGTACAACAGTATTCATTATTCTGTGGTTTCTGGGAAAGGCCAGCATTTACTGCCAATCCCTGGTGACCTTTATCCAAAGCACCTTGCCAGGCAGTTTCAGCCAAGTTGCCTGGTCCAGATTCACCTGTTAGAACCTTGCCCCCGAGATCTGGCCCAGGGTACAGCAGAGCTCTCACTGGACTGGTCAACTGGTTCCACAGTAGAATGGCCTGGCTGTCCCACTCACTTATCCCTTCCCCTGAGCTTTTAAAATTCTTTCCTTTCAAATCCTCACCAAAGGTTGCAATTAAAGTTGCCTCAAAAATCAGATTTTAAATTTGTTGTCAGAGTAGGCCATATACAACCCTGAGATTCTTTTTCTTGCAGGCCAGGCAGAATTTCTAATTACTGATAACTATATACTTAAGGAGAAATAAACATATACAAAAGAAATAAATGTAAACAGACTGGCTGTGCAAATACAGAACATATATTCAATAATAAATAACTGGGCAATATTCCTTTTCTAAAGCTTTGAAAAATATTGGGGATTATAATAGACAACTTCAAGCTGAACACAAAGATAATTTCAGATTTGCTGTATCATGTAGGAAGATGTAGAAATATGAAATTAACTTTTATTGAAATTTTAATCACATAATGATGTTGACATATTGTGTTAGTTCAACTGACTGAAAAATGTTTTGTCGCTGATATGCTTTTGTACTCAGCATCTGATGCCTCTTGTGTTAGTGTTCAACAATAGTCGGCTAGCACTGATGGATTCCAGTTATCCTGATACTGCCTTTCCATGATCGCAATGTCCTGGTGAAACCTTTCACCATGTTTGTCACGGACTGCACTAAGATCAGCAGGGAAGACGTCCAAGTGTGAATGCAGAAAATGAATTTTCATTGAGATGTTGCAGCTCATATGCTCACACATATGCTTGAAGTAGCCTTGAAATACGAAAGGAAAATTTTAAGGTGATTTTCATGATCAGCAGCTCAAAATCCATTAAAGTGTTCAGGAAGCAAAATCTTCGTAGTCCAGCGTAAGTGAGTCCCTGATGGTGGAGGGGGAGCAACTGTTCCTGAACCTGGTGGTGTGAATCTTGTGGCACCTGTACCTCCTTCCTAATGGCAGCACCGAGAACAGAGCGTGTGCTGGGTGGCGTGGATCCTTGATGATTGCTGCTGCTCTCCTCCACTGTCCTGCCCACAAACAGTGCAAGAATGTGTTCCCTTTACCCCAGCACTTTGGCTTGGCTTCGCGGATGAAGATTTATGGAGGGGTATGTCCACATCTGCTGCAGGCTCGTTGGTGACTGACAAGTCCGATGCGGGACAGGCAGGCACGGTTGCAAGGGAAAATCGGTTGGTTGGGGTTGGGTGTTGGGTTTTTCCTCCTTTGTCTTTTGTCAGTGAGGTGGGCTCTGCGGTCTTCTTCAAAGGAGGTTGCTGCCCGCCGAACTGTGAGGCGCCAAGATGCATGGTTGGAGGCGATATCAGCCCACTGGCGGTGGTCAATGTGGCAGGCACCAAGAGATTTCTTTAAGCAGTCCTTGTACCTCTTCTTGACAGCAGGCGATGGGGAATTCTTTGGAACTGATAAGGGCGTAGAGGTCAGTGCTGTGCTCTTTTCAGCACCAGCAATCAGGACCGGTGTTTGAATCCTGCACTGTCTGTCTGTATGTTCTCCCCGTAACTGCGACCAGTTTCCTCCCACCATTTGAAACGTACCGGGGGTGTAGGTTAATTGGGTGTGAATTTAAAATGTAAATATAATGATTGTGTGGAGTAAAAATGGATTTATGTAAATCAGGTTTGACAAATCTGTAATTTTTTTGAGATGGTAGATGAGAATGCAGACATTGGCATGACGTTCGTCAGAAGCCCTCGATAAGAGATTATTGAACAAAATTAGAACACACAGCCTTGGATTAAGGATTAGTCAGAGGTCTGCGATCAGTGAATGCCGATGGCAGCAGCTTCTCTCAGACACTGATTTGGATGAAGGGAATAAGTATAATGCTGTATGTCCAGATTTGTTGGATGATACAAAGTGAGTGGCAGTGTGGTCTGGAATGGAGATGTCAAGGGGCTTTCAGGGATAAAGACATGGTAAATAAATGTGTGAAGAATTCTGGGTGAATAAAAGGTGGTTGATATGAATTAAGTTTTGGTTGATGGTTTTCAGTGTTCTGAGGTTCTTGTACACTCATGGAAAGTTAATGTCCACGTACAACAAATAATCAAGAGGCAAAAATCACGATTGTGTAACACATATATATACACACACATTCCAATGATCATTGCAATAGGCTTTATTTTTTTTATTTTTTTTTTAGAAAATGTTATTTTAAATTTAGACATGCAGCACAGTAGCAGGTCATTTGGCCCATGAGCCCATGCTGCCCAATTAACTTACAACTACCATACGTTTTGAACAGTGGGAAGGAACCAGAGTTCCCAGGGAAAACCCACACAGACACAGGAGAATGCAGCAACTCTACAGACAGCATGGGATTCGAACCCCGTTCCCGATCGCTGACACTGTGATGGTGTTGCACTAACCACATTGCTAATCACTGAACGTTTCACTGAAAATTTGTACATTGGTAATGCTTTGAACATTGACAATCATTACATAAACTCACTTTGAGACAACCAGTCAACTTGTGTCGGGAAATAGAGAGTCTAAATTTCGGGTAAAAATATGCTTCAGGATAATTTCGACCTGAACTGCCGACAGTCCATTTCCCTCCATGAATGCTGCCTGACCCTTTCGCACCTTGTTTGTTGCTCTAGATTGCAGCAACTGCAGTCCCTTGTGTTTCCATAAATGCACCTCCTTTTAAACACATATCCTGTTCTCAGGTGAGCAAAGGTTGGGCAAGAAGACAAACGAGACAGCAGTTACTAGAATCTAGAACAAAACAGAATGCTGGAAGAACTCAACCAAGTCAAAAATGTATGTAATTCTTGTGGGTCAAGGACTTGCATCAAGTTGGATGAAAGCAGGTCTTATCCATTGTTGGAGTTATCCTGGAGCTTGTGGTGTTCCAGCAACTTGCAGAGCTGTGCTGTTCTTTGTTCTCAGAGTATGTTGAGGTTTTTACCTCTCCAAAGCCTTCACATCCTTCCTGTATTGCAGAGACCAGAACTGCACACAATACTCCACATGTGACTGCAACAAAAATCCGGAAGGGACGTGCATGTATATTTCAAAATAATGATGGAAGATGAAATTCTGACACACACTTGCAGGGTCTTCAAATAGTAGTGTTTCTGATAGATGGACCGATGCAATTTCCATTGTGAATTCTACATGCACCGAAGGGATTTATTTCAAAATAATGATGGAAGATGAAATTCTGACACACACTTGCAGGGTCTTCAAATAGTAGTGTTTCTGATAGATGGACCGATGCAATTTCCATTGTGAATTCTACATGCACCTGCTGAATAACTGTTATCTGCTTGTTGTTCACAGGGATGCCAGCTCTGCCAGGGCTTTGCAGTGTGTGCCTCCTGTTGACCACCCCACCCCCTGAGTGACAAAGTGAAGTTGTTCAGTCACGAATGAAGGAGCAGGAAGAGCAGGACAAGCTGGAGATGGAGCGGCTCCAGAGCAAAGGGGAAGAAAGAGTAGTCTTGATATCAATGTGAAAATTAATGGTTTTGCAAAAGCAGAAGTTTCAGAAAAGGTGGATTGGAAGATTCTCCTAAATTCTACTCCTGGCACTCTGGAGAGGAGTCACTTGGCCACATATTCCACATGAATGTAACTAAGGGGAACAGGAGGAAGGAGAATTTACTAGCAACAATTTGAATATTTCTGATAAAAGTTCTGGAACAGTTTTTTAACATCTCAATTCAAAGTGTGAGCCAAGAGAGAATGAACCTGTGAATTCTTTGAATGTTTTGTGAACAATTCTCTGGAAGCCTGTAGAAATCTATGTCAGTGGGACATGATCTTTGAAGATTGTGTGGGTACTAAGAGTGAGTTTGAAAGATGGGGCTGCAAGACACCATCTGTTTATATTTTTCTTCCAATTTTTTTTCTCCAGTATGGATATTGTTTTAAATCAGAGATCTGTTGCTGTGACATCCCATTTGATAAATAGTGTTATGGCAGATCCTCATGGTTTCACAAACAGTACTGTCGCGGTGCTAATGTAAAACCACAATCTTGAAGGAGATGCTCTTTGCCTTATTCACAGCTAAAAATTTGAATCAGATGTCCTCCTTCTTCAAAAACCATAGCTTGCCCTCTACTGCCACCAACTCAGCCTTTCCCCACATCTCCTCTATTTTCCCCACATTTGCTCTGGCCCCCTTTGCAACAAGGACAGGATTCCCCTTGACCTTTTCTGCTCCATCTCAGAATGCAAGTCCCCACAGTGGATAATAAAGACTGCTGATGGAATTAATGGGGTCTCTCTCTCTCTCTGGGATAAAGACATGGTGAATAAATGTGTGAAGAATTATGGAAATTTATAATGGCTGTTGTTTGTGAAAAGCCATAAACATGGTGAAGGACACTACATACCTTCCCGCAACCTGTTCTCCCTCCTCCATCCAGGAAGAGGTACTGAAGCATTCGGGCCCTGACAACCAGATTACAAGACAGCTTTTTCCCCCAAGCCATGAATCTTCTGAATTTCAGGGACACAGGGCTAGCATATGTAAAGTGATATTTATAAGTGATACAGTATTTATGATAATGTTATTTATAAAAAGGGTCTGCAGTAATTTGTCCATGTAAATAACCAGCTCCACGGTCTGGAGAAATGCGATCTAATTTTCCCTGTACACTGCAATGGTTATGGTATGAACGACAAGTAAACATGACTTGAACAACACCAAGTATTCAGATTGTTCTTTCCAACTGGATGGCACTAACATAGACTTCTTCATTTTCCATTGGACCCCTCCCCTGAGTCTTTTTTCTTATTCCTCCATACCTCCAGCTCTCCACCTCCTTCCCTTCTCTCTCAATGCAGGGAGATTCCCTCCCTCCACATATCACATCCCAGCTTTTGTCACTTCTACCCTCCCACATATTCATTTATGACCTCTTACCTGTTAACCTGTACTCCTTCCTCACCACACCTTTTTATTCATGTGCATATCTGCTTTTCGCACACACCTCGACAAAGGGCTCAGACCAGAAACGTTGGTTACTTCCTACAGATGCTGCGTGATCTGTTGAGTTTCTCCAGCACCTTTGTGTATTACACTACAATCAAAGCGTCTGCAGACTTTCCTGTTTAACTCCCCTCAAAGTAGCTCACCTTGGTCCGTGTGTTACCCTCCCAAATCATTGCTGTGTCAAAGTTTCAAACCCCCTCTCAAAGTGCTCTGTCCAAATGCAATGCAGTTATTTAAGTTTCCATATTGTATGAATCCATGACTTTAAGTTAGGCAACTGTTTCTAAAGGACAATGAGGGATGGAAAATAAATACTACCCTTGTCAGTGATGTTCATATTCCAATAAGGAATAATGGGAACAGAACAAGATCCACCTGACCCAAGAGTGAAAATGCACTCTACAAGATTGAAGACCACACCTGGATGTAACATGGCTTGAAGGTGAAATTCAAGTTTATTGTCACCCGATTGTACCTGACAAAACGGTGTTCTCTGGTCCTCGCTACCAACACATACAAACAATACATATGCAGGACAAATATAGACATATAAAAAATTAAAAATATTATTTCATAAATATCAGAGTCTCGAAGGGTCAGTGTGAGCAGATCCTTTGGTCGTTCAGTGTTCTCACTGCTGGTGGGAAGAAGCTGTTCCTCAGCCTGGTGGGGCTGGCTCTCATACACTTGTATCTCTTCCCCAACAGGAGCAGCTGAAAGATATTGTGTGTATTGACCTCCCATCCAATTCTCAGCAGCAACTGTACCACACTGGTGACATGGCAGCTAATTTTCCTCTATCCTCGTCACCGTTTCTCCTCACCATCCCCAACCCACTTACCCTGTGGAGCGCAGAAATTAAGAATTCGTCGTGCTAAGTTTCTATGGGTTACAGGTCAGGGTGGAAATCCAGCAAGTTGAAATCTTGCTTCATGGGGATGCTATTTTCATCGAGCTGCAGCTGGCTTTGCACTGTCAGTATGTAACAGTCACCAGGGTATGTAAATAAGGAACAGGACAAATCTGCGACCACCAAGCCGTACGTCACCTTGTCAAACCGTCCTGCAACACAGAAATCCAGTCATTTAGTGTGTCTGACCTCTCAATTAGATTCAAAAGGCACACTTAATTTAATGGAAGGCCAGTATATTAAATGGTAAAATATTCGATATCTAAGTGTGTAATAACTGAATTTTGTGGACCAATTTTTAGGGTAGAATTTAGGAGGTCGACTATTAAACGCACACTACTTTTGACCGCGGTAAGTAACTGCGTCGTTTGGGAGCTCAAATGGGTGGGCGGCAAGTCTGTGTTCAGGGCATCATGAGCTCGGATGGACAGGCTGGGCAAGAGTCTGCATTCAGAATGTCAGGAGCTCAGATGGGCATCAGCTGGGGCCAAAAATAGGTCAACTTTCACACAGTATCAACTATTGCACACATATATACGGTAGTTGGCATGACAGGCCCAATTCTAGGCAACACTGAGAAGAAATGATGATGGCACAGACTTCTCTTGGTGCTCATAAAGAGGAGCTTATGGACCAAACTGATAGCCGAATTTCACTGGTGAGCACAAGAGTCTCCAGAAAAAAGCAGCTCTCTTGACGAGCTCTCGTCAACTACTCTCACTCACTCCTCCATCAACATAGTGTGATTATTGTTCATAATGCACCCACCTTGGTCTCCCACCCCCATGGCTTCTACCACCAAGTCATACAAGGGAAATCGGGCACCGAGTACAACTTTGCCTCCAAGTCATAAACCTGCAGTGATTTGGCAAAACGACTCTGTGCCTTCATTGACTGTGGGTCTAGTGCTGGAATTTCTGATCTAACAGCATTGTTGATGGACCGTCACCAGGAGGACAGGAAAAAGTCATTCAACAGCTGCTTTTCAAAGCCTGGCCTGTGATGGCCTCATATCCACGTTGTCACTAAGACTGCCCTTCTAAATATGATGATAGTACATGACCCCATTTCTACCTCAATTCGCTGCTGTTCAACACCTCAGCCACGACTTTGTTACCATTCCAACATACTCATATCAGTTCCCCTCTACACCCACCATACATGAAAGGCCACACAAATTCCCCTCATTTTTGAACTAATTCCCGGCCATATAACTGTCCTGTTCTTGTTGAATACAATGGCTGTATCTTGATTTTACTTTCTCCATTCTGGTTTACAAACACCACCATAATCACATTCACATTTCTCATCTTCGTAACATCCCTCAGTGCTAGAACCATCTAAATGACTAATCCAATGCTGGTTTCTCAAGCACTCCCCGTTTTAATTCACCCAAGTTCTGGAATTCTTCCCTAAATCTCTTTGCTTCCCTATCCCTCCTTCCACCTTTAAGGCATTACAGTCTCCCACCAAGCTCTAGCTACAATGTGCTTCATTGCTAATTTCTGGTGTGACGTTCCTGTACGCTCCACTGGGAGATTCTACTGACGACAGCCCCAGGGTCAGCTCATTACAAATCCAGCATTTCCTTAAATTAGTCCAATATTTTAGCTCCAACTGTTGGAACTCCCCTCCAGCACAGTACAAGCCCTTCGGTCCACAATATTATTCAAGATTCTTTTATTGTCATGTAATATTATACAAAATTTGCATTAGTCAAGATTCGCCATCAGCAGAAATTGTTGGGAGCCTCTTATTGTCAGAGAACCTATGCCAATCTATATCAACCGACTCAACAATCTAAACCTTCCCCACCTCACACCTACTACCTCTATTATTCTTGCATCCATGTGCCTGTCTAAATGTCCTTATTTTACCAGCCTCCACCACTCCCCAGCAACACATTCCAGGCACCCTCTAGACTCTGTGTCTCCCCTAAACTTTCTTACCTCCACCTTACACAAATGCCCTCTGGTATTTCCTACTGTTGCCCGAGGTGCTGTCAACCCTACCTATGCCTCCTTATGATCTTGTAGACGTAATAAAATCACCTCTCATCCTTTTAGGTCAGTCATTCTCAATAGGGACTAAACAGCCCTCCTGGGGGCCACAGCACATTTAAGGGGGCCATAGTCTGAAATCACAAAATATTTTTTTATATAGTTGGCAAAACTAAACTTGACTGCTTTATGGGGAAGGGGGGGCTATAAACTTTGAGCAGAGTCCCAAGGGGGGGGGCCATGGCCAAATAAGGTTGTTTGTCCTAACAACCCGTCCTGCATTTCCAAATTCCTAGGCTGTTCTTCCTTATCTTGCTAATTTCAAGGCACTGACCAGCGTTTAGTTTCAGACTCTCTTTTCAGGACTAAAATTTCCTTCTGGTGAATATGTCGGGAACTTCAATCTCAGTCACCTGGAATCACCTGAACTGCTCATTGCTCTTTTTCCACCAACCAGCTCGCCTTCCTTCCAGATGCTCTCCCATCTCCAGTGTGTTTTTCCCATATGCTGAAAGGTTTCTTCCTTGTCTCCTGCCTTTTCACTCCAGCAAGTAAATGGCAGCAATTCAGCTGGACAGGTTGAATGGATGGGCAATCAGCCATCAGCACTGCCCTCTTAGGGTGCCCTACTGATCGGCTGGAGTTGTAATTAAATGAGGGGCAGTTACCTAGGGGTTTGCACAGCCAGTTGGGAGGAATATTGAGGAATATCTTCTCCATAAGTTTGGATGAGACAAAAACATCGATAATGGAACTTCCATCTGCTAACGTCAGCACTGTGGGCCTGGAAAACACAAAGAAGATCCGGATCAAGGGGATCAGGAGTGATCAAATCAAATCATTTCCAACGTTGTTTCTGACTGAATGCATTTTCTGAATTCTATGTACAGTAAAATCCCTGGTATCCAGCAACTGGCTAAAAAATTGAGGAAAATAAATTAAAAGAAATAAGAATAAAATAGGTAAAAATATGTGTTTTGTCTTTTAAACTATTTATTCTTAATGCGGTGTATTAGTTAGGGATTGTAAGAGTAAGTCTCATGCATCCAGAAAATACACTTATCCGGCATCTACCAATCCCAATAGGTGCTAGATCTAAGGGGCTTTACTGTACAATATATCAATTCTGGCTAAAAATACTGTTGATGTTCTTTGGATTGCATTAACTGTTACCGTGTTTAATTTTACCCAAATAATAACATTCAATGTGAAGTACTTATGTTAGAATAGAAGGTCGTGAAATACCCAAGCTTTTAAGTTTTCTGGACTGATTTCTGGACTGTCCCATGTACTGTTCTGAACTAAGCCAGGCCAAAAACTAAATGGCAGGAGCAGAGCTTTTGCAGTATCACTGTACTGAGAGCTGTGATGCTGGAGAGAACTTCAGCTCAGTGCCTGATACAGTGTTTCCAGAGGTAACAGATATCCGCTGAGGTGACGGTGATCTTGTGCAGACCAGGCGACTTTCATAGTCTGAACAGACTTGAAAAATGACCTTCCTGTAAAGGACAGCTGAAATCAATTCATTCACGCCCGGTCGATTTCAGAAGGGGGAACAATTGAAGACCAGAAGGAAGAAATATAACCCACCAATAAATGAGCTACCACAGGGGATTTGTTCCAGGAGACTGCAGTTCTAACACATGTTCTAAATATTCAGAGACACCATCAGTTGAAATATTTATTCTGCATTAGATTTCAGATCAGATTGATCATAAAGCATTCGATAAATTGCCACACAATAGGTTTCCTGTTAAGACTTAAAGCTTTGTTCTTGCAGGGGTCGATTAGCAGGGATAGAAAATTACTGGTATCTAAGTAACAGGAAACAAAAATAACAGTTAAAGCTGTTTTTTTTTACTGGAGGATAGTGTTGCGTCAGAGCCTGTTGATGACTCTGACCTGTGAATAATAAGTCACAATTTCCATCTTTAAAAATAATGCTAAACTTGTGGCAATTGTGATTGTGGTCAGGAAAGAAATCTACTACAAGGAGATGTTGACAGGGCAATGAAATTCAGAGTGGGGATACATTTTCCACTGTCTATTCAGCAGGGACTTTCCATAATCAAAATCATTTTGCAAGTTGACAACTGACATCTCCTATTTTCATAGTTGTATCTTTCAGTACTCTAGAAATGATTATCAGTATCCAGTCCCATTAATATTTCTAAAAATACTGTTCCTTTAATTCCTCCTTTTAATTATATATGTTTTTATACAAGTATAATTTGTCCTGCATATGTATTGTCTGCCTGTACGTGTGTTATATCTGGTTGTGCGACCTCATGTTTTGCATCGAGGACCGGAGAAGGCTGTTTTGTCGGGTTGTACAATCAGATGATAATAAACTTGAACCTTGAATCATCTTTCAAAATGCTTTTGATTATGGAAAGTTTAAGATTCAACTTATTGTCATAGTAATAAAACAGTGACATATTACATGAAATTTCTTTTTGCCTGGTGCAAGGCCGTCAGATTCTCCACTGACAGGAATTGCCTAAGCACCTCTTACAGTCAGAGAGAAAAAGAGGATCCCCCCACAGTCACTGAGTGTCCGTAGATTTGCCTCCAGTGCTTTAGCAGCCCCCGCAGCCACACAAGTCCAGACCAAACCACTGGCAAACCGAGCTCCAGATCCAAACCTCTGATATGGTCAGGAACACCTCAGCGGCTTTGGCAACCCCCTTGCATCCTGGTTCCGATTACTGGTACACCTCTAGCCAGTTTGAGCCAGTCTCCAGCAGCCTCCATGGGTTCCTCGCTTCAAGTCGCTGCACACATTGGTCTTTCAGCCGCAGAGCCCCTCACTGGTCCGCCGCTGTGATCACCAACCTGTGGATGATCTCCTCTGCTTCTCCTTCTCAGACGGGAGATGGTCTCCCTGTTTAATGGTGCCCTGCACCAGTCCCCTGGAGTCTGCAATCCCTTGCGACTGCTGTCGATTAATAGACGCCGTCATCTTGGGCGCACCTCGTGGTCGTGGGATTTTAAATAAAACCACCGTCAGATCTTTTAACAGGCTGTCCAAACCCCATGAGGCAGTTGACTGGGTGGTTGGACCCTGCGGGAGCGCTGTATCTCCGCTTTTCGCTCCCCATGGGTCCGCACCAGCAGCGGCACTGCCACAGCCGACATCTCCTATTTTCATTCCTGCGTCATTTAGTACTCTGGGAATCATCATCCCCGCAAAAGACCCAGGACTCAGGTAGTGAGAATTGGCAAGAACATCTCCTCCACCATCTCCATCATTATAGGGCTGCGTTCTACTCACTTTGTGCCTATGACTGTGTGCCTTGGTACGACGACATCTACAAATTTGCTGACGATACCACAGTAATGGGTTTTATGAAAAGAGGCGATGAGTCAGCCTACAGGAGGAAGATTGAAAACGCGGCTGAATGGTGAACCAACAACAGCCTCACAGCCAATGTCACCAAAACCAAGAAGCTGATTGTCAACTTCAGGAAAGGAAAGCCAGAGGTTTACAATCCAGTGATTATTGGCAGATCAGAGTTGGAGAGGGTGAGAAAATTTAAGTTTCTGGGAGTCAGTATTTTGGAGGATCTTTCAAGGACCCGTCACAAAAAATGGCATCGTGAAGAAAGCACGTCAGCCCCTCTACTTCCTTTGGATATTGCGGAGATTTGGTATGTCAAATTTCTACAGATGTGTGGTGGAAAGAGTGCTGATCGGCTGTGTCAGGGTCTAGTATGGGGACATCAATACCCTTGAGTGTGAAGCCCTGCAAAATGTAGTAGGAACAGCCCAGGACATCACAGGCAAAACCCTCCCCACTATTGAGAACACTGCCGTTGGAAAGCAGCAGCAATCATCAAAGATCCATACTACCTAGCACACACACTGTTCTCACTGCTGCCATCAGGAAAGAGGTATAGGTGCCACAAGACTCGCACCTCCAGGTTCAGGAACAGCTGCTACCCCTCCACGATCAGACTCCTCAATGACAAACTCAACCAGGGACTCATTTAAAGACTCGTACTTTTGCACTTCATTTTTTTCTCTCTCTGTATTGCACAGTCAGTTTGTTTATATTTCTTTCTTTGCTTACATGGGTACATTGAGTCTGTCCTATTCTGAACTACCAGTAAGTGGTAATTCTGCCTCGCTGGCAGGAAAAAGAAACTCAGAGTTGTATGTGATGTCATGTATGTACTCTGAGAATCAATCTGAAATCTAAATCTAAAAATATTATCAATGTCCAGTCCTACTAATTTCTGGAATAATACTGTCCCTTTAATTCCTTCTTTTAATTATACTCAGTTTCCTGGGAAGTTACCTTTATCTTATTCTGTGAAGGCAGAATCAAAATGTTTGTTAAATTGCTCTATTTTTTCATTTTAAATGCTCCTGAGTCTGACTTTCTACATAGTTGTAGAAGTATATACAACTCACTTTTATTTTTTCCCCAACATGTTTACTTGGACGGATTTTTTTTTTGCTTTTAAATCACCCTTGGACCCTTTTTTTTTGCTGAATATTTAATCTGCTCCGAATCTCCCAGTCATTCATCATGCCTACTTCAGATATACTATGGGAGATAAACTTTATGGGGGTATTCATCAGGACCTGTCATTCACATGATCACTGGTGTTGGGAAGGAATGACCATTTCTTTAAGCTTGTGATGATTATGTCAGTCACTGACGCCCTCATAAAATGGGGTTAGACCACTGTAAAGTTTGTTACCTGCTGTTTCAGTTGTTCTCTCAGGGGATGGAAAATGTTCGTTAGAAGGTCACCGGAGTAAAACTTTCTCCAAGACCCACACAACTGAATTCTTCACAAGCTTAAGAGCACACGTCTTCATATCCCTGAGTCAGGCGGCCCGGCTGGTGGGCATACATTCAGGATTCCAACCTTCCGGCAATGCTGCAGGCCTGCAGCTGCCCCTTCAAGAAGCATCCCTGTCAATCCATTATAACAAAGCAGAATGGAGGGGAGGGAAGGGTTTCAAAGGTGGCGATGTAAAACACACTGCTGTTTCCCTGCCTACATGGTCCCCACTGGGCACATAAGCCACCAATTCTGTCACCATCTCGGCTCAGGTCTCAACCATAGCAACTCATGGCTTTGGGAGACCAAACCCCCAAGTTCCCACTTTTAATTCATAGGGGAGGTTGAGGACTCATGCCTTATTAGATGCTAGAGACGTAAGCAGGCCTACCCCAATCGTCTCAGAACACTCCTGTTAACCTTACAGCAGACTACAAAGAACATTACAGCATATTACAGGCCTTTCAGCCCACAATATTGTGCTGATCTATGGAAACCTACTCCACAACAATCTAGTTTTTACCTATTTCATGCGCATAACCTATTTTTCATGCGGCTATCTACATCTTTTGAATGTCCTTATTGCACCAGCCTCCACCACTACCCCCGGCGAAACATTCCAGGCACCCACCACTCTCTCAGTAAAAATCTTACCACTGACATCTCTCTGAACATTCCTCCACTCATCTTAAACAGAACTCCACTTGTATTGGCCATTGCCGTCCTGAGAAAAAACAGCTGGTTGTCCACCCTCTCTAAACTTAAATGCCTCTATTAAATCCCTTCTCATCCTTCATTGCTCCATCAACCTTGTTTCTCCGTTCTCCATCCTGGTAAATCTCCTCTGCATCCTCTCAAAAGCATCTACCTGTAATGAGGTGACCAGAACTGAATGAAATACTACAAGCGTGGTCTAAATACTCCCAATATGTGGTTTAAATACTCCAAAAGAAAAATAGTAGAAGTGGTTACAAATATATTATTTAAAACATTTTAGACAGATACACGGATAAGAAAGGTTTAGTGAGATATGGGCCAAATGCAGGCACAAGTGGGACTAGCTCTGGTAGACAATTTAGTCAGCATGAACAAGGTGGGCAACTATGATTAAGCTTTGGGGATAAATACCTCATTAATGCCACACTCAGAATTCTTAAATTCCATGACAAAATGTGAAGATCTTGTTTTATTTTGTGGACTTTTACAGCCAAGACAGGCCAATTACCGCCTCCTGTTGATGTTAGCATTATGTTCACTTAAACCTCCTCTTATTGTTGTACAGTATGCTTTCATTCCTTTCTCTCAGACAGTAAATTAGCTTCCCTTTGAAGAGATCCAAGCTATTGCCTCACCCACTGTACATGGCACTGTGAAGAAAATTCTCCCATATTTGAGAATGTTTATCTTTATTCTTAATCTTAATTTAACTTAGACAGGCCCTTCCAACCCACAAACCCGTGCCACCCAATTAACCTACAACCTCCTCGGTACGTTTTGGAGGGTGGGAGGATGATGTACAAACTCCTTACAGGCAGTTTCGAACCTGGGACACTGGCACTGTCATAGCAGAGGATGGTTCCATGTTCACAAGAGTCAATCCTGCCTCATTTTTTGTCGGCTGCAAAATTATTATTATATCACTCCAGGCCTGTGAATTAGTTGGTGTGAGGATGTTTGAGAAAGGGCATTTAAAATTCTTACCTGTAATAAAACTTCAGGGCACTGTTTGGTAAGCACGGGATACATTGCTGGTAGATGCCATTCTCATCAAATCTGAGCTCACAGCCACAGTATCCACAGCCAGAGTATGTAAAATGAGGAAGAGAGGCCAAGACAGTCTCCACCGCTGTGAAGGCATCCATGGCGAACAAAGGATCAAGGGAAGAATTCGTATCCCACCGCATCGCAATTATGTGTGCCCGTAATTCCACCGTTGCTGTAAATGGAAACACAGATTAATTAGATGTGGTAGGTACAAGGTAACAGTTCTTGCTCGTTTAACAAGGTGTCAGTAGCACATGGTGATCCGTGAAATGCAAGAGATGACGGGGTATGCTTTCAAACCTGTGAACAGCTCCTGCAGAGGGCTATTCCAGAACAATAAACGGAGAAGTACTGCAGAGGAAGGAAGAAATAAATTGGTACAAACAAGAGAATGTGTGCACCAACTGAGTAGCCCCACTTACACACTCTTCTTCTCTGTAGAGAGTTACTTGGGAGTAGGGGAAATCACTGACCAATGTGGATTCCAGGTGGACAAGGAGGTGCCTCTGGGCCAGGCAGGAGGGTGGTGTGTTCTTTCCACCAACCCATTCAGGCCTTTCATGATGTGTTATCTCAAGACCCTCCACACCACCCTGAGTGCTCCTATTCCACTCCGATTGGTTATGGGTTTGACTTCCCAGGAGTTAGTAGTGATGTTGATTTCCTTTGAATACATCCTTGAACCTTTTCCTCCATTTGCCTGGCTATCTCTTCCCAAGTCAGAGCTCGGAACAGAGTGCCTACTTAAGCTGTTGGCTGTTTTGACCCAGGTGAGGTTACTAACAATGCCGAAGAAACTCGGCAGGTCAAACAGCATACTTTATATACTAAAGATAAATATACATAACGGGCCTGAGGTCTTCAGCAGGGTATGATCAAAATGTAGACAGGCACCTGAATAAAATGGTGGGGGGAGGCAGAGAGAGGAGCACAGGCTCAAGGGACATAGGTGGTCATGGGAGGGAGAGCACAAAAGGGAGGGTGTAGGGGGAACCAGAGCAAGGAGGGGGAGGTGGAGGGCTTGGAAGGTGGGAGGCCAAAAGGTGGATGTGGGGGGCTGGAGAGGCCAGAGGCCAAAAGGGAGTGTAGGGGAGGTCAGAAGGTGAAAGTGGCAGACAGGGAAGTCAAACGAGAGCTTGGGTGGGGGGGGGGGGGGGGCAGGGGAAGTCGAGAGGGTCCCAGGGCTAGAGCAGTGGGAAGAAAGGGGGAGCTTAATGGAGTAACTTGGGGAGAGCAGGGTGAGAAGGGGATGCACCCATGGGATACAGCAGCAGAGTTATCCTTGTGGGGTTTGAGTTTGGTGTGGGTGTCAGCATGGATGCCGGAGCAGGGGCAGTTGGGACCAGGCCATGCATCTGCATCAACAGAAGCGTCGGTGGGGTGGGAGGGGGAGGAGGGAGGCTCTGGTGCATTAGCAGCCAGGACAGGGGTGAGCGGCAGGCATCGGGTACGAGGCCTATGGGCAGCCGGGAGGTTGGTTTACTTATTCTTCCGGTGAATTTGGAGAATTTTGCTGCATCCACCACAGATAAGACTGGGGAAACATGCCCACAATACACCAAGGTACCAACACCCCAGATAACAGGCCATGGGAGAGAGTCCACCATATCGCAAACCCACCATGAATGCACCCTCTATACCTTGACAGTAATGGGTTAGTCTATTTCCAGAAAGTACCTTCTTAAAATCAGCTCTCATGATGTCAAAGCAAATTATGGAGTTGATTCCACATCTCCACATAGGATTATGTTCTATGATCAAGGTCAGTTACCGTATTAAATCTCTCATCTGTAACTTGATAATGCACTTACAAAATCCTATGCCGATTCCAAGAAATGAAATTAAACTAGGCAGCAGTTAATTTGATTCAACAAATTTCAGGATGTGATTGCTCTGGAGAGGATGCAGAGATTCATCAGGATGTGGCTTGGGATGAAAGGCAGTTATGAGGAGGGACTGGATGGGTTAAGCTTGAACATAGGAAATTCGAGCTAGCCCGACGAGCCTGCTCCGCTATTCAATGAGATCATGGCTGATTGATGATAGGCTCATCTCCACCTATATCCCTTAATTCCCTTACCATGAAAAAAAATTGATCCAACCTTGTCTTAAATATATTCACTGAGGTCACCTTCACTGCTTCAATTCCCTACCAAATGGTAGGGAATTTCATAGATTCACTACCATTTGGGAAAAGCAGTTCCTCCTCATCTCTGTCCCAACCTCCGTCTGTTTTCTTTGGAGCAGAGGAGACTCCGGCGGTACTTGAAGGCGGTGTAAATAAATTAGGATAAGGTGAATAATGAGAAACGTTTCCTGTTAACAGAAAGTTCTAAAACCAGGATTTAAGGTGAGGAATCAGAGAGTGAGCGGGGACCTGAGCAAACGTTTTGTTCATGTTGCAATCTGAAATGAACTGCTGTGGAAGCAGGTACTTCCACAATGTTGCCGAAGTATCCAGGTACGCACCTGAGTTGTCATGGCATAGAAGACTACAGACCAAGCACTCCAAAATGGGATTAGTGCCGATGGACATGATGGACGGCATGGATGTGATGGACCAAAAGGCTTGTTTTCTGCTGTTTAACTCTACAAGCTGGACATTCTTTTCATCATTCAATGTTAGCCTGTGGACAACACTAGCATGACCAACATTTACTGGCCATCCCAAACTGCTTGGGCAGGATGATGGGAAGCCTTCCTGAACTGCTGCAGTCCTTTTGCTGAAAGGTGTTCCCTATTGGGCTGGGTGAGATTTATGCTGGCTGATGAAGGATTGGTGATGTACTTCCAAGCCAGACAGCTGTGCTGGTTGGAGGGTGGTAAATGTACAATGCTCCTACTGCCTTTACTTTGTGAGGTTAGATCTTGTGGGTTGCGAGTTGGTGTTGGAATTGTGCCTGCAATGAAGAGAATGGATATTTAGGGAGAGATGCACAAGTGAGGAGTGGTCTGTCATCTCTGTGCACTGCAGCAATGTGGATCACCCAATGGCCACCTATTTCAATTCCCTGCCTCATTTCCTTGTCTGTCAGTGGTCTCATACATTGCCAGACTGATACCACCCAAAAAAATGGAGGAACAATATCCATCTGGGAACCCTCCAACCAAATGGTTACCGCTCCCTCTCTCACCTGTGTCTCCTTTTCGTAGCTCTTCTGTTTTTCTTACATAGAACTTGTCTGTTCTGGTGTCTCCCTACCTTCCAGGAGTGGCCATTCACACAGGTACAAGCAGAACTCCAAACATCCATATCATACAGTGAGTTTAGACAGAATACCTGAAGGGCGGTATTTAAGGAGGCTGGACGTCCTATTCATTAGCCTGTTGTTCACGGATCACCTGCAGTCTAAACTGAAGTGCAGGTGATCCGTGAAAATATCTAGAGGTCGAGGAGGTAAAATGTCAGAACGGGAATGAGTCCATATTCTCATTCCCATCTTTGTACAGAGTTCCCTCTGGGAAATTGGGAATAATTTCCTGGAACGCAGTGGCAATGTAAAAAACATACCTGTCTTGCTCTCTTCCCTTTCCCATTTATCAGTGCTGTTCAACAAGCACACATTTAAACCAATCCCTTTTATTCTCTTCACCTTTCCATCAACTCCCTGCTTCTACCACTCTGCTACGTACAAAAGGTAATTTGTCGTGGCCTATTAACCTCCTGACAGATACTTTTTCATCCAGAATATCTTTTGTTGCTAATTGGTTTTCACATAACATTGAGAAAAGAAGTTGTGTCGAACCAACATGACCCACTCTTCTGTTGTCTGCCAATCATTCCTCTAAGTAGTTCTGTCAGGAGCTCCACTCTCGGGGAAGAGTCACATGATGGAGTAGTGGCTGGTCGGGGAACTCCAGCCCTCTCCGGAAAAGTAAAAAAAAGACAGTGAGAAAACAAAACAAAGGCACAAACACAAAAACCAAAATAAAGTGAAAGTAAAGGTGTGGAAAAAATGGCAGCGAAGAAAGAAAAGCCAAAAGCAACGGGAAGAAGAGAAGAAGAAAAGACATCGGAAGAAGAAGGTGAAGGCCTTACCTGTACGAGGAAGCCCGCCGTGGAAAGAGAAGCCCGCTCCCTAAGGTCAGTTGAAGCCCCGAACTCGGGACTACAAAAATGGCTCACGGAGCCAAACAAAAGTGCGCAACCGCGCATGCGCGAGGAGTTGCGCATACGCGATGCGCAAGACAAAAATAACACTGACGGGAGGGGAGACCAGCTGAGGAGTCGATCTCCACAGCTGAAATTGACAACCACAACAAAGCAGCAAGAGGAAAACATAGAAAATAACGATAACAAGAAAGAAGAGAGTAAAAAGAAATCAAAGAAACAACAGATGACCAACCCAGAGGAAGAAGACCAGCATCAAGACACTTCTAGTAAAAATAAGAAGACCAAAAATACCCAACAAAATAAAACAAACAAACCAACAAGAAAACCAGAAGAGACAGAGGTAAAGGACACAGATCCTGGAGTGGACTCAGAAGAAGAAGAGGAACACAGAGAAATGGAAGATGAAGGAAAGGGCAAGTACATGGATATATTTTTTTTAAAGAATATATGGAATCAGTAAAAGAATGGCAATCACAAGAATTCAGTGAAATAAAAAGAAGAGTAAAAAGTACAGAAGAAAAAATGAATAGATTAGAGATGATCATGTCAGATATAGGAAAAAGAGTGGACAAGGTGGAAGAACGAGAAACAGCCGTAGAAATGGAAGTAGATGACTTAAAAAAGAAATTAGAAGAATTTGATAAAAAAGTTAAAGAGACACAAGAGCTGTTAGCTCAGAAGATAGATATAATGGAAAATTATAATAGAAGAAACAATATAAAGATCGTGGGCCTTAAGGAAGATGAAGAAGGCAAGAATATGAGAGAATTTATAAAAGAATGGATCCCCAGGGTCCTAGGAAGACCAGAATTACAGGAAGAAATGGAAATAGAAAGGGCACACAGAACATTAGCCCCTGAACCACAACCACAACAAAAACCAAGATCCATTCTAGTAAAATTCCTAAGATATACAACAAGAGAAAATATATTGGAGAAAGCAATGAGGAAAATAAGAGAAGACAAAAAAACCACTGGAATACAAAGGTCAAAAAATTTTTTTCTATCCAGATGTAAGTTTTGAACTCCTGAAGAAGAGGAAGGAGTTTAATACAGCAAAAACGATCCTATGGAAAAAAGGATATAAATTTATGCTAAAGTATCCAGCGGTACTTAAAATAGGGCAGCAAAACAGACTATTCTTGGATCCGGAGGAAGCACGAAAATTTGCAGAACAACTACAAAACAGACAGAGAGATGAAGACATGTAACGAGAACAAAAATGACCACAAACTATATGTATGTGTAAATGTAGGTATATATATATATATATATATATATATATGTGTATGTGTGTATGTATATATAAAAAAAATAGAGTATAGGTAAGAAGTAAGAAGGGAAAGAAAGGGAAGAAAGGAAGTATGGGGGGAATTAAGAGAGTGACCTTTGTTATAGATGAAGATTAAACTCTTTTCTGGGGGGGGCTGGGTGGGGAAGAATTACGGTCACTGCGAAATCAGTTGACGCTTGCAAGTGAATTCGCAAATCCAAATGGAGAGGGGAGATGTGGTTGCCCGACAAGGGACAAAGGGCAACTCAGGAAGGGGAGGGGATAGTGGGGTTAAAGGAATTTTAGATAGGAGAATAATGGAAATATTTTATGTTTTAGAAATGTTGTCTTATAATGTGTTCAAAAAAAGAAAACAGAAATGGATAAGAAGGAAAGGTGATGATGAGGAAACGGAAAGGAAAGATAAACAAAGTATGAAATGGCTATGTTGAACTATATGACTTTAAATATTAATGGAATACATAACCAAATCAAAAGGAAGAAACTGTTAAATTTACTGAAAAAAGAAAAAATTGATATAGCATTCGTACAAGAAACACACTTAACTGAAGTGGAACACAAGAAATTAAAGAGAGATTGGATAAGACATGTAACAGCAGTATCATATAATTCAAAAGCTAGAGGACTAGCTATATTAATCAGAAAAAATGTACCAATCAAAATAGAAGAGGAAATAATAGATTCAGCAGGGAGATATGTAATGATAAAATGTCAGATATATTCGGAGTTTTGGAATTTACTCAATGTATATTCACCTAATGAAGAAGATCAAAAATTTATGCAAGATATCTTTTTGAAGATAGCAGACACGCAAGGGTACATACTAATAGGAGGGGATTTCAACCTTAATTTGGATTCAAACATGGATAAAACTGGGAAAAAAATTAACAGAAAGAACAAAGTAACCAAATTTATAATTAAATCGATGCAAGAAATGCAACTTTTGGATATATGGAGGAAACAACACCCAAAGGAAAAGGAATATTCATATTATTCGGGTAGACATAAAACATACTCAAGAATAGACCTATTCCTGTTATCAGCTCGCATGCAAGAGAGAGTTAGGAAAACGGAATATAAAGCTAGACTATTATCGGACCATTCACCCAGAGTTAGAGGACATCCCACCAAGAATGTATAGATGGAGATTAAAACAAACAAACCAACAAGAAAACCAGAAGAGACAGAGGACACATGCTACTTAAAAGGCAGGATTTTAGAGAATTCATTGAACGATAAATTAAAATGTACTTTGAAATAAATACAGAATCAGTGAAAGATAAGTTTATACTATGGGACGCAATGAAAGCGTTCATCAGAAGGCAAATAATAAGTTATGTAACTAAGATGAAGAAGGACTACAATCAGGAAACAGAGCAGTTGGAAAGGGAAATAGCAAATATAGAAAAAGATTTAGCAAGGAAGGAAGACCCAACTAAAAGAAGAGAATTGGCAGATAAAAAAATAAAATATGAAACACTACAAACATATAAGGTGGAGAAGAATATAATGAAGACAAAACAGAAATATTATGAACTAGGAGAAAAAACGCACAAAATTCTAGCGTGGCAGCTTAAGACAGAACAAACTAAGAGAATGGTATTGGCATTAAGGAAAAAAGACAAGCAAATCACATATAATCCAACGGAGATTAATGAAAACTTCAGAGAATTCTACAAACAATTATATCAAACTGAAAACGAAGGGAAAGAAGACAAAATAGATGAATTTTTAACTTAAATTGAACTACCGAAATTACAAACAGAGGAACAAAATAAATTAACAAAACCATTTGAAATAGAAGAAATACAGGAGATAGTAAAAAAAACTACAGAACAATAAAACACCAGGAGAGGATGGATTCCCAATTGAATTCTATAAAACATTTAAAGATTTATTAATTCCTCCCCTTCTGGAAGTAATCTACCAGATTGATAAAACACAAAGCTTACCAGATTCATGCAAAACAGCAATAATTACAGTAATACCAAAGACAGGGAAAGATCCACTCGCACCAGCGTCATATAGACCAATATCTTTACTTAACACAGATTATAAGATAATAGCTAAACTATTAGCAAACAGATTAGCCGACTATGTACCAAAAATAGTAAATCTAGACCAAACTGGATTTATTAAACAAAGACGAACAACAAACAATATCTGTAAATTTATTAACTTAATTCATGCAGTAGAAGGAAATAAAGCTCCAACAGTAGCGATTGCTTTAGACGCAGAGAAAGCCTTTGACAGAGTAGAATGGAATTATTTATTCAAAGTACTACAAAAATTCAGTTTACCAGAGAAATATATTAATTGGATTAAAGCATTATATAAGGGGCCATTGGCGAAAGTGACAGTAAATGGATATATATCAAAACAATTTAACTTAAGCAGATCAACAAGGCAGGGATGCCCACTATCTCCCTTATTGTTCACGTTAGCCACTAGCAGAACTGATAAGAACCAAAAATAAAATAAAAGGGATAAAAATAAAAGACAAGGAATATAAAATCAGTCTATTTGCAGATGACTTTATAATATACTTAGCAGAACCAGAAATATTAATAAAAGAATTACATAGGAAATTGAAGGAATATGGAGAAGTGTCGGGGTACAAGATTAACGCAAATAAAAGTGAAGCAATGCCAATGAATAATGCGGATTTCTCAAAATTTAAGAAAGAATCACCATTCAGATGGCAAATGCAAGCAATGCGATACCTAGGTATACAAATAAATAAAAACCTCGGCCATCTATATAAACTCAATTATTATCCACTATTGAAAAAATTACAAGACGACTTAGAGCATTGGAAAGACTTACCACTAACACTGATAGGAAGGATAAACTGTATTAAAATGAACATTTTCTCAAGGATACAATACCTATTTCAGACATTACCAATACGCTTAACAGAGAAATTCTTCAAGGAGTTAAAGAAAATAATAAGGAAATTTTTATGGAAAGGGGGGAAACCTAGATAAATTAACAGAATGGTATAAACAAGGAGGCTTACAACTACCAAACTTTAAAAATTATTATAGAGCTGCACAATTAAGATACCTATCAGATTTTTATCAAACAAGGGAAAAGCCAGATTGGACTAGATTAGAATTAGATAAAATAGGGGAGAAGATACCTGAACATATATTATATAAATGGGATGAAAAATTGGTAGAACGTAGGAATTCTTCAGTATTGCATCATCTGCTCAACATTTGGAAGAAGATTCATGTAGAAAGGAATAAAATAAATTACCAACTACCAAAACTAATACTGACGCAAAATCAGCAAATCCCTTTTACAATAGATAACCTTTCCTTTAGAGCACACGCCGCACTCAGCCCGCCCGGCTCCCGGACACACAGACGCGGATGGAGTTGGGGACCATCCTCGCTGGGTCTGCGCTTCAGCGGCGACGCCGGACCGAACGTCTCGTTGGCGATGCCTTCCCCCTCGCTCCGTGCGCGGCGGACCCTGCCTCCCGCTCCTTTTGTTGGAGACGAGCCCGGTGCCATGAGATCGCAGCTTAATCCCTCTCCAACCATGGGAGGGGGGTGGGAGCAACACGCTCTTCTCAGCCAATTCCTCCACCGCCCCGGACGCCGGCGTTTCAACGGGGGGTTCGGGTGCCTTCGTCAGGCGACCGACCTGTTGGTCCAAGACAAGGGGAGAGCATACAAACTCCACACAGGCAGCACCTGAACTCGGGGGAACGTGGAGCTGCAACCCCACATTCCACATCAGGACTGTGTGTAAGATTGGGAGCAGTGAGACGGAAGCTTATTTTGTTCCTGTGACTTAAGCCTTTCTTGGGGTGGGGGGGGGGGGTCCTTCTCTGACCACTTGCCTAACAATTAACCTAATCAGATGTGGAGTTACCACAATACAACAGTTCTCAACCTTTTTCTTTCCACTCGTGTCCCTGTGCCATTGGTGCTCTGTGATTAGTAAGGGATTGCTTAAGGTGGTCTGTGGGTGGGAAGAAAAAGTTTGAAGACCACTGCTTTAATCATCCCTCATTGACTCGTCATGTGCACCGTTTCAGAATGCTAAAGGAAATGGGCCAATGACAATTTTTCTCAAGCAAAATATTTCAGTAACAATTGGGTCTAGAGCAGTGATTCTCACCCTTTCCTTCCCACTCACATCCCACCTTAAGCAATCCCTTACTAATTACAGAGTTCCGATGAGAGAATGGGAGAAAAAAGGGATCAAAAGAATAGAAAATTGTTTTTCGGGAAATAAATTATTATCCTTTGAACAAATGAAGGATAAATATAATATAACTCACGATACAATGTTGGCATACTACCAACTGAAATCCTATTTGAAGGACAAATTGGGAAACAGTCTGAGGTTACCAGAAGGAAGTAATTTTGAATATGTGATTACAGACACAATGATAATCAAAAAATTTGTAACAAACATGTATATTAAACTACAAGAAAAGGAGAATGAGGAAACAAATGGTAAAACTAAACAAAAATGGGAACAAGATCTAAACATAAAGATAAAGAATGAAACATGGGAGAAGTTATGCTCTGGAACTATGAGAAATACAATAAACATGTGGTTACGTATGATACAATATAACTGGATACACAGGCTATACATTACACCTCAAAAGTTAAATAAATGGGACCCAACAGTATCTGACAGATGTTTTCGCTGTAAAAAGGAAATGGGAACAACAATTCATGCAATTTGGACATGTGAGAAAGTGAAAAAATTTTGGGAAGATCTAAACCAGATATTAAATAAAATCACAAAAAGCAATATACCAAAAAACCCAGAGATCTTCCTCCTAAGTAACATAAAAAACAAAGAATTTGGACTCAATTTAGATGGAGAACAAAAAAGATTTATGATAGCCCTAGCTGTAGCAAAAAAATGTATTATGTCAACCTGGAAATTAGAAGATAATTTGAGAATACAACAATGGTATATAGAAATGAATAAATGTATTCCATTAGAAAAAATAACATATAATTTAAGAAATAACATTACAATATTTGAACAAATATGGGAGCCATACATGAAACACAATAGAGAAAACCTACCGTGGACATCTACCACCTAAAATGACAGAAGGAGAAGATAATGAAAAGAACTGACTCAGTGGAATTTCTTGTTTATTTTTATTGAGTGACAACATTGCTTGACGGGTTTAATGCATCTTATATTCTGAACTTTAAATAAATGGGAGGGGAGGTGAGGGAGGGAGGGAGGGGAGGAGGGAAGGGGGAGGAGAAAATGACACTGTATATATTTAAGAAGGAAAATGTATGTATCTTGATCAATATGGTTTATAGTGTGAAAAATAAAAAATTTAAAAAATAAAAAAAAGGAGCTCCACTCTCAGCTCCCACAGAACCACATGACCAGAAAATACCCGGGCCCTCCCTGGGTCTGATAACTGCCCTCATGCGGGAATGCAAAAGTTAGCCAATCTGTAGCATACACCTTCCTTTCAGAAGATCTGAGCATGGAATTCTGCATAATACAGGAGTGCAGTACAGCCAGAAATGTCATGGTTCAACTAAGATGTCAAACTTATCTCTGCTCTGAATGGAAATAAAAATTCCCCTGATGATATATGAATGGGAGCTGGGGATCTCCCCATGCCAAGTAATAAATGGATTGTCCAGTAATAAAACAGGTGTAATTATACACAAAATTCTCTTTAGTCTGCCGTAAGGAAGACAAATTTGCCATCAGCAGAAATTGCCGGGCGCCTCTTTTTACAGTCAGAGAAAGAGAAGCATAAGAGAATCCCCCCCAGAGTCACTGAGTTTCCATGGATTCGCCTCCAGCGCTCCCACAGCCTCTGCAGCCACACAGACTCCTGTTCTATTAATTGCGAACCTAAGATCCAGATTCAAATCCAAATTTCCGACACGATCAGGAAGCCTTTAGCACCCTCTCATATCCCCCAGTTCTGATACCTAGTTCCCCTGATGATATATGAATGAGAGGAGGGGATCTCCCCAGTGTCATGGACCACAGGCCTCTGTCAATCAACACCCCTGGTTATTATTGCATTTGCTGTTTGGGGAGTGAAGCTGTTTGTAAATGAGCTGGTGCTTTATACACAGCAACGTAAGTAGCTGAATCTGCTTTGAGGCATCGTGGTAAAAAGGATGATACAATAGCTGGCACTTTCATTTTTTTCTTTAAATTGCTGAGCCACAGGGATGAAATTCACAGAAACATTTATGCCAGACATGTCTGGTCTGGACTTCCAGACAAGGATGAGCGAATATTGAAGGAATCATTTTCTTTCCAATTCTCACCATTCGATAAATCAATGAGAAAATACTCTGGGGCTCCAACTCACTTTTAAGCAAGACATCATAAAATTCGGGCTTCAGAGAGCTGAGATTAAAATGCTGCTGTCATCGAGAGAAGATAGTGCACATACCTGAACACCTGGTACTTAATAATGTGGAGAGGTCCATCACTTTCATAAAGGCCACCTTGCTGGGTTGGTATTTAGACCTAAACTCAATGGCTCGTTCATCATCATCAAAGAGGCACTCACAGGATGACCAAGGTGTGGTGTGGAGTTCCAAGTCCCCACTCATGGCATTTTGACAGACAAGTAGGATTCTGAAGTCCCAGATGTGCTCTAAAGATAAACAGATGCAATGACAATCTGAGACAGTAAAACCCCTGGTATCTGGAATTCAAGCAACTGGCAACCCAAAAGAAATCGGCAAAAATTAATAAGGTTAAAAAAAAAACGCAAGTTTCAAATCGGCACGCCTTGCCATTAATTCGTTAATGCACGCCACATGCAATCTCAAGCAACCAGAAAATCCATTTATCTGGCATCTACCAATTCTCCTAAGTGCTGGATCCAGGAATTTTATGAAAAAGCAGGATTATCAGATCAATTACGTAGAGGCACAACAAGTGTGCATTTGAGATGGAAATCACAGAGATCCTGCTCTGTTTGCACTGAGTTAGCAGCTAAATGAGGATCAGATTTATTTTTAGACAAACTGCACGGTAACAAGCCCTTCCGGCCCTTGAGCCCGTGCCACCCAGATTGCCCGGAGAAAACCCATGCAGACACAGGGAGAACGTATAAACTCCTTACTGACAGTATTGTATTAGAACCTGGGTCACTGGTGCTGTAAAAGCTCTCCACTAACCGCTATGCTAACAGTTTCGCCCTTATTGAAGGGGAATGGAGAAGTACAAGAAAGGAGGATCAGCTAAGGTTTTCTCTCTCTTTTTAGTGTGTCAGAAGTATGTTTGCAGATGACATATTGAGTTATTTAACTAAGCGTGAACCATCCTTAAGGCAATTACATCTTAGGTTGGAAGAATATAGACAGGTTTCAGGATAGAAAATAAACTGAGATAAAAGATTATACGCAATGTCAGAGAAATACTCAATTTAAGTGGCCGAAAAATGGGATCAAATTTCTCGAGATTAGGGCCTATGATAATTTGAAGAATTTATATAAATTGAATTATTTACTCTTGCTTTATAAAGTCGTGGAAGATCTGAAAAAATGGATGACATTACCTATTACTTTAATAGGGAGAGTCAACTGTATTAAGATGAATATTTTTCCAAGAATTCAATATCTTTTTCAGACATTACCTATTTCAATACCTCAAAATTTTTTAAATAGGTGAGGAAATTTTTATGCAAAGGTAAAATGTCTTGAGTATCGATGAATTAATTAATATGGAAATATGAACTGGGGGGGGATTGCAACTTCCAAATTTATTTATTGTGTCCTTTTTTGAGGGAGAGATCATGCCAGCATGGGTCAATATAGAATTAGGAGAGATTGGAGAAAAATTAGCTGCAGCTTTTATTTTTAAATAGAATTCAAAACCAATGACAGGAATTAAAGATACACCTATTAAAGCATTTAATCAATAGTTGGGGTAAGATAGATGGGGAAATTGGAACAAAAGGAGGTAGATCTTTGTTCCAGAATAGTTTGATACCTTTCCTGGGAGAGAACCAGTTTTTGAAATTAAGGTCTGATAAAAGAATTAGAATCATTGAAGATTGTTATGAACAAGGACAGTTAATGTCCTTTACTCAACTGAGATAAATATGGGATATCTAGGAATACGCTTTTTTGCTATTTTCAAATAAAAAGATCTTTAAGAGATAAACTAGGATCAGAGAGATTATTGCCCACTTGTAGCGAAGTGGAAACTCTTATTAGACGAGGAAATGGGAGGAAATTTACTTCTGCAATGTATCTTTTGTTGCAAAGAGCAACTTCTAACCTGAGCTTTATAAATCTAAACAAAAATGGGAACAGGATTTGAATATTATAATAGATGAACACACCTGGATGGATTTGTGCAGAGACTGTATGACTAATACCATCAACGTATGATATAAAGTAGTACAATTTAACTTTATGCATCAATTATATATCACGCCATACAAGTTGCATAAAATAAAATCATATTTATCAAATAAATGCGGTATAGAAGGAGGTATTTTCTGCACTCTACATGGATTTGGCCAAAAGTGAGACCTTTCTGGGTGAAAGCAGGGGAACTATTAAGAACAAATCACTGATATTTCATACCCACAAAACCTTGACCTATTTTTAAGAGGGAATGTGGAAGGGATGAACCCCAAATTGAAACTTTCATGAAATCAAAAGAAATTGGTAGAAATAGTAATGGCAGTGGCAAGAAAGTTTATTGTATTCCATTAGAAAAAAAAAATCACTTTTAATTGGAAAAATAAGTATAATATATATTCACAAATATGGAGTCCATATATACAAAAGATCAGTATTGTTTAATTTTATCTCTTCTGATCGCTGGATCCGACAAATGCCACCCATAAGATGAGCTAAGATACTTGTTTGTTTGATAAAGTCCTTTGTTTGATTAAGTCCATAGCCTATCTTAGTACAATCCAGTAGTTCTTTTTAGTTTCTTTTATCTTTTATGTAATATGTTACTATATAATAAGAAAATATGTAAGCACTGTTTGTTGATTTTGCTTTAGGGGGTTGGAGTTAGGGGAGGGGATATAATTCTTTTATTTGTAGTCAGGATTAATTTGTACATTATGACGATGTATGCAAATGATTATATAGTACCTTTCTGAAAACTTAAAAGGATTAAAAAAAGAAAAAAACAGTGGAGAAAAATCAGAAAAGAAAACTGACTGCCTGTTGCCCAAAGACTCTTTCATAATGCCTGAAGAGGGCGCACAAAATCAGTGAACCGGTGCGGACTCGAAAGGCCAACATAGCCTGTTTCCGCTCTGTAAATGGTTATATGGTTATACATTCGTCAAGATAACAGCTAAAGCACACATATTTCTACAAAGGCTGTGTTTCACTCACCCAATTTTGTTTGAATCTGAGTGCGCCAAGATATTGCTTTTCCCCAGAGAGTCAATGTGCCTGGGTTATCTTTCAGTTGTTCCACAGTCAGCACAATCTTCTGTTGCTTCTTCCCACCATATGTGTACATGTTCTCTGAACATGAAAAAGGTGTCAGATTATACACCATGCACAGAAGCTCAAAAATAACTGTGGATTTCAATCAGTAAGTGCTTATACAATAATTCCTGTATAATTTAATGAATAAAAATCTTCACGCAGTTTCTCAGTTTTACAAAATAAGTATAAGCTGTTTATTTCCCTATTGCTGGAGTTGTAGACATTGTAGTGCGTGCGTGCGTGCGTGTGTGTGTGCGTGCGTGCCTGTGTGTGTGTGTGTGTGTGTGTGTGTGTGTGTGTGTGTGTGTGTGTGTGTGTGTGTGTGTGTGTGTGTGTGTGTGTGTGTGTGTGCGCGTGCGTGCGTGCGTCGGGGGGGGGAGATAAGGTGAAATTGAAAAATTCCATGTTCATAATCATTAGACTCTACATTACCCAAGTGCAATATGAGGTGCTGTTTCTCTGCTTTGCATTGAGCCTCACTTTAGCAGTGAAGAAGGCCACAGATGGATGTCAGTGTGAGCATGAGAAGGGGAGTTTGAAATGCATACATCAACTGTTCAAAGAATAAGGGCTCTGCATATAGGTCGTATCACCTGCGCCTGATCTCATTGATGAGGAGGCAACACTGGGATCCCAAATGCAGCAGACACAGTTGGAAGAGGTGCAAATGAATCTTTGCTTCATCTGGTAGGTCTGTGTAAGTGCTAGTTCTGACTGTTCTTAAATGGAAGCATTCCATTCTTCTTTAATGGACATACCAACGAGGGGAAAGGATATCATATGAGTTCAGCATAGGTTAAAACCCAATCCATGTTCTGCTGTGTTTAACTTCCACTCTGTGCAAGTTAGCCAACCTCAAATGAGAGTCAGTTTGAGAAGGAAGAGTCAGGATTCCCAGCTGATGTCCATGATAACTGATGGGAGAATGATAAAGTAAACTAAAAACTGCTGGAAACTGAATAGGTCAGATCGTATTTGTGGGGTGTAGAACTTCTTAATTGCTAGGAACCCAGGACAGTTTACAGATTTCATTCATTTTGCTGCTTTGTCTTCTTTCTTTGTCTTGGCTTCGCGGACGAAGATTTATGGAGGGGTAAATGTCCACGTCAGCTGCAGGCTCGTTTGTGGCTGACAAGTCCGATGTGGGACAGGCAGACACAGTTGCAGCGGTTGCAGGGGAAAATTGGTTGGGTGGGGTTAGGTGTTGGGTTTTTCCTCCTTTGTCTTTTGTCAGTGAGGTGGGCTCTGTGGTCTTCTTCAAAGGAGGTTGCTGCCCGCCGAACTTTGAGGCGCCAAGATGCACGGTTTGAGGCGATATCAGCCCACTGGCGGTGGTCAATGTGGCAGGCACCAAGAGATTTCTTTAGGCAGTCCTTATACCTCTTCTTTGGTGCACCTCTGACACGATGGCCAGTGGAGAGCTCGCCATATAACACGACCTTGGGAAGGCGATGGTCCTCCATTCTGGAGACGTGACCTACCCAGTGCAGTTGGATCTTCAACAGTGTGGATTCGATGCTGTCGGCCTCTGCCATCTCGAGTACTTCGATGTTAGGGATGAAGTCGCTCCAATGAATGTTGAGGATGGAGCGGAGACAACGCTGGTGGAAGCGTTCTAGGAGCCGTAGGTGATGCCGGTAGAGGACCCATGATTCGGAGCCGAACAGGAGTGTGGGTATGACAACAGCTCTGTTTACGCTTATCTTTGTGAGGTTTTTCAGTTGTTGTTTTTCCAGACTCTTTTGTGTAGTCTTCCAAAGGCGCTATTTGCCTTGGCGAGTCTGTTGTCTATCTCATTGTCGATCCTTGCATCTGATGAAATGGTGCAGCCGAGATAGGTAAATTGGTTGACCGTTTTGAGTTTTGTGTGCCCGATGGAGATGTGGGGGGGCTGGTAGTCATGATGGGGAGCTGGCTGATGGAGGACCTCAGTTTTCTTCAGGCTGACTTCCAGGCCAAACATTTTGGCAGTTTCCGCAAAACAGGACGTCAAGCGCTGAAGAGCTGGCTCTGAATGGGCAACTAAAGCGGCATCGTCTGCAAAGAGTAGTTCACGGACAAGTTGCTCTTGTGTCTTGGTGTGAGCTTGCAGGCGCCTCAGATTGAAGAGACTGCTATCCGTGCGGTACCGGATGTAAACAGCGTCTTCATTGTTGAGATCTTCATTTATAAAGGACAGATTCTTTGGATGAGGTGGTAGGAAAGGGATGGAGGTATCATATGTCATTGCATAGGGCAACTTGTGTATTGGATGACTCAGAATTTTTACCTAAAGTGTTGGTTTTGAGTGTTATTCTTTGACACCCCTTAAATTTGGCACTTATCGTTGACCAGTGGATGCTGTTAAAAGCAAATCACAATATTTAAATTATAATTGAAAGGTTTACATTTTATTTGGATATTTTTAAATAAACCACTTTTGGCTCCTTAACAGTTGACAGCAGTTGGACTGGGCGGATGGACCCTGCGGAGGAGTGTCGAGACTTCGCAAATAAATAACGGGGCAAGTGTGAGATTCCATTGTAACCAGCAGGAAGATGATGGCAGTGTTGAGACTTTGTCGTCAAGGTAAGAATTTTAGACACTTGGTATAGGACGACCCGATTTAAAGGTGAAATTTTTAAAGTTTCACGGGTTGTCCGATATAATGGCATATACAGTATTTGTGAAACCTCTCCATCTTCAGCAGAGATGGGAGATAATCTAGGACGAATCAAAAGATACAGACCTGTGAGCACAGTGACGAGGACAATTTTGAGTCGTGCATGTACCACCAGGCCTGGTTGCAGATTGTAAAGGTCGACATATTGCACTGATTCTGAATGTTGGCGGTTTGTCGGCCCAAGGGACAGAAGATGGCTATGCTGATGTGAAATATATGCAACAAGTTCCTTCAGTGCAATTGGATTTACTGTCTGCGACCCTTTAGAAAGATATCATCCATGAAAATTTAGCTTTATACAACAAAATAACCAACAGTCAAAATTTACTTGATGCTACAATGGCTCTAGGCTTGACAGTAGGTCACTTTGGACAACAAACATGTTGCTTCCTGAACACTTTTGGGTGTATTTTATGGATTTTGGGCTGTCGATCACCAAAATCACCTTAGAATTTTCCTATCACATACTTTTTTTTTAGATATAACCTGTTTTTGTGATTTCCTATTATAGTTTAAGACTACTTGTACATTGCCCACAAAGCAAACTGTTTCGGTTAGTCCAAGCATGCCTGAGCATGCACTTAGTACAAGTGCTATGCAAATGTTGTCTTAGGCTTGGGCATGCTCAGTCAGGATAGATGCAGACAGGCTATAAAAGCAGCTTACATGTACAGATGCTGTGTATTACGTTGATTATAAATTGAATGCACATTGATGCACATGTTCTTCAGGCAACAGCTTAATGAGTGTACTTAAAAATAGCATTTATTGTCTTCAGGAAGACTCAATACAGAGAAATGTCTCGTCAATGTCGCAACAGTGGCGATACATTCTGTTACATTTGTGGTGAGTATACGCTTAATGCTAAATTAAATAAAAGTTCATTTAATCTTTCTTCAACTTCTTACATGATACAGCAAATCTGAAATTATTTTTGTGTTTAGCTTGAAGCTTCTTTTAAACTTAAATTATATATTTTTAAAAATTTAGACATACAGGCCATTTTGACCCACGAGCTTGTGCCACCCAATTGCCCAACAAACACCAGTATGTTTTGAAGGGTGGGAGGAAACTGGAGCTGCCGGGGAAAACGTACAAACTCCTTATATGCAGTGTGCGATTCAAATCAGTCCCAATCGTTTCCGCTCTATCAGCATTGCCCTAACCGCTACGCTAATCGTGCCGCCCCAAAGTTATCGATCATAACCCCCAATTTTTTTTTCAGGAAGCAAATCTTTTGGAAAAATATATTGTCCAGTTTTGGATCACATCACCAAGATCAAATTGCTAAAAACTTGGCTCCTGTTTACCAGTGTAAACTCATTCTGAATTCTGGTCCCTATACTCAGTCACCCAAATCCTAATCTTGGCTGATACTTTGTGGCAAACACTCCAAGCTTTGGCATTCAGATTTACATCATCAGTCTTTAAATTTGGCCTCTTCCCAATCCTGTGACAAAGAATAAATCGAGCATACTTCAATGGAACGACTTGCAAGTTTATGGAATTAATATTTTAAGGCTACTGGAGCAACTTTGTGAGGGCTTTGAACGGGCTTTGAGGGACCCGACAGTGGTCTTATTTGAAATCCTGTGACCATGGGTCTGCACCAAGATGGCGGCACCTATTAATTAGCAGCAGACTCTGGGGAAGTGGAGGACTAGAGCAGGGCACCAGAGGACAGGAAGGAGAAGGAGAAGTGCCAAGATGGCATCAGCTATTAATTGGCAGCAGACTCTGGGGAAGTGGAGGACTGGAGCAGGGCACTAGAGGATGGGAAGGAGAAGGAGAAGCAGAGGAGATGACCTAGGGTTGGTGACCATGGTGGTAGACCAGTGAGGGGGCTCTGCAGCTGAGGGACCAGTGCATGTGATGGGCTGCTGGCGACTTGTGCCGGGCTGCGGACTGCTGGAGACTGGTTTAAACTGGCTGGAGGGGTAGCAGATATCGGTATCCCTCCAGCAAAGGCTCTGGATCTGGAACTCGCGTCGCCAATGGTTTGGACTGTGTGGCTGCAGGGGCTGCGGAAGTACTGGAGGCGAATCTATGGACACTCGGTGACTTGGGGGGGGGGGGCTCTCTTTTGCTTCTCTCTCTCTCTTTGACTGGAAGTCCGACTGTAAGAGGCACTTAGGCAATTCCTGCCGGTGGCAAATCTGTCTGCCTTGCTTTATTACTATGACAATAAATTGAATCTTGAGCAGACCCTTTCAGCCCTCAAGCTCGTGTTGCACAATTATACCCCAGTTCGGTTTTTTTTGAAGGGTGGGAGGAAGTCGGAGACAAATTCCTTGCAGATAGCACCCAACTTGAGCCTCTAACCATGCCGCCCTAAGTCAGAGGTTATTGATTAGCCAGAGCATCAAAGGTTAAGGGGAGAAGGCGGACAGTAGGAGTGAGTGAGAAAATGGATCATCTTGAATGGTGGGGCAGACTCAAATGGCTGAATCGTCTATTTCTGCTTCTATGGCCTTAAGTTTAATGGAACAGCCTAATTTGCATTCATTTTGGATTCAAAAGGTGGTCATAACCAAATTGTCTTGGCTTGGTAACAATCGAAACAGATTAGATTGGTGAAATACTGGATGTTATTATGCATTTGCATATAAGGACAATAGAATGAGGAACTCACACTGTGCAGCTTGAATCTGTAAGCAGTGGCCCAGCTTGACCAGTTTACTCCTCCTGCTGGATTGCAACACCTCTTCTCCTTGCCAGTGGTCCCAGTATACCATCACATCTGCAAGCACAAGCAATCAACCAGAGGCGACCTTGAATCAACACATTTGTTTTCTTGGCGGTGCTTTTTAAGCCTGGTGGAGAATTTTTGTAGGTCTGGGTGGATTATTCTATTATGACCCTAATGAATCACAAATCAAAATCCCCAAATAATTATTTATTAAGTAGCTCAACATGCTGAATCGGAAATAGCGAAAGGTTTATAGTGAAAAATCTGCAGGAGCTTTTCTGTATCATTTGCCATCAGTTCTTTCATCTGTCCCACTCAACAGTGCACTCTGGTGACTGAAGAGAGACCATGACAACCTTGACTCATGAAACAGGATGCCGACAAACTAAAACTTTGAACGTGATACATATCCCTCTATTCCTTACATACTTACGTGATCATCTAGAAGCCTCTTAAATGCTACTATTGTAGCTGCTTCCACCACCAGCTCCCCTAGCTCATTCCAGGCAGTTATCCCACTCCTTGCCCTGCACTTCCCCTCTCACTTTAAACACGTCATCTAGCATGTGACAGTTTTCGGGCAAGAAGATTCTGACTTTCTACCCTACCTGGGTCTCTCATAATTTTATAAACTTCTATCAGGTCTCCCCCCAGCCTCCTGAGAAAACAACCGGAGTTTTTCTAACCTCAGATTTCAGAATGATTGTCAGAGTACATGCATGGCATCACATACAACACTGAGATTCTTTTTTCTGTGGGCGTGGAAGAATTACCACTTATTGCTAGTGTAAATTCACTTATCCAGTGTCTATCAATCCCCATAGGTGCCGGATGTGGTGGTGGTGGTGGGGGGGTTTATTGTATTATTTTCCGTATTGCAGAGTTTTGAATATGTACCTTTTCTTAAGTTTTTCTTTTGCACTACCTGGCCTGCAGCAAAAAGAACCTTAGGGATGCATGTAATGTCATGTACGTGCTCTGACAACAAGTTTGAACTTTGAACAAACCTGTTGGATGGGGGGCAGTTCTGGGATTTAAAACCAGTAACAATGAAGGAACAGTGATGTGTTATGAAGATTGAATAGATACCACTGCCATCCAAATATGAAAGACATCCTTAAGCTGGAAAGGGTGCAAATAAAAAGAATCACTCAAACACTATCTGGACTGGCAGGCTTGAAATTGGATAGCTGGGCTTTTTCTCCCTGGAACAGAGAAGGGGGTTGGGTGGGGCGTGAATCATATACAGGTTTGTAAAATAATGAGGGGCATAGATAAGGTAAATGGTCATAGTCCTTTTCTCAGGGTAGGAGAAAATGAGAAGGCACAGATGTTAGGTGAGAGAGCATCTATTTTGCCCTGAGGACGGATCGTCTGTGGATCTGCCAAAGAAGTGGTAGAAACTGGGATAACGTTTGGACAGGTACATGTTCAGAGGGATGTGGGCCAAACACAGGCTTAGGAAAGCTATTTGGTTAGCATGGATAAGCTGGGGTGAAGGGCCTGTTTCCTTGTAACTCACATGAACAGGGTCATATTTTACCTGTGTCAGTCAACTGGGTTGAGTGGCAAGTCCTATAACATGGCGAGAGGTCTAACATGCCAACATCAGAACTCGGGGCTGTTCTAGACCAGTGCTGTGCCCACAAGCTAACTTGTGAGGAGGTCATCGCCAGGAATTCTCTATGGTTCTATCTGCCACAAAGGCTGAGTACATCATTCAACTATTTGGCGAACAACCAACCTGTGGGGCAAGCTGATTTAAGAATCCATTGCAGTTACATTTCTGAAAAAATAAATAAATGTCTGGGAATGAAAAGCTCCCTTACCTGTTAACAGGAAGATATCTCCGGGGAAGATAGCCAGTGCCCAGAATGCAGCAGCTCGCCACAGTACAACCTTCATGGTTACTCCTGATTGGTCTGTCACCACAATAGTTGACATGGGGACTCTGGATCCAGCCAGTGACCCCGATTTGATCTCTATCTCCTTCAGGAGGCAGTGGAACTGCATGGTGACTAAAATATGGTATTTCTGGTTCCTGTCAATGCAACCCTTGAGCAGTTGCGTTTCCACAAAGCCAAGTTTAGCTGCTGGGCTCCAGGTCCTTATTGCTTGCAGACAGTGACCAAGATGCAAAGTTTTCTGGTCGTCTATTGCCTTCATTCTCTTGGGTGAAGGTGGGTCTTTACGGAAGGAATCTGGAGATCGTGATTTTTGGCTTTCCTTATTGAACTCCTCAGACCCTTTACTGGTCTCCATTGAGTCTGTCAAAGAACACTTGGCAGAATTCACAACCTGAGAGCACAGGATGCCTCCACCGTATGGTTCAATCTTAACCTCACCGATCGGCTGGCCAATGACAGGACTGAAGAGCAGCTCTGACCCTTCGGATAGCCCTCCCCCCAAAGCTTCATGGGTGGACAATTGTTGGTCGCTGAACAGCTCTGGGGAACTGTCCGCCTGTCCGCACACCACTGGACCCTCACGCGGACCAGATGTTGGAATAGAACTAAGGGCAGGTTCAATGAACCGAGAGGCCATCTCAGTATCGGTTGCACCCGTTTTCCATTTCATCTTTCTGTTCAGCTCACTTTCTGGGCACTTCTGTAAAAGAAAGGCAGCTTGGCTGGCTGCCAACACACCGAGGAACTCAGAGTGTGTAGAGAAACTTGGGCTCATTGTCGCATTCCTGAAACAACATTCTTGATGCCCGGCTGGGAAAGTGTCCTCCAGTGTCTCCTCTTCTTTCAACCATCTATTCTGTACTGTTTTACTGATGGGGACCCTAGATTCAGTCTCATTTTCTCTGGTTTGGGTAATTCTGTTGTCAAACTCAGGGGTCCTAAAACCACCTGTGCAAAGCACATTGGTGGGTTTGCCAACATGTTCTTTCTCGGTTTTGACACCTCCTTCAGAGTGCAGCAGTATTCCGCTGCCCAACTCTCCCAGCTTTCCTTTCCCTCCAGTACCGAAGCTTTTGTTGTACAGCCCATCACACTTGCTGCTCAGTCTCTTCTCCAGCACGGATGCATCAAAACTCTCAACAACACATTCGCGAGGCGCTGTGATGATTTCTTCTTCACATTTTGACGCAGGAAACCGCGCCACGCTGTTTCCCAATTGTACCGTTGCTTTGGAACAGTCAGGATCTTTCTGAGAGGATTCAGTGGTGCAGTTTTTGACAGCGGGGGATCCTGCGTCGTACAAGAAGTGGCGCTGAAGCCACTTGTTGGTGCTTCCTTCATATGCTGATCTACGTGCTGATGTCAATATGGTCGGTGCCCCAAGGAAAATGTGAATTTTATTCCTGTTAGTCATCTGGGTTGACAAGTCTGTCAATCCTCCCAGGTATCTCTAATATGATGCTTTTAGCAGAATCTCATCATTTTCATCAGATTAATCTGTACAGAGTCAACAAACATTGCTAACAACAGAATAAATTTAATCAGGATGCCTTTAATTTTGTTTGGATACAAGTGGCTCCATACACATGATCCTGTTCGAGGTTGACGATCCTGCTGAACACAATAACAGACATTAATCAGTAACTCTATGGCATGCAAACGATCCATTCCATCTGGGGCAGGGCAGGGAGAGGATACAATCTTTTAAATGAAAGGAATGCAACAATCCAAGAAACCTTAATAGTCTTTGAGCATCACACAGCCCAACCTTATGAATGTAAATCACTATTTAATTCAAACGTGAGACTGGAATAAAATGAATAAAACTCAGTTTATGCACACACATGGTATTGAAATGTAAAGGGAAAATGGGAAAAAGTTGATGTATTATTCAGGGAGTCAGTGGGTAGGGGAAGCCCTTTAAAAATTCAATTGATTCAAAATTACAATCCCTCAAGAGCAGGGGTGGGCAACCTTTTTTTAAAACTCGTTCCACCTTAAGTATTCCCTCTGCTACTAGTGTTCTGTGATTAGTAAGGGATTATTTAAGGTGGCAAGTGAGTGGAAAGAAAAAGGTTTGAAAATCGCTGTTTTAATCGTACCTAACTGACTCGTTATGTGCACGGTTTCATAGCTCCAAAGGAAATGGGCTAAGGACAATTTTTCTCAAGCAAAATATTTCAGTAATAATTGGGTGTAGAGCAGTGGTTCTCAACCTTTAACCTACACACAGACACAGGGAGAATGAACAAACTCCTTGCAGACAGTGCAGGATTCAAACTCAGGACCAGCCCCGATCACTGGCGCTGTAAAGGCGTGGCACTAACCATTACACCAACCATACCGCCCTTATCAATATCAATAGGTTAAGCAAATGGAGAATGGTGAATGGAGAAGGATTTGTCACATTACACAGTAAAACTCCTGTCGTCCGGAATTCAAGCAACCAGCAGTCTCAAGCATCAGGTAAAAAATTTGAGGAAAATAATTAAGTAAAAAAATATGCGTTTAAAATTCTCACTGTTCTCCAATCACCCTACAAGCTCAAGCAACCAGAAAATACACTTATCCGGCATCTACCAATCCCCATAGGTGCCAGATACAGGGTTTTTTTCTTGTATAAAGTGGCTAAAAATGAGGGCATCCACTTTGGAAAGTAAAATAGTGGATTGGATTTTATTTAAATGGTGAAAAAAAAATCACAAATCCTGTTGTGCAAAATGACGTGGGAGCGCTGGAGCATGAATTAAGATAAGAGAGGTTCTGCAGCAACTGTACAGGGTGAGGCCACGTGTCCAGTACTACATGCAGTTCTGGACTCTTTACTGTTTGAAGGATAGGCCAGATTTGGAGGCGGCGCAGAGGAGGTTCAGCAGGTTGATCGTGGAAATAAAGGGCTTGGCTGATGAGGAGAGATTGAGCAACCTGGGACAATTCAAAATGGCATTCAGAGGGATGGGGTGGGGAAGAAGGAACATTTATGAAAAGAATATAGAAGCAAGGAGGTGAGACTAGAACTAGGGGGCATAGCCTCACGATTTGGGGGAGTGGATTTAAAGAGAGTAGTTAATTTGTGGAATTCTTTGCCCAAGGAAGCAGTGAGTGTATCAAAGGCACAAGTAGATTTTTGAAGAATAGGGGAAATAAGCTTTATGGGGAACAGGTGGTTCAGAGATATCTGCTCTGATCTTGTTTTTTTTGGCAGAGCAGGCTTGACAGGCCAGATTGCGAACCCCTGCTCCTAATTTCTTACTTTCCAATGTAATTACTCCCCCCTGCCCCCACATGTTGGTCGACCCACTGAGTTCCTCCTGCAATTGTTTTGCTCCTGACGTATTTCTGCATCTGCGGTCCCTATGACCTCACCTATGCGTCTGTCCACATTTCTCCACCACCAACATTCCACTGCCTCTTTAATTTAAATTTTTTAAATTTAGACATGTGGCACGGTAACAGGCCATTCCAGCCCATGAGTCTGTGCTGCCCAATTTACCCCCCACCGATACGTTTTGAGCAGTGCGAGGAAACCAGAGCCCCCGGAGAAAGCCTTTCTCTTCCCCTCCTATACACTTCATCACCTTTTTTCAAATGATCATCCTCATCCCTTCTCCCTTTGTGTCTATACCTTTTATATCTCTTTCAAATCTCCCTCTTAGCTCCACCTTCCTCCATCATTCCCATCAAACTCTCTGGCTATCCTGGTGCGGAGCTGGAAGGAGTGGAGATGAGCCTTCCAGTGCTACTCCGTGGGGTCCTACTGCCTGGGTATTACGCCAATGGCAGCAAACAGGCTTAAACCCAAGGAGGTTCAAGGCTTCCGGCTCTCATATTGACATTTTATATGGGTACAATTGAGAGTGTTCTGACTGGTTGAATCATTGTGTGGGACAGAAGCTGCAAAGCAGCGGACTGGAAGTCAGCACAGAGAAATATCAAAATGGCTGAGAAAATCACTGGGGTCTCCCTTTCCTCTACTGTTGACAATTCCATGAGCGTTGCTTAAATAGGGCTCAAAGAATTAGAGAAGACCCTTTCTATCCAGAATATTTGACCCATTATCATCAAGGAGGTACAGGAGCATCAAAATCAGGACTGTCAATCTGGGAAATAGTTACTTCCTGCAGGCTGATCGATGAACTGCAATCCGAGTAAATCATCCTAAATTATTTATATACATTTTTATTTTTAATTATAGCTTGATGTATACATGTGATTATTATGTATTGTGTATTGAGTGTGTATGTGTGTACAAGCTGTTTTTGGAGGTTGCATATGTACAATCAGATGATAATAGACGAACTTGAAAATGGGGGGCTGCAGAAAACGCATGGAGGTCAATGCCCAAGATGGTGGTGCCCAGTTTAGCAGCCTGTAGCACAAGGATTACGGGCTCTGGGGGAGCAGCGGGCCAGCGCAGGGCACCAGAGCAGGAGAACAGCCACCCCACACACCTCAGCCCAGAAGACTCAATGATCACAGCAGAGGATCAGCAAGGGGCTGGAAGGCTGAATGCTGCGGGCTGCAGGATACTGGCTCTTGGGAACCAGGGACTGGCACTGGGACTTGTGAGGGTGCCAATGGTGAGCAGGTCTCTCAAAGGGCCTCAAGTGCAAAGTTTTCTAATCACATCAGGGGCTCAGAACCAGAAGGGCAACTTGGAACCCAGAGCTTGGGTTCACTGCTGGAAAAGGCGAAAGGCTGTGTGGCTATGGAGGTTATGGGTGTGCACGGGGCGATAGCAACGGAGGAGGGGGTGGGATCCATGGACACTTACCGTCTCTGAAGGGACTCTATTTTGCTCCTCTTTCTCTTCTTGGTAAGGGCACTGGATTAATGGCGCCTCTATGTGCATTTATGGGCAGACAAAAGTGAACACCGCACAGTTGGACCTTCACGGTCAGTGAAACACCTTTACAGCGCAAGCGATCAGGACTGGACCAGGGTTCGAATTCAGCGCTGTCTGAAAGGAGTTTGTACGTTCTCCCCATGTCTGCATGGGTTTCTTCCAGGGGCTCCGGAGAAAACATACAGGGGTGTAAGTTAATGGGGTGTAAACAGGCCCTTGGGGCCATTAGGCCCGTTGCAGTGCTGAATGCCTAATTTAAAATTTAATTTCATTTAATTTAAACACATTTTCAGTATTTATGAACATAATAAAGGAAACTTGAATCTAGATATTATGCTATCACTTTCTCTTTCCCTCTCTCCTTCATCATTCCACCCAACACCAAAAATTACACCCCTCTCCTTCCATTATTTCCTTTTTACACTGTATTCCGGCTGCCACTCGGACCAAACGGGAGCAGGAGTAGGAGCCCTAAGCAAAATCCTATTCAGCAAAGCAGATCAGATACGTGTAACTGTCCTCATCATCAAGTCAACAGCAGTTGATGACAATGATCTCCAGTTTATTGTCATACACACGTACAATGTACACATGCACTGAAATTCTGCAGGTAATGGCAGGATCAAATTCCATGTTTCTCGTATGAACTCATTCCGAGCCAACATGCCCTGGTACCGGAAAGAGTCCTGGTTGTATTCTGCTCTGGTCCTGGGAACAGAACTGAGGGAACTTCTCCAGGTTTACCGTGGAAAGTATTCTGGCCAATACGCAGGACAGGAAAAAACTCCAGAGGGCTGTGAACTTGGCCTTTGCCATCACGGGCACCAGTCTCTACTCCGTCCGTCGAGAACATCTATAAGAAGGGATCTCAAGAAAACAGGCTCTATACTCAGGGACCCCCACCACCCAGGCCATCGGGAAAAAGGTACATGAGCCTGAAGATGAGCCCTCAGTGGCACAAGGACTGCTTTTTCCCCTCTGCCATCAGATTCCTGAATGAACAATGAACCACAGACACTACCTGACTGTCTTTTTTTGCACTATTTTATTATTTTTGAAATGGAGTTTATAGAAATGCTTTGGCACTGTGATGTTGCTGCAATACACATTTCGTGACCCCTCAATGACAAATTCTGATTCTGACGTGCTACTGACGTGGAAAATTTGACTTGCTCCAAATGATTGTTTTACCTGGATTAAAGAGTAAATAATTAATCGACCAACATATTGCTGAAATTGGGGGATAAAAACTATGCAGTAAGAGGGAGAATTAGCACTCAAGGTCAGGATTGCCTTCAGGTCCGTGTACTGCCCAACATGCACACAAGGAGTCACTTTATCGACACTCCTCTATAGGATTCAGGCACTAATAACTTGTTTGAGTGCCTGGCTCAGAATGTAACAAGTAGTGAAATTCTGCAGACGCTGTGATTGTAGCAAAAACAGAAAAGGTGGAGGAACTCAGCAGGCCCTGCATTATCCATAGGAGGTAAAGATATACACAGCAAATGTTCAAAAATTCAGAAAGAAGCCAGATATCTGGACCACCCGAGAATTTCCGTTACAAATTAATCCCCAGTTCCACTCCACATTTGTCATGAAAAGCATTAGGACTTTTCAAAACAGCACAAACGTTTAAAATTTAGTGGGCTTTTGTGTGCGTGCATTCATGCGTAAGGGCCACAGATGCACGGGCCACAAGCGACCATGCTTTTGGTCAAGCGTTGACTTTATTTTTCTTTAAAACTGCCCGTTTTGAGAAATGAAGCGTGCTGTATTTGTTAATGAATAAGCTATCAAAATTCACCTGTTAATCTCTTCTTTGACTCCTGGTTACATTTGAATTTTAAAAGTACTCCCCGAGAATCCATAAGACCCAGCCCAACCCAGTGCCCGAGCAGTCCGGATTTTCGGACTTCTACTGTAACAAATGTTTTGGGCATTTTTGTACTTTTTCTAGTTTTGTTCCAGAGCATCTTTATCCCTTTTCTCCTGAAGACAATTCAAATTGGGGAAAAAAAAACTTCATTAAATTCTCACTAGAGTCCCTAACCTGAAAACGCAAGCCAGGATCAAGCTTTTTCTTGAAAGATCATCACTGTCTGTGCATGTTGGTCACTCTGCCCTCTCAAATACATTGAATACAATTCTCTTCCCATCTTGAACTAACTGCATTAGTCACTCTGCAGTCTATGCTGAGATCAGTTAACTCACAAAGAAGAAATCATAGCCTGCATGAGTTAATACAATGTCAGACATACACTGGAGGCACATTTACTCTGGAGTTCCCTGAGCAGATTGTTTTCTTACTGCAAAGTCCCAGACTTTCAAAACCGACCTAAATGCAGTTGCTTGTGATTACACCGTACGATATGTTCCTGATTAAATCTCCTTCCGTTACAAATTAATCCCCAGCTCCACTCCACATTTGTCATGAAAAGCATTACAAAAGTTATTTGCCTGACACTGAATTCAGCACCAACAGTAGAGACTGGAATTGTTTCCAGGTTAAATCATGTCAAGACAAAATCTGACCAAAGCTCTCTAATGAATCCCAGATTACTGTCTCAAGCCAAAGAAAGAAGACTGTTTATTGATTGAAACAGAAAAGGACTCATTTAACAAAATGCTGCTTTTAAGTGATTCGACAGATTATGTATTAGACCACTACTAAGCTACCACAGAAATGTATACCTTTGAAAGCAGGTTTTATGTGTGCAATGTTTCAATAAGCATTACATAAAAGACATTAGCTTTTGCTTTTCCAAATGCCTCAAATGAGAAATGTAATGATACGGATTAATTGACAAATTAATTAAAATTTTGCATGATACCAAATGGAAGAATTTATAATAAGTTTATCTGTTTTCCAAAACTGGTTTGATTTTAGATAAACCTTCACTTCTAATGTGGTTCAATTTTTATTTATTTTTAATTAAAAAAAATTTAGACATATAGCACGGAAGAACTTAGTGAGTCAGGCAGCACCTGTGGATGGAAATGGATAATCGACGTTTTGGGTTGAGACCCCTCATTTGGACGCTTTAGTTGCCCATTCAGAGCCAGCTCTTCAGCGCTTGACGTCCTGTTTTGCGGAAACTGCCTGGAAGTCAGCCTGAAGAAAACGGAGGTCCTCCATCACCCAGCTCCCCACCATGACTACCAGCCCCACCACATCTCCATCGGGCACACAAAACTCAAAACGGTCAACCAGTTTACCTAGCTCGGCTGCACCATTTCATCGGATGCAAGGATTGACAACGAGATAGACAACAGACTCGCCAAGGCAAATAGCGCCTTTGGAAGACTACACAAAAGAGTCTGGAAAAACCATCTGAAAAATCTCACAAAGATTAGCGTATACAGAGCCGTTGTCAAACCCACACTCCTGTTCGGCTCCGTATCATGGGTCCTCTACCGGCATCACCTACGGCTCCTAGAATGCTTCCATTGGAGCGACTTCATCCCTAACATCGAAGTACTCGAGATGGCAGAGGCTGACAGCATCGAATCCATGCTGCTGAAGATCTAACTGCGCTGGGCAGGTCACGTCTCCAGAATGGAGGTCCATTGCCTTCCCAAGATTGTGTTATATGGCGAGCTCTCCACTGGCCACCGTGACAGAGGTGCACCAAAGAAGAGGTACAAGGACTGCCTAAAGAAATCTCTTGGTGCCTGCCACATTGACCACCGCCAGTGGGCTGATATCGCCTCAAACCGTGCATCTTGGCGCCTCACAGTTCGGCGGGCAGCAACCTCCTTTGAAGAAGACCGCAGAGCCCATCTCACTGACAAAAGACAAAGGAGGAAAAACCCAACACCCAACCCCAACCAACCAATTTTCCCCTGCAACCGCTGCAACCGTGTCTGCCTGTCCCGCATCGGACTTGTCAGCCACAAACGAGCCTGCAGCTGACGTGGTCATTACCCCTCCATGAATCTTCATCCGCGAAGCCAAGCCAAAGAAAAAACAGATGAAGGTGGGGCAATAACAGGTAGGTTAATCTTCCTGCTCTTATTTGACGTCATGCCAATGTAGCACATATTCCATTTAACTTCATAATTATTATCTACCAGCCTTACATGGACAAGCATTTTGAAATCCCTGTTCCTTGAGACTTTTAACATTGTAATATTTATCATGTACAGGTAAGCGCCACTTAACGTCCACCATATGTTCTGTGAAATTGGCCATTATGCGATGTGGACGTTGTGCGAACACCATATTGTATATCGTATGTTTTGGCATATAAAAATAGACCAGCAGATGGGTCAACCACCCTTTTTTACCCTCATTTAAATGGTTTTATGACCCCCATTTTTTCCCTTGTTTGATAAAAATCTGATAGGTATCTTAATTGTGCGGCTCTATAATAATTTTAAAAGTTTGGCAGTTGTAAGCCTCCTTGTTTATACCATTCTGTTAATTTATCTCGTGCTATCCTCGGTTTCCCCCCTTTCCATAAAAATTTCCTTATTATTTTCTTTAACTCCTTGAAGAATTTCTCTGTCAAGTGTATTGGCAATGCCTGAAATAGGTATAATATCCTTGGGAAAATGTTCATTTTAATACAGTTTATCCTTCCTATTAGTGTTAGTGGTAAATCTTTCCAATGCTCTAAATCGTCCTGTAATTTTTTCATTAGTGGATAATAATTGAGTTTGTATAGTTGGCCGAGATTTTTATTTATTTGTATACCTAGGTATCTTATTGCTTGCATTTGCCATCTGAATGGTGATTCCTTCTTAAATTTTGAGAAATCCGCGTTATTCATTGGCATTGCTTCACTTTTATTTACGTTAATCTTGTAACCCGACACTTCTCCATATTCCTTCAATTTCTTATATAATTCTTTTATTGATAGTTCTGGTTCTGTTAAGTATACTATAACATCATCCGCAAATAAACTGATTTTATATTCCTTGTCGTTTATTTTTATCCCTTTTATATTATTTTCTGTTCTTATCAATTCTGCTAGTGGTTCTATAGCTAACGTGAACAATAATGGTGATAGTGGGCATCCCTGCCGTGTTGACCTGCTTAAGTTAAATTGCTTTGATATATATCCATTTACTGTCACTTTCGCCAATGGCCCCTTATATAATGCTTTAATCCAATTAATATACTTCTCCGGTAAACTGAATTTTTGCAATACTTTGAACAAATAATTCCATTCTACTCTGTCAAAGGCCTTCTCTGCGTCTAAAGCAACTGCTACTGTTGGTGCTTTATTCCCTTCTACTGCATGAATTAAGTTAATAAATTTACAAATATTGTCTGTTGTGTGTCTTTTTTTAATAAATCCAGTTTGGTCTAGATTTACTATTTTCGGTACATACTCTGCTAATCTGTTTGCTAATAGTTTAGCTATTATCTTATAATCTGTGTTAAGTAATGATTTTGGTCTATATGACGCTGGTGCGAGTGGATCTTTCCCTTGCTTTAGTATTACTGTAATTATTGCTGTTTTACATGAATCTGGTAAGCTTTGTGTTTTATCAATCTGGTTGATTACTTCCAGGAGGGGAGGAATTAATAAATCTTTAAATGTTTTATAGAATTCTATTGGGAATCCACCCTCTCCTGGTGTCTTATTATTTGGTAATTTTTTAAATTATCTCTTGTATTTCTACTATTTCAAATGGTTCTGTTAATTTATTTTGTTCCTCTATTTGTAATTTTGGTAGTTCAATTTTAGTTAGAAATTCATCTATTTTCCCTTCTTTCCCTTCATTTTCAGTTTGGTATAATTGTTCATAGAATTCTCTAAAGTTTTCCTTGATCTCCTTTGGATTATATGTGATTTGTTTGTCTTTTTTCCTTGATGCCAATACCATTTTCTTAGCTTGTTCTGTCTTAAGCTGCCATGCTAGAATTTTGTGCGTTTTTTCCCCTAGTTCATAATATTTCTGTTTTGTCTTCATTATGTTCTTCTCCACCTTATATGTTTGTAGTGTTTCATATTTTATTTTTTTATCTGCCAATTCTCTTCTTTTAGTTGTATCTTCCTTCATTGCTAATTCTTTTTCTATATTTACTATTTCTCTTTCCAACTGCTCTGTTTCCTGATTATAGTCCTTCTTCATCTTGGTTACATAACTTATTATTTGCCCTCTAATGAACGCTTTCATTGCATCCCATAGTATAAACTTATCTTTCACTGATTCCGTATTTATTTCAAAATACATTTTAATTTGTCTTTCAATGAATACTCTAAAATCCTGCCTTTTGAGTAACATGGAGTTTAATCTCCATCTATACATTCTTGGAGGGATGTCCTCTAACTTTATTGTCAATATTAAGGGTGAATGGCCCGATAATATTCTAGCTTTATATTCTGTTTTTCTTACTCTATCTTGCATACGAGCTGATAACAAAAACAGGTCTATTCTTGAGTATGTTTTATGTCTAGCCGAGTAATATGAATATTCCTTTTCATTTGGGTGTTGTTTCCTCCATATATCCAAAAGTTGCATTTCTTCCATCGATTTAATTATAAATTTGGTTACTTTGTTCTTTCTGTTAATTTTTTTCCCAGTTTTGTCCATATTTTAATCCAAATTCAGGTTGAAATCCCCTCCTATTAATATGTTCCCTTGCGTATCTGCTATCTTCAAAAAAATATCTTGCATAAACTTTTGATCTTCTTCGTTAGGTGAATATACATTGAGTAGATTCCAAAACTCCGAATATATCTGACATTTTATCATTACATATCTCCCTGCTGGATCTATTATTTCCTCTTCTATTTTAATTGGCAAATTTTTACTAATTAATATAGCTACTCCTCTTGCTTTTGAATTATACGACACTGCTGTTATATGTCCTACCCAATCTCTCTTTAATTTCTTGTGCTCCAATTCAGTTAAATGTGTTTCTTGCACAAATGCTATATCAATTTTTTCTTTTTTCAGTAAATTTAGCAGTTTCTTCCTTTTAATTTGGTTATGTATTCCGTTAATATTTAAAGTCATATAGTTCAGCGTAGCCATTTTATACTTTGTTTATCTTCCCTTTCCGTTTCTCCATCATCACCTTTCCTTCTTATCCATTTCTGCTTTCTTGTTTTGAACACTTTATAAGACAACATTTCTAAAACATCAAACATTTTCCTTATTCTCCTATTTAAAACTTCTTTAACCCCATTCTCCCCTCCCCCTCCTGAGTTGCCCTTTATCCCTTGTCGGACAACCACATCTCCCCTCTCCATTTGGATTTGCGAATTCACTCGCAAACGTCAGCTGATTTTGCAGTGACCGTAACTCCTCCCCACCCAGCCCCCCCAGAAAAGATTTCAATTTTCATATGTAACAAAGGTCACTCTTTTAATTCCCTCCTTATTCCCTCTGTTCCATTTCCCTCCCTTATTAATTCTTGTCTATACTCTATATATTTTCCTCTAAATACGGATACATTCATGTATGCACACTATATATATACACACATATACCCCTTTACTCACATACATATAGATCGTGGTCATTTTTACTCTTATTACATGTCTTCATCTCTCTGCTTGTTTTGTAGTTGTTCTGCAAATTTCCTTGCTTCCTCTGGATCCGAGAATAGTCTGTTTTGTTGCCCTGGAATAACTATTTTAAGTACCGCTGGGTACCTTATCATAAACTTATATCCTTTTTTCCATAAGATCGTTTTCGCTGTATTGAACTCCTTCCTCTTCTTCAGGAGTTCAAAACTTATGTCTGGATAGAAAAAAATGTTTTGACCTTTATATTCCAGTGGCTTTTTGTCCTCTCTTACTTTCTTCATTGCTTTCTCCAATATATTTTCTCTTGTTGTATATCTTAAGAATTTTACTAAAATGGATCTTGGTTTTTGCTGCGGTTGTGGTTTCGGGGCTAAAGTTCTATGTGCCCTTTCTATTTCCATTTCTTCCTGTAATTCTGGTCTTCCCAGGACCCTGGGGATCCAATCTTTTATAAATTCTCTCATATTCTTGCCTTCTTCATTATCCTTAAGGCCCACTATCTTTATATTATTTCTTCTATTATAGTTTTCTATTATATCTATCTTCTGAGCTAACAGCTCCTGTGTTTCTTTAACTTTTTTATTAGATTCTTCTAATTTCTCTTTTAAGTCTTCTACTTCCATTACTACAATTGTTTCTCGTTTTTCCATATTTTCCACTCTTTTTCCTAACTCTGATATGGCCATTTCAATTTTATTCATTTTTTCTTCTGCATTCTTAATTCTTCTTTTTATCTCATTAAATTCTTGTAATTGCCATTCTTTCACTGATTCCATGTATTCTTTAAAAAAAGATACATCCATTGTCTTGCCTTTCTCTTCTTCTTCCACTTCTTTCTGTTCTTCTTCTTCTTCCTCTGGATTGACCATCTGTTGTTTCCTTGTTTTCTTTTTACCCTCTTCTTTCTTGTTGTCGTTATTGTCTGTGTTCTGCACCTGCTGCTGTGCTGCAGGTGTCTCTCTCAGCTGTGGAGATCGACTTCGCAGCTGTTCCCCCCTCCCGTCAGTGTGTTTTTTTTCATGCGCATGCGCGGTTGCGCACTTTTACTCGGCTCTGCGAGCCATTTTTGTAGTCCCGAGCCCGGGACTTCCACTGACCTGTGGGAGCGGGCTTCTCTTTCCGCGGCGGGCCTCCTCGTACAGGTAAGGCCTTCACCTTCTTCTTCTGACGTCTTTCCTTCTTCTTTTCTTCCCGTTGTTTTTGGTTTTTCTTTCTTCACTGCCATTTTCTCCACACTTTTACTTTCACTTTGTTTTGGTTTTTATGTTTGTGCCTTTGCTTTTTCTCTATCTTTTTTTAACTTTTCTGGAGAGGGCTGGAGTTCCCCTACCGGCCACTACTCCATCACGTGACTCCTCTTGACCCCCATTTTTTGAGGGTTTTATGACGACATACGCCGAAATACTATATAGCTATATAGATACTGTATTGTATCTGTAAATTTTTTTTTTGTAAGTAGGGATCAGTGTGGGGAATGACATGGGGCTGAGGGCAGAGAGCAGGGAAATAGGATTAGTGTGGGGACCGACACAGGGCTGTGGTCAGAGAGCAGGGCAGTGGGATCAGTGTGGGGACTGACACGGGGCTATGGGGAGGGAGTGGGGTGGTTGGATCACTTTGGGGATATGGTATACAATTTCCTATAGCCGGCGACTGTTCTTTTTAAATTGCTCACAGTAACTGAATAATTATGGGATCACAGATGTGTACGCAGCTGGACATTGCCTGAATGGATGTTAAGTTGTGCATACCTTTGCTTTGATAGGAACTTAAATGCATTCCCTCATGACTTTCTATATTGAACTCTCCATTTGCCATCTTTGTGTTCACTTAACCTTTCCATTGGTACATGCCAGCAGCCCAAAGCCTTCTTCCATCCAAATTTGACAATAGCAAACTTCTTAATCAAAACCCTTACATTATATTCCAATGTTAACATTTCTCATAATAAAGCAATACTGGGTTCAAGTTTGACAATGTTTATTGGTGTCATCCTTTGCCAGCTTCCAAAAATCTCCTCAATCTTTTTTCATCTCCTTTTCCCCTTTGTAATCTGTTTCTCCCCTCTGAAGCATCTGGGGAATGTGCTGCATTAATGCAAGTTGTTTTTATCTTTATAAATCTTAAGACAAGTAAATGTTTAACCTGATGAAGATACATTATCAGAAACTGCAGGAGTTAAGGTTTTCAATAAACTGCAAGTATTCAATTTTAATGAGCAAGTTGCTGAATTAAATTTGCTGACTTTGTGCTTTCAATTTTAATTTTCTTGATTGCAATACAAAGTCAATGGACTGTAAAGCAGATTATGGCATCCTAAAGTTATTAATCTAGATTAAACTTTGACCAAGTTAAACATTGGCCATGAGGTGTGTTATAAAATAGCAAAGTGTGCTTGTGTCTCTTTGATTTCACATACATGAGAATTATAAATGTGAAGTTATTACATTTTTTTCTGTTCGCCGAGGCATTTTTCCACATTACTGGACTACAACGAATCAATATCTGTGCACATAATGTTTACCATTCATTTGAAAGCAACTTAAATAATGGTTATGTTTCTCATTATTGATTTTGCCATGGTTCTCTCACAGTTCCACACATTATTTAGTTTACAGCTGAGGTAAACTAAAATTCTTAATGCAATGCCTTGAATTGGATTCGCCTAGAACTTTGCAGTATGTAAGATAAAAATCATTCCAGGGTTTCTAAAGATAGGTGACATTATCCACTGATAGAAAAAGTAGGATTAAAATGAGATTAAGAAATGTTTTCTTTATAATTTTTTATTTTTCACACTGTGAAACATATCAACCAAAATATGTACAAATGTATCTCATTAAATTTACACAGTGGTCTTTTCTCCCCTTTTCCCCCCTTCCCTCCCTCCCCTCTACCCACCCCCCTCCAATACCCATAAATATTCAACATATACAATAAAACCATAAAACAATATTTTCACACGAAGGAGAACAAACAAGAAAAATGCGTCATCTATTCATTACACACTGAATCCAGTTGTTTTGTCTTCTTATCATTTTCATTCTCATTTTAGGGGATGGAGGTCATAAGCAAGCTCTCTCTGATATGTTCCATGTATGGTTCCCAAATTTGTTCAAACATTGTGACTTTATTTTTTAAATTGTATGTTATTTTTTCCAATGGAATACATTTATTCATTTCCATGTACCATTGCTGTATACTCATGCTCTCTTCCACTTTCCAAGTTCACATTATACATTTTTTTGCTATCGCTAAGGCTATCGTAATAATTTTTTTTTTTGCACTTTATCCAATTTGAGGCCTAATTCTCTACTTATGCTACTTAAAAGAAATATCTCTGGTTTTTTTGGTATGTTATTTTTGTAATTTTATTTAGTATCTGATTTAACTCTTCCCAAAACATTCTTGCATCTATCTCTTTTCCACTTCTTTGCCACCTCCATCCCCCTTTTCCCCATTTTCATTTCTTAGTTTTCTCTTATTACACTTAATATATGACAACACATTTAAGACATAAAGTACCCCTGCAGTTCCCACATCCACTAATACCTTAACCCCAAAGTTCCCCCCCTCTCTGAGTTGTCCCATACCCCTTGCCAGGCAACCACAACTCCCCTTTTCATTTGGGTTGCGATCTTGTTCGCAGCGTCAACTGATTTTGTAGTGATGGTTATTCCCCCACCACCAGCCCTCCACAGAAAAGACTTAAAAAAACCCACCTATAACAAAGCTTCTCTCTTCTTTTTTTCCCCCCTTACTCCCTTCCTTCCCTTCTCTTTTCTCTCTTTAGTTCTTTACATATACATTGTTTTTACATCTTTATATATACTTTATCGCTGTTCTTCATTTTTGTTACAATTCTTCATCTCTCCTTCTGTCCTGCAAACGTTCTGCAAATTCTTGCGCTTTCTCTGGATCCGAGAACAGTCTGTTTTGCTCCCTGGGTATAAATATTTTAAGCACAGCTGGATATCTTAATATGAATTTGTAACCTTTTCTCCATAAAGTTGATTTCACTGTATTAAATTCCTTCCTCCTCTTTAAGAGTTCAAAACTTATGTCTGGGTGAAAAAATATTTTTTGACCCTTGTATTCCAATGGTTTATTATCTTCTCTAATTTTATTCCTTGCCCACTCCAGTATATTTTCTCTTGTCGAAAATCTCAAAAATTTTACTAAGGTGGATCTTGGTTTATGATGTGCCTGTGGTTTCAGAGCTAATGCTCTATGTGCCCTTTCTATTTCCATTTCTTCCTGCATTTCTGTCATTCCCAGGACCTTCGGGATCCATCCTTTTATAAATTCCTTCATGTCTGTGCCTCCTTCACCCTCCTTCAGGCCCACTATTTTTATGTTGTTTCGCCTATAATTTTCCAACATTTATCAATTTTCTGAGATAACAACTCTTGTGTCTCTTTAATTTTTTTTGTCACTTTCTTTCAATTTTTCTCTCAAATCATTCCCTTCCATTACTACAGTCATTTCCTGCTTTTCCACACTCTCTACTCTTTTCCCTATATCTGTCATTACCAGTTCTAACCTTTGCATTTTATCTTCTGTTCTTTTCATTTTCCTTTTAATTGCATTAATCTCTAATGACAACCATTCTTTTAGTGATCTCATTTGTTCTTCAAAAAAGACTTTATATTCTGTTCATCAGTTTTACCTTTTATTTCTCTTTGTCCATCAGTTTCTCTGTGAAGATCTTGGTCTTCTTCTTCCTCTTCTTCTGTGTCTGTATCTGTGTTTGTGTCTTCTTCTCTTTTTTGTGTCTGTCTCTTCTGTTTTTCCTGATGAGCTGCTTGTATCTCTTTGTCGGGCCTCTTCTTGCTGGGCCTCTTGTTGCTGTTCCTCTCCTCTTGGGCTGCTCGTCTGTTGTGCTTCTTGACGTTGGTCTTCTTGTCGATCTTCCCTCCGTCAGTCTTCCATATCTGTTTCATCGCACCCTCTTCTGCTCTCTTCCTTATCCTCCAGCTGAGAGCCCTGGTGTTGGGCGTCTCTCAGCTGCTTGGTCTGTGACAACCTGCTCCTCTGCTGAGCCCCCCTCCCGCTGGTGTCCTCTTTCTCCTCTGATTGCGCACTTTTGTTAGGCTCCGAGAGCCATTTTTGTTGTGTACCGGCTGGTGGGTCTCGACTCTGCAGTGCAGGTACTGACCTCGAGGGTTGGGCACTCCTCGTCACCACAGCGTCCTGTTCCTTCCTGCAGGTAAGGTCTTCTTCCTTCTTCTCCTGCGACTTTTCTACCTTTTTTCCAGCTGTTCTTACTTTCTCCTTCTTGGAAGCCATCTTCTTTTTCTTCTCTGTATCTTTATCTTCTATTTCTTGTACCTTATTTCTGTTATGCTTTCTTTTTCCTGATTTTTTTCTATTTTCCTGGAGAGGGCTGGTTTTCCCGACTCCATCATGTGACTCCCTCAGATTAAGAAATGTTGATGTTCAAATGAACCAAGTGTCAGTTTACACAAGTCATTGAAAGCAAGCAGTTAGGAAGACAACTGATAAATCTTGAAATAACTGAGTGCAAGACTCAGGATGCCTTATACCAATTATATAACGCCTTAGCGCAAGAATGCCCGAGTGTTGTGTAAAATTCTGAGTTCCCTTCCTGAAGAAGGATGTACTTCTTATAGAGCAGTGGTTCTCAACCTTTTTCTTTCCACTCACTTACCACTTTAAGTAATCCCTTACTATCCACAGAGCTCCTATGGTGCAGAGCAGTGGAATAAAAAGGGTTGAGAACCACTAATGATAGAGGGAGTGAGGTGAAGATTCACCAAACTAGCTCTTGGGATGTCACATAATATGAGGGCGGGTGAAGTTTTTAGTTTGTGTTCTCTAAAATTTACAAGAATCAGTAACTACCTTATTTTTAATTTTAAAAATTGTTTTAGAGATACAGTATGGTAAAAAGCCCTTTCTGCCCACAGGCCCAATTACACCTATTATATATTGAGGAAACCTGGGACTATTTTATGCTAGAGCATGAACACTAACACTGCAAGAGCCACATCACACTTGAGAGTGGTGCATGCACAGTAAAGTATAACATTGGTGCCGGAGGAGTAGCCTCTGTAAACTGGCTGGTGCCTTGCTGAGGTTCTTTTTCTGGATGTGTTCCAGCAGGTGATGATCACTCTTTACCACAAATTGTATCCTATAGAGGAATATGTGGAATTTTTCACATCCATATACGACTGCCAACAGCTCCCTTTCAATCTTGGCCTATCGGGTCTCCGCTGTTGTCAAGGCTTTTGAGCCAAAGGCTATCGGTTTTGCTTCCTGCACCAGTGCTGCCCCAAAGCCTCTGATGGAAGCGTCTACTTGTAATGTGAGAGTTTTTTTTTCTGTCATAGTAGCTCAGTTCTACTTCTCTGCAAACCACTTCCTTAAGCTTGTCAAAATCTTGCTGATGCGATGGTGACCACTGAAATTCCATATTCCCTTTCAGCAACTCTCTGAGGTTGGCTGTGTGGTCTGCCATGTGTGGGGTAAAGGAACTCGTACATTGGACCAGGCCAAGGAAGCTTCCTAGTTCCTTTATGTCCTTTGGGTGTTTCATTACGGCAATGGCTGCTACCTTCTCTGGGCTTGGCCTGACCCCATCAGGTGTGTACACCATTCTGAAGAATTGGCTCTCCTTCTCCTTAAGGATGCATTTGTCTGCATTGAATTTGATGCCAGCCCCTCTTGTTCTCTCCATGTCTTCGTTAGGTGAAGGCCGTGGGTTTTCCCGTCTAAAGACCGTCTATGATGCTGATGGTGCCTTTGCATACCCTTGTAGGTCTCACCTATCTTTTGCTGGAGGACCTTTAGGCCAAAAAGTAGTCGCAGGAACTTGTACCGGCCGAATGGAACATTGTGACCAGTGTCAATTCTTCATCCAGCTTCACATTCCAATATCCATTCTTTGCATCTTGTTTGCTAAAGATTTTGGATCCCACTAGTTCATAAGGGATTGATGTTGGATAGTGACCTCTTTTGATTGCTTGGCTTAAGTCTTTGGGGACCAGACATATCCTCAGGCGGCCATTCGGTTTTTCCTTTATTACAATGGAGTTCACTCAGTCGGTTGACTCCACACTTTTGCTATCACTAGCTCCTGCTCTAGCCTTTGTTTCAGCTTTATTGGTACCTTCTGTGGAGCATGGATTATTGGTTTGCATTCTGGGTCTATAGTTACGTGGTATTCAAAATTTCTGAACCACCCGACTGTGACAAACCATTCAGGGTACATGTCCATGAGCTCAGCCTTGTTTGTGATTGGAGGGTGTTGCTCAAGTGGAATGCCGCTATTGATTCTCTTCAACATTTCCTACTCACTGTGTTTATTTCAATTTTTTTTTATGGTGTGGGTTTTGATCTATCCCACTGCTGCCATCATGTTGTGTCGGGTTGTACCATCTAAAGTCTTAATAAACACTAGAAAGGCTTGTAAGTTTACTCACATTAGGCTACTGGGTCACATATGGATACAATGTCCCTCACCACGCATACATCACTCTCAAGTGTGATGTGGCTCTTAATGTTAGTGTTCATGCTCTAGCATAAAATAGTCCCAGGTTTCCTCAGCGTATAACAACACCCAATTGACCTACAACCCCAGTTTTTTTTGGAGATGGGAGGAAACTGGAGCACCCAGAGAAAGCCCGTATAAACATGGGGAGAACATCCAAACTCCTTGCCGACACGGTTGGCTTTGAACCCCAGACCCGTTGCTTTAACAGTGTTGATCTAACTGTACCCCGAAACAGTTTATAATGGACTTAACAGAGAAGATTCCTGGAAGGATATTTGCTCTGCCTAATGAGGTATCGTATCCAAATAAAAAGAATAGGCTATTTAAGATTGAGATGAAAAAACATTACTTTCTTCAGAGGATGGTGAATCATCAATTGCGTTTGAAACAGATTGATAGATAGCTGAATATTAAAGAAATAAAAGGACAGCCATAGGGCTGGAAAATGGTCTTGGAAAAGGTAATACGGCTGAAAGGTGGACATTGAGGGGGTGCATAATTTACTTTGGTGCCTGTTCTCTAATGCAGAGTTAATGAAATTGTGGACAGAAAAGGAAGTCTTGATTTACTGTGGTGCTCATGAGAGGGAGTCTCTTTGTTGTCAGAATTTATTCGCACAACTCTGGGAAATAAAATGTGCTTAACCAGATTTTAACAATTTTGTACACATTTCTGGTTCTAATGGGAAATTCATCTTTCGCTTTCAGTGCGATTTTTGTTCTTATGCATTTTAATTATGATTTATGCTGGATAAACAACACCAATTCTCAAGTATTTAGCACTATTTGTCTTTGGTGAAATTTTCAACTTTACAGGTTTGATGAATTTTTTTTGTGATCTGCAAGACTACAAGGTTTTACTCATATTAATCCCCCCCAAAGCCATACTATTAAAATCAATTGTCATCTGATTGCACAAGTATAACCTGACGAAACTGCATTCTCCGGTTCTCAGTGAGATGCACAACCAGGCATGATGCACACAGTCAAACAATACATAGAGACTGGAGCAGCTATAAGTTACCTGGACTTTTTTTTGATTGTACAATCAAAAGAACATACTCATTCCTTCTTCAGTACCAAATGGCGTTGACCTTTATTCTTCACAGCCACTGCAACTCTTTCTTCATCCCACAAAACACCACCCTGACCTTTTCATTGTTTCTCTATCACAAAGGAATTCTCAATGCTCTTCTCCTCCTGCATCCGTGATCCATCACAGGGTACACAGGTCCCCGTTCTGACCCGCGAATGCACATAACTAGACCCAGGCATCACCCTAGATCTGTCACCAGTGGCAACCGGCAATGCGACAGAAAGTCTGGCCGCAAGATGGAATTTGCCACATTTGCAGATGTGAAAACCCACCGAAATGGTTTGCTGAGACCGAAATCCGGCCACAATGCTCTCAATTGAGCTCCTGTAGAAGGTTGGCAATGATGGTGGCTGGTAGCCTTGTCCACTTCAGTCTTCTCAGGAGGTGCAGTCGCTGTTGCACCTTCCTGACAAGTGAGGAGATGTTGTGTGTCCACGATAGGTCACTTGTTAAGTGAACTCCAAGGAATTTGGAGCTCTCAACACTCTCTACTACAGAATTATTGATATATAGTGGAGGGTGGTCATTCCTGGTCCTCCTGAAGTACAAAATCATCTTCTTTGTCTTGTCCATGTTGAGACTCAGGCTATTACTCTCCCACCAAATCACGAGATTTTCCACCTCTCCTCTGTAATGTGACACATCGATGTTCCTGATGAAGCTAACTATTGTTGTGTCAACTTGATGGAGTTGGATCTGGCGATGCATTCGTGGGTCAGTAGCATGAACAGGAGTGGGCTGAATGGTCAACATTCAACCTGCAGTCGTCACTGACACCTGTATTTCCCATCGTTTCTAAAAGAGCCCAGCATGCTGGTACTCAAGTGCTTTACCCATGAGTTGTGGTCACATTTGGCTTCATAGCTTCAGGATCATACCAAGCTTACTGCTGCTCCTCTCTGCAACATCTCAAGCACTACAACTCATTGCTATATTAGGGAGGTCAGCAAACCCAGGAAGATCCATTTACTTTATCTTCAGCCCTGTCACGTCAGAAGAGCAAGTATGGGCATTTGCCTGCATTGCAGGCTTCCATGCAGAAAGAATCCCCTCATGACTGCTGGAGACTGGCTCAAGACTGGCTGAAGGGGTACCAGGTATCGGAATTGGGATGCTCGAGGGAGCCGAGGGTGCTAAAGGGTTCCTGATCGTGTCAGAGGTTTGGATCTGGAGCTCAGGCTGCCGATGGTTTGGAATGTACTCGACGTGGCTGCGGCAACGCTGGAGGCAAATCCACGGACACTCAGTGACTCTGGGGGGACTCTCTTTTGCTTGTCTTTCTCTGACTGGAAGAGGTGCTTCGGAAAATTTCTACCGATGACAAATTTCTACTGAAGGCAAAGCAAGTTCCTTGTAATATTGCACTATATTTATTACATGACAATAAATTGAATCTTGAATCTTGATCAGATGCCAGAGGCATCTCCTTGCAGCTTTGGAGGGTTTTATTGGACTTTTGTACAAAGAACATGCCTCTGGCAAGCTCTTTTCTTCACGAGACTGTCCCTCTGACCCACATGGAGAACTCTCCCAAATGCTTCCCACCACTAGGTTAGCTATTCATTCACTCCCCTGGACCCAGTAAAAGGTTGCTCCATATTGTAATTTATTGATTTAAGAACTGGCTGCAAGGTTCACATTTGGAGGACTGCAAGCTGATGTGACCCATTGGAACTTACCATGAAACTTGTGGTATCAGTTTCAGCACAGCATTACACGGGGTTCAGTAAACCTCACAAATGAATATTTGTGGGCCCCCTCAATTTGGTTCTTTATGTGACTTAAAAAGACCACATAGATGAACTACAGTGAAATGTTAATAGCAAAAAATGCTTGAAGCAATTTCCAAGCTAGAATTTCCAATAACTAGTTGATTTTTCAACAAAACAGATTGTACTGATTTTTTGGTTAAAGCCTTATTATAGTGTTATTATTGCACAGATAATCATCGTTTCTTCATTAATATCATTTTAGGTATGTCTTTTATGTGACGACATGAACAGTTTTGCAAATACACATTATAATTTATGCCTTGAAATCAACCATGCTGAATTTGACATAACCTTTGATTCAGGAAGCATCAATCCCCTTCCCCCACAACCTTCCTTCTATTTATATGTTATTGCAACATATAAATCATTAATTGGGTTCAAGTTTCAAAGGGACAGACCCTCTGCTGTCTACAGGCAGTTCACGGCACACCACTGGGCAGCAATAGGACAGATTGGGACAACACCCACAGCATTTACAGTACATTATTTGGAAAGAGTCGTATTTGGCACCGGCTTTACTGAGCTAAACAGTAAAGTCTGCAGATGCTGTAACTGTCGTGCAGCACACAAAAGTGCTGGAGAAACTCCAACTCTTCTGTGGATTGCACCAGGTTTATCCTAACCGATCTTAAACTTCTTTTCCTCATGCCAGGCAAAGTCCAATTTTAACAATGAGCAAGAGAATAAAGAAATTACTGAGATATTATTATAAATCTTAATGGTTGAACTTAGAAAATACATTCTGGAAAGGCGGCACGGTTAATGCAGCATTTAGCGCAACAGCTATTACACCACCAGCGACTGGGATTCGATTCTGGCACTGTCTGTAAAGAGTTTGAACATTTTCCCCATGTCTTGTGTGAGTTTTCTCCCAGCGCTCCAGCTCATAAAACATCCGGGATATTTAGTCTGAGGTCTCAAGGCCGGAAGGGCCAGTTACCGTGCTGTATGTCTGAAAAAAATTTAATGATTTATTAGAATAAAGAATTTAAATAAATCGATATTGGTAAAAAAAAGTGGACAGTAAAGGCTTACAATTTCTATGGATTTGATGGCTTGAGCTGAGATGTTGAAAGGTTATCACAGTCACCTACAATGAAATAGGATGTGTGGAATACTGAGTTCAGGGAATGTGTACGATACAAGTAGAAATAAAGATCCAGGAGAAACACAGCAGGTCCAGTAGCAACTATGGAAAGATAAACAGCTATCGTTTTAGATGAAGGAGCATGGGATTACATTTGGATTAGAAATCAGTGGTTCTTAATCTTTTTCTTTCCACTCACATACCACTTTTAAGTAATCCCTATGCCATTGGTGCTCTGTGGGGATTGCTTGTAAGGGATTGCTTAAGTTGGGATGTGAGTGGGAAGGGAAGGCTGAAAATTACTGCTCTTGACCCAATTGTTATGGAAATATTTTCCTTGAGAAAAATTGTCATTGGCCCATTTCCTTTGGAGTTATGAAACCATGCACATAACGAGTCAATGAGGTATGATTAAAACTTTTCCTTTCCACCCACATACCTTAAGTAATTCCTTACTAATCACAGAGCACCGATGGCACAGGGATTAAAGTGATACGTGAGTGGAAAGAAAAAGGTTGAGAACCACTGGGTTAGATATTAAAGCACATGACAAGAGAGCAAAACTATGTGATGTTTTGAAAGGCACTATTATGAAGGAGGTAAGATTTGACCTGTTAGAATTTTAAGGAATGACTGGAACTAAACAGGGGATCGCCATAAAGATATAGGGACTATAACATGAGACTTGGTGGACTCAGAGGGGAGGGCAAACAGAGTTGAAGTATGAAGCTAACAAGTATGTAGTCCCTACTGAACTCACACTGACAAGCAGCGCTGCATTCAATGGTCATGGGAGAGTGGTCAGAGGAAGAAACAGACCTGTGCCTGGAGACAGATGAGAGGCAATAGCAGAATGTTGAATGTTATATGTTTGGAGCTTGCCCATTCTCTCTGTGATCACCAAGTGCTCAGGTTTCCTCTCAAATCCTCAAGATATGCTAAGACGAGGTTTCTGTAAATCAAGTCAAGTTTATTGCCAACTGACGGCATAAGTACAACCCGACGAAACAGCATTCTCCGATCCTTGGTGTGAAACACGCAGACACACAACCAGACATAACGTGCATACAAACAATACATATGCAAGACAATTACCACCACGTTGAGTCGTCTAAGTCAAGAAGAATCAAAGGGCGGTTAGTGTATTATTATGTAACACACAGCCATCCCTTCTCCCCTTGATAGCTGCTCTCCTCCCCTCCCTTCTCCACCTATTACCTCCTGGCTTTGTAACCACATCTTCTCCCCTATCTTTTGTTTGGATGCCAGCCGACATTTTTCCATATCTCGATGAAGGGTTCAAGCCCAAAACATCAGTTATGCATTTTTACTTTTGTTTTATAAAGATGGCAGTGCTGCCGCTGGTGCGGGCCTGCAGAGAGCGAGTAAGTGGAGATGCAACGCACCTGTGGGGTCCAGCCGCCCAGTTGACTGCTGTTGGCTCCTCACAGGGTTTGAATGGGCTTTGATGGAGCCGATGATGATTTTAGTTGAAATCCCCTGACTATGGGCCTGTGCCCACGAGGGGCTGCAGCCTCCAGGGAAGCAGAGGAATGGAGCAGGCGACAAGAGGATGGGAAGACCACCCTCCGTCTGAGAGGGAGAAGTGGAGGGGATGAACCATGGGGACGGTGAGAACAGCGGCGGACCACTGAGGGGGCTCTGCGGTTGAGGGGCCAGTGCATGTGGCGGGCTGCTGGCAACTTGAGGCAAGGAACCCACGGAAGCTGTGGAACTGCTGGAGACTGATCAAACTGGCTGAAGGGATACCAGGCATCGGAAGAGGGATGAGAGGAGGTGCCGAGGGCATTGATGGTGTTGGAGGTTCAGATCTGGAGCTTGGTTTAGACTGGTCTCTCTGAGGGGGCTGCGGAAGCGCTGGAGGTGAATCTACGAACACTGACTCGGAGGGGACTCTCTTTTGCTTCTCTCTCTCTCTGACTGTAAGTCTGACAGTAAGAGGCACTTAGGCAATTCCTGCTGGTGGCGAATCTGTCCGCCTTGCAGCAGGCAAAAGGAAATTTCATCTAATATGACACTATTTTATTGCTATGACAATAAACTGAATCTTGAATAGAGGACACTGTTTGACCTGCTGAATTTCTCCAGCACTGTGTTTTTACTTCAACTATGGTGTCTACAGATGTTTTACTTCCCCAAAGACTAATACTCTGCATTCCAGAGTACTGAGGGTAGTCACTCTAGAAAGAGTGTAAGATTATATTACAACATTCTTTGGATATTAGATTCCCCATTTTGTTGATGCAAAATAGGATAGAGAAATAAAATCTATATTAAAAGTATTATTTCCCAATCCTGGGTCTTCAACACTAAATGGGAACAAATGCTTCAAGACCACAGTACCATAGAACATAACAGCACAGAAACAGGCCTCTGAAGCCCTTCTAGACTGTGCCGAACCATTTTTTTTTGCCTAGTCCCATTGACCTGCTGCACCCAGTCCATCACACTCCATTCCTCTCCCATTCATGTACCTGTCCAAATTTCTCTTAAATGTTTAAAAAAAAAAGTGAAAAATGCTTTTTTAATGTACATTGACAAATAAAAACTGATGCAAACTGATCCAATTTTTGGCAACTGGCTTTAAAACGATTCCTCATATAAGTGTGATTTCTAGATGCCAGACATTTGGATTGTTTGCATTGATTTAAATGCTTAGAATTACTTGGCTCTTTTATCTCAGAATTTAGGGGGGAGGTGAAAATGGCGTAGAAAAGGCCAAAAATAACTAAAGAAAAAAATGGCAAAATCAAGGACAGAGAGAACCATAGAAAATGATTTTGAAATTGCTGGAAATGTGGTTAACAGTTGCAGCAACAAAAATCACAAGCAAGTCACACACACAAAAAAATGTAAAATTGACAAATCAGATCTAGAGGATTCTCTTGTACGAGCCCGTGTATCCCAGAATCAAATTTCACAATTTCCACATCCCCGCCCGGCCAGTGAAACCTTCATTGTTCATGTGTACTTAGAAACATTCTATTGCTGCTTTTTTATGAATATTTTATTTTTGATTTTCAAAGACTCAAAAAGATTCAGACAACAATGCACTTTCTTTCAACACTTATGTATGACATAGAGTCCGTTTTTCCCCTCCCTCCCATGCCCCGATACAAATAAAGTTATATAAATACAAAAACCACAAGTACCGTTGAAGTCCCTTGCGAAAAACTGAGAAAATCCCAGGTACTTAAATAAAAAGGGGTAAGGGACTTCTCTAATCCCAATCATTTACCTGCTGGAATGGATTGTTTTATTCCCTTTATTTCAAAGAGGTGAAACTATATCTGTGTATCTATGTGTTTCAGTTAAGGTTGCCACACTCTAACAAATATGTAACATTTCCTCCTTAAGTTATATGCGATTTTCTCCTGGCGAATGCAACTCTGCATTTCCATATTCCATCGTGTAATATTTAGTTGGGAGTCAGATTTCCACGTGACCGCTATACATTTCCTGGCCTCTGACAGGGTGTCCTTCACAAACTGAAATTGGCATTTGGACAGTCTAAAATTCACGTCCCCAATGTCTCCCAGAAGGTACACTTCTGGGAAAAATCTACCTTTGTAATTTTTTTCCAGAATGTTCCCCAGGTCCTCCCAGAGAATCTCACCTTTGTACATAGCCAGGTTGAATGGATAAAGGTTCCAATATCCACACTTGATCCCTTTCTGGTACCAGGTGTCCAGGATCTTATTGTCCAGAGTCATGGGTATTGTTATTCTGGGTCAAATGCGTTTTGGAAGATATCCCCACTTTCAATCCAATACATTGATTTATTCTTTGCCATGACTGAAGCACACACTTTCGTATGGGGTTATCTGTTTTCTTTGCAATTAATTTAGTGTCCCATTTATAGATAAACACTCCTGCTATCTTTTCACCCACCACATGTAGGCCAATTTTTTCCCATGGCGGGGGGACTTCCTCAAAGAGTGAGGTGATAAACCTCGCCTGGGTTGCCAGTAATATTTTTTGAAATCTGGCAATCCATTTTGTAATCCCAAATCAACTTTTCCATGGAGATTCTAGCCACTTTACCATTCCACAGGAACCTTCTGACACATCCATTGAGCATCTTAAAGAAGCCCTGGGACAACGGAATGGGTAACAACTGAAATAGATATTGTAGCCTTGGCATCTCCTTCATTTTAACACAGTAAACTCTGCCCAGCAGCCATGGGCAGATTTCTCCATCTACTGAGGTCCTCCTCAATCTTTCGGAGCAAAGGGAGATAATTACATTTGCTTAGGTTGCGTAAATCCTTGTCTACTTTTATTCCCAGATATTTAATACCTTCTTGTGACCATTTGAATTGACATCCCTGTTGGTATTGCCTATAATCCCTTTTTGTCATATGCATCATTTCACTCGACCAGAATTATCTTATACCCAGAGATCTTCTCATAATCTCCAGTGTGGTCCTCAGCTTGGTCAATGGCCACCCGGGATCTATTGCTGCTTTTGAGTATGCATGAGGATAATGAATATGCGCATTATACTTTGTCCTTCTCCTACCTGCGAAGCTCATCTGAAGTCAGTCAAATCTTTGCAATGTTTAAAAAAATTCTGAAAAAAGCATATTTTATTATTGGCTCAGCCCTTGCAATTTGTTTTTTTTTAATTGTAAGTCGCAAGGATACAAGTTTGGAAGAGTGCCTTTAAAACTTGTGCATAAATTCTCATCATGTGTGGTACGATCCACGTCACTACTCTAAAATAAACAACATTCAACCAATTACAGAACAAAGTTGGTCACCACTCCAGCCAAAAATACCCAGAAAACAGCTGGATCAAAGTGGGTTGAACAGTATGTTAGAGGATTTAGTAATTGTTCAGATTAAAGCAGAGGGAAATGCATTGGAACTGACAAACAGAAGTACACCATTTGATCTTTCATGCTTCTGACTTTCAGTTAGATTTTGCTGATCTGTAGTCCATTTACACATAGGGACTTTTGGACATATAGTTTTTGAAACTTGTGTCCTCTGAGGTTAAAAGGTTTGATTCAGTGATGTTTGCTGACTTTGAGATAGAGGGCCAATAGGGAAGCTAGAAGTAGATCAGCCCCATTTTCTGCCAATGCAATGCTCACCCTTCTGAGCACAGGGTTAGGTCTTTGCCCCCTTGTGAACCAGCTAGGATGTTACACTAGGCCAGGGGTGTCAAACTCAAATTCACGGAGGGCCAAAATTAAAAACTTGGACTAAGTCGAGGGCTGAACTAAATATTTATTGAAAATTTTCAACAACATCTGCATGTTTTCTCTTCTTTCAACATATGTAATGTTAAACTTTTCCTTATTAAAATAAATGTTTAATAATAGTTTTGGATAAACTCTTTCCAGAAGCATTAACAAATGAGAAATAAAATATTCAATAAATAATATTTCTCTATAGAGGATTTGTCAAATGTTGCTAGTGTGCTGTCAAATAGTAAAATCTGAGGGCTATTGAGAATTTGGGAGAATAACATGATTCCTGAAACAATCAAATGGGTGACTGATTGTGGGCATGAACTCTAGCAGGGTTATTTGCCATGCCCTTTTTCCATTGGTACAGATATCCTTTGATTTACACACTTTTCAAGTTTTATGCCTAATGAGCTTGTGTCCAGGTGCAGGACCATTTTTAACTAGGAATATATTTATCACTGTGACATGAAACTACTGGAAGATCGTTTTATCCTGAGATTAAAGTTCATAATACTTACTCAGGCCTGTGTGCGGGAGGGCGGGGTTTGCGGACGGTCGGGTTGGACAACGACAGTGTGGGGGCATCGGCTCTCGCTGCAGGGCGGCATCTCGGCGGATCAGCGGCCCCGTCACCGTGAGTCGCGGGTCGGCCTGCAGCAGGGAGGGGGAGTGGGCAACGGTCCTGGCGAGGTCAGGCCCCCCCTGAATTTCTGCCGGATCCCTCTTGACCTGCTGAGTTTCTCCTGGATCCCCCTTGACCTGCTGAGTTTCTGCCGGACCCCCCTTGACCTGCTGAGTTTCTCCTGGACCCCCCTTGACCTGCTGAGTTTCTCCCGGAGCTCCCTTGACCTGCTGAGTTTCTCCCGGATCCCCCTTTGACCTGCTGAGTTTCTCCCGGACCCCCCTTGACCTGCTGAGTTTCTCCCAGACCCCCCTTGACCTGCTGAGTTTCTCCCGGACCTCCCTTGACCTGCTGAGTTTCTCCCGGATCCCCCTTTGACCTGCTGAGTTTCTCCCGGACCCCCCTTGACCTGCTGAGTTTCTCCCAGACCTCCCTTGACCTGCTGAGTTTCTCCCGGACCCCCCCTTGACCTGCTGAGTTTCTCCCGGACCCCCCCTTGACCTGCTGAGTTTCTCCCGGACCCCCTCCCCTTGACCTTCTGAGTTTCTCCCGGACCCCTCCCCCTTGACCTACTGAGTTTCTCTCGTACCCCCCTTTGACCTGTTGTGTTTCTCCCGGATCCCCCTTTTCTTTCCGTGCCGGTCTCAGGACCTTTCCAGGGCAGTCTCTGCGCTCAGGACCGCGCTGAGATCCCGGTGAGCGGTGGAGGAGCAGGTGAGCGCGGCTAATCCCGATCCAGCCCAAGCCACTCCCGAGATTGGTGGGGGGTTCCACCCTACCTGCCCGACCAGCCTCGCTCTCCACGTGTACTCTGGGCACCCGCCGCTGGTCCGGTGGGAAGGTGCAGGGCAGCCGGTGGCCGGCGCCCCCATCGCCCGGCGGGGAGCCCCAATCTTCCCTCCGGCGTCCCGACTCCATCTGCAGCTCCAAGAAACGCTGTGCCACTGGGGTTCCGGGCGCTGGGAAGCGGCCTTGGCTTCCCCTGACACTGGCCAGGCCGCGCTGCGGTGGGGGGGTGGGCGGGGGGACATGACAGCGTGTTTATAAAACCACCCACCACTACTTTTCAAGGACCAGGATTTTTTTTTCTCTCTCTCTCACCCTGGGACACAGTGGTTACTGTGCATGCGCTATACTGGCGCGGCGGCCAGCGGGCCACCTCTAATACATTTTTGAAATGATCTTGTGGGCCAAATATAATTATATCGCGGGCCAAATTTGGCCCGCGGGCCAGAGTTTGACATGTGTGCACTAGGCTATTGGATAACATGGAACATATCATCAAATAAGTTGGCCTTTATTTTTATGGTCAAGGATTTAGTTAAAAGTGCTGTCAATTAATAATTAACACAAGTAGAAAAAGAATACACAAACATGGAAAAAAACTGAATGCATGTATTGCACAGAATTAATCAATGCTGCAGTTCCTAATTGAAGATTTACTACAATGTTACCAAGAATGAAAGTGTTAGTACATGAGGAACAATTGTGGACTCTTGAACTGTACTCTTTGCAGTGAAAAAGGTTGAGGGGGGACCTTATAGAGGGAAGGCCTGAGCAGAGTAGATGTGGCAAGGATATTTCCCATGGTAGGGGATTCTAGGACAAGAAAGCATAATTTCTGGATATAAAAGCGTCAATTTACAACTGAGATGCAGAAAACTTCTTTACTCAGTTGAGAGTCTGTGGAACTTGTTGCCACAGGTGGATGTGGAAGCGAGGTCGTTGGGTGTATTTAAGACAGTATTTGATTAATCAGGGCATCAAGGGTTTTGGGGAGAAAGCCGGGAAGTGGGGTTGAATGGGAAGATAGATCAGCTCATGATTAGAATGGCAGAACAGACTCAGTGGGTCAATCGACCTTCTTCTGCTCCTATATCTTGTGATCAATCAAAACAAGTGACACAATCTAAAGCTCAACTAATAATGTGCTAAGAGCCCATCAACATGATAACAAGCATTCTAGCTCAATAAGCTAAAGTGCACATCACCAGGTATTGGACTCCAGTGTACGTTCTACATTCAGGAGGCATTTCTGATCCTCTTGCTCACTGTATTTACAGGAAAACAATGAATTGGTATAAATGATAAATACTGTATTTTACCCACCATGACTACCAGCCCCCTCACATCTCCATCGGGCACACAAAACTCAAAACGGTCAACCAGTTTACCTATCTCGGCTGCACCATTTCATCAGATGCAAGGATCGACAATGAGATAGACAACAGACTCGCCAAGGCAAATAGCGCCTTTGGAAGACTACACAAAAGAGTCTGGAAAAACAACCAACTGAAAAACCTCACAAAGATAAGCGTATACAGAGCCGTTGTCATACCCACATTCCTGTTCGGCTCCGAATCATGGGTCCTCTACCGACACCACCTACGGCTCCTAGAACGCTTCCACCAGCGTTGTCTCCGCTCCATCCTCAACATCCATTGGAGCGCTTACATCCCTAACGTCGAAGTACTCGAGATGGCAGAGGTCGACAGCATCGAGTCCACGCTGCTGAAGATCCAGCTGCGCTGGATGGGTCACGTCTCCAGAATGGAGGACCATCGCCTTCCCAAGATCGTGTTATATGGCGAGCTCTCCACTGGCCACCGTGACAGAGGTGCACCAAAGAAAAGGTACAAGGATTGCCTAAAGAAATCTCTTGGTGCCTGCCACATTGACCACCGCCAGTGGGCTGATAACGCCTCAAACCGTGCATCTTGGCGCCTCACAGTTTGGCGGGCAGCAACCTCCTTTGAAGAAGACCGCAGAGCCCACCTCACTGACAAAAGGCAAAGGAGGAAAAACCCAACACCCAACCCCAACCAACCAATTTTCCCCTGCAACCGCTGCAATCGTGTCTGCCTGTCCCGCATCGGACTTGTCAGCCACAAACGAGCCTGCAGCTGACGTGGACTTTTTACCCCCTCCATAAATCTTCGTCCGCGAAGCCAAGCCAAAGAAACAGAAAATAACGGGAGTGAATTTATCAATCCACTGTATCAGTGGCAACATGATAACACCTGGCAGTGATTTGCAGGAAATAATATTCGGTCATTCGTGTATGGTTGGTAGCATGAAGTAATTAAATTGCCATAACGTAGGATGATTGAAATAATTTGATAGTAAAGTATAAAGAGAAACAAGCACTGGGTTCAATCAGCATCCATGACCGACATATAAATGATGCCTGCACCAACAGGGCAGCTCTAGCTCCTGGAGACTTGCAAATGAAAAAACTGTCTTTTGTTAAGAGGACGGAAAGGTTTTGTTCTGCAGCTTTAGATTAAGGGGAGATGGGTGGTTTGTGAACCATTCTCAACCTTTTCTTGGCTATGGCTCACCTTGGACTCTGCTCAAAGTTTAATGGCCCCCTTCTCTGTGAAGCAGTCTCCTACCGACTATGTAAAGTACATACACAAAATATTTTTGTTATGCTAGGTGAAAAGAAAATAAGGCTTATACATGAATGTGCTGTGGCCCGCCCCCCCCAGGGATGGTGGCTTTAGGGCCCCCATTGAGAATAGCTGGTCAGCATTTTTGTCTTCTACCTTTCTACCCTTATGTAGCTATGAACCCTTACCTGTAAGCATGTGCTCCACACCTCCCCCCACCCCGTCCATCCTTCCTCTCTCCCTCCCAACTTTTTATTCAGGCACCTCCCTGCATTTGGCTCATACCTCGATGTAGGGCTCAAGCCCAAAATGTTGGTTATCCTTTAATTCCTATAAATGCTGCTTGACCTGCTGAGTTTCTCCAGCACTTTTGTGTATTTCACCCCAAAGAATACTGATTATTTATAGACCATGTTCCAGTTCTCATACTGGGATAATCAGGGCTTTATTCTTTCATCACCAGATTTAGAAGCAGCAAAATTTGACCAATCCAAAGGATCTCTTTAAAGTACAAGGAAACAGAACAGATAATTATTTTAAATAAGCGTCCATGTCATTATTAAGTATGTTTGTGAATGCTTTAACTTTGAAATTTTCTGTTTTAAACATTACAAATTTGTCACGTTAAGTGTAAATGTCAAGGAATAGAATGTTTCGCCTAAATAAATTAATTTACCATCATTATTTTGCTGCCTTGCGTAATTATAATCTCAGAAATGATAACACAATGGTTATTCAGAGAGTGTTGTGACATTTGTATCTTTCCTTAGAGGTGAGTGCAATGCTGTTACAGGGCCAATGACCAGGACCCAGGTTCAAATCCAACTCTGTCTGTAAGGAGTTTGTACTTCCTACCCGTGTCCACATGGGTTTCCTCCGGGGGTTCCGGTTCTTCCCACCATTCAAAATGTATTGGGGGTTGTAGGACAATTGGGTGTAAATGGCAGCATGGGCCTGTGGGCTGAAAGGGCCTGTTACCGTACAATATGTCCAAATTTACTAGTAAGGTAGGTAAGTTTAAAGAATCTTGTGCTTTCACTAAAATAGCACCATGTGACATGGTTTAACTGATGCAGTGAAGTTGATCGACTGCCTGATTTTACAGCTGCAGTACTTATATATCTACACATGCAACACATGCAGAACTTTTCCCATTACCAAAGAGTGCTGCTGTGTTAAGTACAGGTGCTCCTCAACTTATGATGGGATTAAGCAAACCCATCGTAAGTCCAAAAAAAAGTTGAGAAAAAATACCGCACCTACCATTTTTGATGGGTTGAGTATAGTGCACTTGTTCGCGTGATCGCTACAGAGACTCCAAGTGTAGTTGGGTCAACATCGTGACAGGGTATACTATATGATACTTTCGTGTAATGCCGCCATCGGCCAGCATCGTGAGAGAGTAGCGTATCACATATGGCAAGTGCAGGAACTGATTGGAATTTGTAATTGAAAGTACGGAAACAATTGAAACTTTGAAAAATCGAAGGTCAGACCATCGTAAGTAGGGGAGCACCTGTATGCATACAACAATGATATATTGTAGCTCCCATTATTGTAACACTACATATACCAGTTAAAGTGCCAGTACCACCTTGTCACTAAAAGGATGTAACACGAGATTGGAATGGTCTTTGAATGCCTGTACTTCAGGGAAACTTGCAATGGCAGCAAACCACTGTGCCAGTTCTTCCTACTCCTTTGGCCGAAGGAAAGTTGTAGAGCATGCACAAGCTAACACTGTGAAGCTAGGAAGCTTCAGGATTACAATGGTGCAAAACACAAATGTGCTGAAGAAACTCAGCAGGCCATGGGAAGTAAAGCGTAACCAACGTTTCAGGCCTAACCCTTACCATTGATTACCCTTTATTTCCTCTGGACGCTGCGTGACCTGCTGAGATTCTCCAGCACGTTTGAGTGTTACACCCGACACCAGCATCTGCAGACTTTCTTGTTTCATAATACAGTATATGATGATGATGACCTTATTTATCTTCAACTGCAACTGGAGTTTGGGCCCATGTGTAAACCTGTTTTTGAAGATGCAATAGACCTTCTCTCATTTGACTAAGACACGCCCTATGCTGTTTACAGTGTCTGTGGCCAATCTCAACATCATGCTACATGTCTTAGGGGCAAAATATATGATGCCAGAAAGGCCACAGTGAAGGTGCAAGCAGTAAATTGCAGATTTCCACAGAGCAAATTGGCAAACATTGCAATTTGAGTATTCGCCCTTTTAACTAGGATAGGTTTAATGGAAGCGGCATTATTGGTAATAAAAGCAGTAAAGCTCTCCATCTGGTTGGAGAGTGACCAGATAGAAAATTAGGTGTTACTCCTCCAATTTACGAGTGGTCTTGGTTTGATAGTACGAGGCCATGGACAGACATTTCAATGCAGGTGTGGAGTGCAGAATTGTAATGGTTTGCCACTGGGAGATACTCCTGTAAACTGGAGAAGCATTCTCCAACTGGATGGCATTAACAGTGACTTCTCCGGTTTCTGATCTCCCTCTCTTTCCCATCCCTCAGTCTCATTTCCTCCAGCTCTCCACCCCCTTCCTTCTCCATTCACAGAGCCATCTCCCTACCCCTGTTTGCTGGTGTGCTGTCCCTCCCTCACCTTGGCTGGGGATCTGTCCTCCTCTCCCAGTCCCTCCCAGCTGAAAATTACCATCTTTCACTGGTTCCCAGTCCAACCAAAACAACAACACAGGACAAAGTGAGGCTGACACACAGTCACAGTTCTGCAATTACTGATACATTTATTTAAAAAGGTTATGACTGACTGTTTTATTTTGAAGAAACACTGCAGGTAGAGGATGATTTTGTACTGACCACACAGTTTTAAATAATTAAGCATACGAGTCTGCAGATGCTCGGGTCGAGTGCAAAAGAACCATAGAACATTACAGTATAGTAGAAGGGCCAAAGGGCCTTTTTCCTCTGTGCTGAACTATTATTCTTCCTAGTCCCACTGACCTACTCCCAGTCCATATTCCTCCATACCCCTCCCATCCAAGTACCTGTCCAATATTTTCTTGAATATTAAAACTGAACCTTCATTCACCACATCTGCCAGCTCATTCCACACTCCCATAACTCTGTCTTGAGAAATTCCCCCTAATGTTCCTCCTAAACATTCTTTTTTACAGTTAACCCATGTCCTCTGGTTTGTATCCCACCTAACCTCAGTGGAAAAAGCCAACTTGCATTTACTCTATCTATATCCATCATAATTTTGTATACCTCTATCAAATCTCCCCTCTTTCTTATACTTTCCAAGGAACAAAGTCCTACTCAGTTCCACAAGTCCCAGCAACATTCTAGTAAATCTTCTCTGCACTCTTTCCATCTTTCCTGTAGTTAGGTGACCTAAGCAGCACACAATACTCCAAATTTAACCTCACCAATGTCTTATACAAATTTATCATAACATCCCAACTCCTATATTCAACACTTTGATTTATTAAGGCCAATGTGCCAAAAGCTCTCTTTATGACTATCTACCAGTGACTTTTGGGGAATTATGTATCTGTATTCCCAGATCCCTCTGTTCCACTGCACTCCTCAGTGCCCTACCATTTACTGTGCATGTCCTACCTTGGTTTGACCTACCAAAGTGTAATGCTTTGCACTTGTCTGTTTTAAATTCTATCTTCCATTTTGCAGCCCATTTGCCACCTGGTCCAGATCCCTCTGCAATCTTTGAAAGCTTTCCTCACTATCAAGTCCAATCTTTGTGTCATCTGCAAACTTTCTGATTCTCTAGATCATTTATATAAATGACAGACAACAATAGACCCAGTTCCAATCCTTGAGACAAAACCACAAGTCAGGCCTCCAGACAGAGGGGCAATCATCTACCACTAGTCCCTGACTCCACCCGTATAACCAATGTCTAATCTAGTTTACTACCTCACCATGAAAACTGAGTGACTGAACTTTCCTGATTAATCTGAAGACTCGTGAAAATTACAGGTGCAGTGGTTGCATCGCTGTCTGGTTACGGAGGTGTCAACGCTCAGGACTGAGCGTTATTAATGGCCTGAGACATCACAGGCACCAGTCTTCACTCCATCAAGGACATCTATATGAGGCAGTGTCTTAAGAAAACAGCCTCTATCCACAAGGACCCCTATCACCCACGCCATGCCCTCTCACTCTGCTACCATTGGGGAAAAGATAAAGGAGCCTGAAGACGAACACCCAGTGACACAAGGACAGTTTATTTCCCTCTGTCATCAGATTTCTGTATGAAGAACAAACCACAGACACTTCCTCACTTTGTATTTTTCTTTTACTATTTTATTTATTTTGAAAAGTGGTTTATAGAAATGTTTGCACCGTGATACCACAAAACAATGAATTTCATGACCTGTTCATGTCAGTAAATTCAATTTGTTACGAAAGTCCTTCTAGACAGCATCCACAGCTTTTTCTTCATCATCTTCCAAAATGTCTGCCTTCTTCCACAAACGTGGTTTCCCCTCCATGACAATCAATTCAGCTCTCACCCGCATCCCTTCCATTTCCCACTCATTTGCACTGGCCTCCTCTGCCCTCAGATGCAACAAACATAGAATCTCCCTCATGCTCACCTACCACCATACCAGCCTCTGCATCCAACACATTATCTGCCAGAATTTATGGCACTTACTACAGGATCCCACCCCCAGACATATTTTTCCTCCTCCCCTCTCAGCCTTCCACAGAGACGACTCCCTCCGTGATTCCCTTGTGCACTCATCCCTCCCCACTTATTGCTCCCCCGAGCACCTTACCCTGTTGCTGCAGGAGGTGCAACACTTGCACCCACACTTCCTCCCTCACTATATCCAGGGCTCCAAAATTGCCTTTCAAGTGAAGCGGCACTTCATTATTCGCAGAACTAATTTACTCCATTGGGTGATTCCTTTCTGGTGTTTTCTACATCAGAGAGACCTATCGCAGATTGTGAGATTGCTTCTCTGAGCACCTCCTCTCCATCGCAACAGTGACCTCCCAGTAGCCAATTCTATCACACTCCCAGACCCACGTCTGTTCATGGCCTGATGTACTATCCCACCCTGACCATCTGCAGATTGGAGGGACAACACCTTAGTTTCCGTCTGGGCACTCTCCAGCCAAATGGCATTAACTTTCGCACTGCCAACCCTCTTAGGAAGCAGGTAAACATACCAGGTATGCTGCACTCAGATGGCTTTCACACTGTACCATGATTTTCCTGGTTAATTGGCAACCTGGAATTTAAGGGGATCCCACCTCCAGCATTGACAATGTGAGAGCAGGCTGTTCTTTCACATCGCCAGCAAGGCGATTAGTGAGTTAACTCGGCTGGGCTCTGACACTAGCCCCCTTCGACACTAGCCCCCACCCTCGCTCTGCCAGGGTTCAAACCGCGCGATTACTGCGCACGGACTCGGTAAATTACCCGGTGCAACCCACACGTCATATCAGCAGTGTGAACTTCTCTGCTTTCTGCTAAATTTGCTCGCCTTTCCTTGCCCATCCCCCCTTTTCCGGTCTTTCCAGTTCTCCCCTCCACTCCCCACCCAGGCATTCTTCTTCCCCCTCATTGCTGCTGTCCCCTCCCTCCTTTCTCCACCTACCATCTTTACCACCCACCCTTCCTTTTCATTCCAAAGCCTGCTGGCATTTTCTCATACCTTTGCTACATAAAGGACCTGCTGAGCTGGGCCAGCATTTTGTGTTCTTACTTCAACCACAGATTTTCATTCATCCTGGCAACCTCCTCCAAAAACCCTATAAGATTGGGCCTACCACGCACAAAGCCAAGTTGACCATCCCTGATCACTCCATACATGATGGAGCTGTTAGACACAAAACCCATCCTTTAACAGGGGCCATGACAACCATCACATCTGGGTCATTTAAAACTTTCTTAAACCCGCCAAATATTATGGCGTTGGCTCAGCAACAGGATCAGCAAATATGAGGTATTAGAAAAGAAAGGCCGCATCCTCCCTACCTCCAAGGCGCCGGCCCGGGAATTTCCGAACATCCCCGAACTTGAAGCGGGCACCTTCGGCAAACGACGAAGATTGCCGAAGATTCCCGAGGCACCTCGCCGTCACCGCGGACGAGTCAGTCTATTGGCCAGTTGCGCGGCAGCGCCTTCCCTCAGGTTCGCTGACCATGACGTCAGACGATCAGCCCCGCCCCGCTGATCCCACCTTTCAAACGCCTCTCCCACGGGGCGCATGCGCCTTGCGGATGTTTGTCGGCGAGGGCTGCTCGAGGGGAAGCGGCGGGGTGGTGAGAGGTGCAGTCCTGCTCGACCCTGAGACTCCTTCCTCCCTCCCCCCTACCACCCTCCCCACCCACTCGTCATGTACCGGTACCTCGGGGAGCTGCTGGCCCGCGGGGCCGCCGCCGACGGCGGGGTGCAGCGCCTGGGCGGCCCGGCCTCCCTGCTCCGGTACCAGCGGTACTCGAGCGAGCCGGCGGCGGCCGCCGGCCAACAGGACGACCCCAACTTCTTCAACATGGTGGAAGGCTTCTTCGACCGCGGCGCCAAGATCGTGGAGGACAAGCTGGTGGAAGACCTGCGGACCCGCGAGTCGGACGAGCAGAAGCACAAGCGGGTGAGGGGCATCCTGAAGATCATCAAGCCCTGCAACCACGTCCTGTCTATCTCCTTCCCCATCAAGAGGGACAACGGCGAGTGGGAAGTGATTGAGGGCTACCGAGCCCAGCATAGCCAACACCGGATGCCCTGCAAAGGAGGTAAGGCACTGGAATGTCTGCAGAAATCTCGGCCACCCTCTTGTTACAGGGAGGGGTCAACATCCCTTAAGGTCAGAAGCATCCACGGAAGGAAATGGATCGAAATCCTCAAGTAGGGTTTCCACCCAAATATTTCCTCGACTGTTGCCTGACCTGCTGAGTTCCACTAGTTCCAGTGGTTGTTAAGACTTGATGAGCTCCACTAGTTCCAGTGGTTGTTAAGACTTGATGAGCTCCACTAGTTCCACTAGTTGTTAAGACTTGATGAGTTCCACTAGTTGTTAAGACTTGATGAGTTCCACTAGTTGTTAAGACTTGATGAGTTCCACTAGTTGTTAAGACTTGATGAGTTCCACTAGTTGTTAAGACTTGATGAGTTCCACTAGTTGTTAAGACTTGATGAGTTCCACTAGTTGTTAAGACTTGATGAGTTCCACTAGTTACAGCGGTTCTCTGGACTCGATGTGTTCCGCTAGTTACGGCGGTTCTCCGGACTCGATTAATTCTGCTAGTTACGGCGGTTCTCTGGACACAATGAGTTCCACTAGTTACGGCAGTCCCTGGACTCGATGAGTTCCACTAGTTACGAGGGTTCTCTGGAGTCGATGAGTTCCGCTAGTGACGGCGGTTCTCCGGACTCGACGAGTTCCGCTAGTTACGGCAGATCTCCGGACTCGACGAGTTCCGCTAGTGACGGCGGTTCTCCGGACTCGATGAGTTCCGCTAGTGACGGCGGTTCTCCGGACTCAATGAGTTCCACTAGTGACAGTGGTTCTCCGGACTCGACGAGTTCCGCTAGTTATGGCGGTTCTCCGGACTCGACGAGTTCCGCTAGTTACGGCGGATCTCTGGACTCGATGAGTTCCGCTAGTGACGGCGGTTCTCCGGGCTCGACGAGTTCCGCTAGTTACAGCGGATCTCTGGACTCGATAAGTTCCGCTAGTGATGGCGGTTCTCCGGGCTTTGAGTTCTGCTGGTTAATGGCGGTTCTCCGGACTTGGATGAAAAAGCGTGTGACTGAAGGTCGTATGTGAGTGGGGAATAATGGTTGAGAACCACATCACTAGTAGTTTAAAAACACTGCTGGAGAAACTCAGCAGGTCAAAGTACTTTATATAGAATTTATTTTCATGAGCATATCATGAAATTCATTTTGCGGTAGCCTCACGTGCAAATATTATAAACCTTACCAAATGAATAAAATTAGTGCAAGGAAAAGTTTATTCTTCATTCAGAAATCTGATGGCAGAGGAGAAGAAACTGTCCTTGTGCTGCTGAGTGCTCGTCTTCAAGCTCCTGTACCTTTCTCCTATAGTCGTGATGTCGCAGGCCAAGTTACTAACCCTCTGGAGTCTTTTCCTGTCCAGAAAATTGGCACTTCTATACAATAGAGTGATGCAACAAGCCAGAATCCTCTCCATGGTACACCTCTAGAAATTCTTGAGCATCTTTGGTGACATACCAAATCTCCTCAAACTCCTTACAAAGTAGTCATTGGTGAGCTGCTTTTGAGATTGCATTTACATGAATGGTCCAGGATAGATCCACAGAGATTTTAACACCCTGGAATTTGAAGTTCTTGACCCTCTCCACTGCTAACTTGTCAATAAGGACTGGTTCGTGTTTTCCTGACTTCCTCCTGAAGTCCACAATCATCTCCCTGGCTTTACTAACATTGAATGCAAGGTTGTTGATGTGAAACCACTCAACTAGCTAATCTAATCTATCTTTATATTGCAAAGATAAAGATACATAACACAAGTTTCAGGTTTAGCCTTTCTTTAAATACTTTGTAAAAGATAATTGTGTATCTTTATCTTTGCAAGATAAAGTATACTTTTTGACCTGCTGAGTTTCTCCAGCATTGTATTTTTACTTCAATTGCAGTGTCTGAAGACTTTCGTCTTTTACTCCACTGGTAGTTTGTATGAGTGATTGTCATTGTTAATGACGCAACCCCCTTTCACACTTGCCAGTGATCCCAGAAATCAAATCCCAATTGGCTTTAAAGTGGCAAGTGTGAAAGCAAAATCTGCTCAATGCCAGCATCAGATGATGTAATCTCACGCCGGGTATTACCAGCCTTGACCCCAATACAATCCTTGGTGTCTGCGAATGTCATTGTTGAGATCAGGCGAGTGTGAAATGGCATTTGCATTGTAGGCCCTTCCTATTAAAGGTAGAACAGACAAACGCAGGGAATAAACCCTAGCAAATATGAAAATATTCAGTTAGGAGTGGTGTAGTGTGATAGGGCAAACCCCCATTCCTATCCCGGGACCCTGAATGGCTGATTTTCTGGGATGCAAGTGTGAAAGGGGCTAGAGATGTTTGGGTGGATGACCAGATCTGAGGGTGGCTTTAAGGGATGTGTTGCAGAATAGAAAGGGGATGTTAAGATGCATTGACAACTGATTGTCAATAGTAGTGATTTTATTTTTAAGATGTGTGAGAGGTCAGAATTGAATGAGAGAAGATATTTTGGAAGTTATAAAGCTGAAGGAAATAGGGGAAAATGAAAGTGAGGGCTATGTGGGAATTTCAAAACGAGTACAAACTTTGCCACACAGTTTTGTTTAACTGGGTTATTATGAACTTGAGGATTATGGCTGAATAAACCCCAAATTAAACCTCAGGCAGAAAACTTTTGGATAATTTGTGTGGGTAGAACAAGGGAAATCGGCCAGTGTGTTTGAAGTGTCAAATTTAGAAGTAGCAAAGTAATGGACGAGGATTTTGACCGTGAATGAGTTGAGGCAGAGGTAGTGTTATGAAAATGTGCAGTCATGTGGTTTGAAGCAAAGCTCATTTTAAGGTGAAATAGACGTTCAGGCTCATCGTCAAAGAGACATTAGAAATCATGAAACAGGGGCTAAGGATTGGAAAGAATCAAGACTGCTTTTTTTTCTGTGGTTGGAGGGAATTTCAACTCAGCCAGCACACTTGACGATTTGAAGACCAGAGGTGTTCAGATTTTGAGGGAGAACTAGCTGTTAATGATTGTGTTGAAACTGATAGTTTTATGACAATTCACAGGGAAAAATGTAGTTGACAAAAATAGAATCTTCGGGGCAGTTGAGAGGCTTGTAGGCAAAAGAACAAACTCAGTAAAAACACAGAAATGCTGGAGGAACTCAGCTGGTCTCGCAGAGTTTTAGGCCTGACAGAGTCCGCTCAAAACAAAATCTGCCAGGTGCAAGGAGGTGGGGTTCCTTAGGGGCCGAGTTGAGGTACTGGAGCTCCAACTAGATGACCTTAGGCTCACCAGAGAGTGTGAGGAGGTTGGTGACAAGACCATAAACATTTCCACAGGACATACCTGCAGGGGATGTAATGAGACACAAGCATTTAGGAAAAAAATTAAAGAAATGGAGATGCAGCTAGATGATCTGAGGCTAATCAGAGAGAGCGAGGAATTTATTGATTCAACACTCAGGGAAGTGCTTACCCCTGGATTGGGGGGGTCAGGAAAGTGGACTACTGTCAGGAGTGGGGCAAAAGTTGCTAGCTCTGTGGAGAGCACCCCAGTGGCTACAGATCTTAGCAACGAATATACAGTATTGGATGAAGTAGGGGAAGATAACCTGCCAGAGGTAGCGCCAAAGGAGACAGTGGTACGGAAGGAGAAGAAGGGGAACAAGGTGGTCATTGGGGACTCCATCGTTAGGGGAACGGACAGAAGATTCTGCGAACCTGACAAGTGTTCCCGTATGGTGTGTTGCCTCCCAGGAGCCAGGGTACGTGACGTCTCGGATAGGGTTCAGAGTATCCTGGGGGGGGGGAAGGAGACCGGCCAGAGGTCCTGATACACGTGGGCACAAATGACGTAGATAGATTGAAGGAGGAGATCCTGAAGAGAGACTACCGTGAGCTCGGAAGGAGGTTGAGAAGCAGGACCTCCAGGATTGTAATCTCGGGGCTGCTTCCTGTACTGTGCGAGGGTGGGGGCTAGAATAATAAAATCAAGAGGTTAAACGTGTGGCTGAGGGAATGGTGCAGAGTGCAGGGATTCAGGTTCATTGACCATTGGGATCTCTTCTGGAGAAGACGGGACCTATACAGGAGGGATGGTTTACACCTGAATGCGAAGGGGGCCAATATACTGGCAGTTAGGTTTAATAAAGCTGTCGGAGCTGATTTAAACTAATTTGGCAGGGGGAAGGGAACAGGACTGATAGGGAAGTAGATAGGAGAGAGAATATAGGGGTGGTTCCGATAGACGGTGAAACAATAAGGAATAAGGGAGCTAAAAGTGATAGGAGAATAAGAACGAATGCACCAAGAACCAAGGTGGAGGGAGAAAGGAGGTATGGCATCAAGGTATTGTGTATGAATGCAAGGAGTGTAAGGAATAAAATGGATGAGCTTGAGGCGCAAATGGCGATGGGAGGTTATGACATTGTCGGAATAACGGAGACATGGCTACGGGAAGGGCAGGATTGGGAAATAAATGTTCCAGGGTACACGTCCTTTAGAAAGGACAGAAAGTTAAGAAGAGGAGGTGGGGTAGCTCTGTTGGTAAGAAATGAGATTCAGGCGTTTGAAAGGAAGGACATTGAAACAGGTGAGGTAGAGTCTGTTTGGATTGAATTAAGAAATTGCAAGGGCAAGAGGAATATAATGGGGGTCATTTACAGACCTCCGAAAAGTAGCTCAGATATCGGTAGTAGTATAAATCAGGAATTAAGAGTGGCATGTCAAAGTGGTAGCAATACGGTAGTTATGGGGGACTTCAAAATGAAGGTGGACTGGGATAATCAGACGGGGGCAGGAACACAAGAGAGCGAGTTTATAGAATGTCTACGAGATACTTTCTTGGAACAGCTAGTGGAGGAACCTACCAGGGGGAAGTCGATTCTGGACTGGGTGCTGTGCAGCGACGCAGACTTAATAAGTGACCTTGATGTAGGGGAGCCATTAGGGAATAGTGACCATGGTATGGTTACTTTTAAGCTGCAATTAGAAAGGGAAATGGAAAGGAAGTCGGAAGCATCTGTACTTCAGTTAAATAAAGGGAATTTTGCAGCTATGAGGGAGGAGCTATCCAAAATAAAATGGGAAGATACACTAGCTGGGAGGACAACTGGGGGAAAAATGGCAGGTTTTTATGGACATTTTTCACAGGATTCAGGACAAATTTATTCCAAAGTGGAGGAAAAGCTCTAGGAGATGCAAATGGCAGCCCTGGCTAACTAAGGAAATCAAGTGCATTATCAAGTCCAAAGGGAGTAATTATAAGATAGCGAAGCGGAGTGGGAAATTAGAGGATTGGGAAACCTTCAAAGAACATCAGAGGGTAACTAAGAAAGCCATAAGAGACGGGAAAATGAAGTACGAGAGGAAATTAGCAGATAATATTGCGGAGGATAGCAAAAGCGTTTTTAAGTATGTGAAGAGGAAGAAATTGGTTCGGTCTAAAATTGGCCCTTTGAAAATGGGCAAGGGTGAAATTATTACCGGAAACAAGGAGATGGCAGAGGAATTTAACAAATACTTTGCAACTGTCTTCACCAAGGAGGATAAAGGTTATAGTCAGTTAGGGGGTAGTGGTCATGCAGTACCAAGAGACTTGGGGAACTTTACTGGGGAGGTAGGGGATCTAATGGATATCCGGATCCAGAAGCAGGAGGTTATGAGTAAATTGTTGGGACTGAGGGCTGATAAATCCCCAGGGCCTGATGGGCTGCATCCTAGGGTGCTTAAAGAGGTGACTATGGAAATTGTGGAGGCACTGGTCGACATTTTCTAAAGTTCCATCGATTCCAGGGAGGTCCCTGAGGATTGGAGAGTGGCTGCTGTGGTGCCGCTTTTTAAGAAAGGAGGGAGGGAGAAAACGGGAAATTATAGACTGGTTAGCCTGACATCAGTGGTGGGGAAGATATTGGAGTCCATCATAAAAGGAGAAATAGCAGAACACTTAGTCAGTAATAATAGTATAAGGGCTAGTCAGCATGGATTCCTTAAGGGTAAGTCATGCTTGACTAACCTGGAATTTTTTGAGGATGTGACAAAGAGGGTGGACTCGGGAGAGCCAGTCGATGTGGTGTATTTGGACTTCCAGAAGGCCTTTGATAAGGTACCGCACGGGAGTCTAGTGGGCAAGATCAGGGAGCATGGTATTGGAGGTAAGGTGCTGACATGGATAGGAAATTGGTTAAGAGATAGGAAACAAAGGGTTGGAGTAAATGGGTCTTTTTCAGAATGGCAGGATGTGACGAGTGGAGTGCCTCAGGGATCGGTGTTGGGTCCTCAGTTGTTTGTAATTTATGTTAATGATTTGGATGAGGGGATTATAAATAACATGAGAAAATTTGCAGATGACACTAAACTGGGTGGCGGTGTGGGGTGTGAGGAGGATGTAAGGAAAATGCAGAGGGACTTGGACAAGCTGGAGGAGTGGGCGGCTAAATGGAAGATGAATTTCAATGTGAACAAATGTGAAGTTATTCATTTTGGGGGAAGTAATAGGAAAGCTGAGTATTATTTAAATGGAGACAAGCTAGGGAGTGGGGAAGTGCAAATGGATCTGGGTGTACTTGTTCACCTGTCACTGAAGGCTAGCATGCAGGTTCAGAAAGCTGTGAAGAAGGCAAATTGAATGTTGGCTTTCATAAAGAGGGGATTGGAGTATAGGAACAGAGACGCCCTTCTGCAGTTATGCAGGGCCCTGGTGAGACCCCACCTGGAGTATTGCATCCAGTTCTGGTCTCCAAACTTGAGGAAGGACATACTAGCTATAGAGGGTGTGCAGTGCAGATTTACAAGGTTAGTTCCAGGGATGGCAGGGTTGTCATATGCAGCAAGGCTAGAAAAACTGGACTTGTATCCATTGGGAGGAAGGTCATGTTTGACCAATCCGATTGAATTTTTTGAAGAGGTGACGAGGAATGTGGATGAGGGTAGCGCAGTGGATGTTGTCTATATGGACTTCAGTAAGGCCTTCGATAAGGTACCACATGGAAGGTTAGTTAGGAAGGTGCAGTCTTTAGGTATAAATTTTAAGATAGTCAAATGGATTGAACATTGGCTGAAAGGGAGAGGCCAGAGAGTGGTAGTGGATAATTGTCTGTCAGGTTGGAGGCCGGTGACCAGTGGTGTGCCTCAAGGATCTGTATTGGGCCCATTGTTGTTCGTTATATACATTAATGATCTAGATGATGGGGTGGTGAATTGGATTAGTAAATATGCAGACGATACTAAGATAGGTGGAATAGTGGATAATGAAGAAGGTTTTCAAGGATTGCAGAGGGATTTGGGCTGCTTAGAAAAGTGGGCTGAAAAATGGCAGATGGAATTTAATGCTGATAAGTGTGAGGTGCTTCATTTTGGTAAGAAGAATCAGAATAGGACATATGTGGTAAATGGGAGAGCATTGAGGAATACAGAAGAGCAGAAAGATTTAGGAGTAACGGTACATCGTTCCCTGAAGGTAGAAACTCACGTGAATAGGGTGGTGAAGAAGGCTTTTGGTATGCTGGCCTTTATCAATCATTGCATGGAATATAGGAGTTGGGAGGTGATGTTGAGATTGTATAAGACGTTGGTGCGGCCTAATTTGGAGTTCTGTGTGCAGTTCTGGTCGCCTAATTATAGGAAGGATATAAACAGAGTGGAGAGAGTGCAGAGAAGGTTTACCAGAATGTTGCCTGGGTTTAAGCATCTGGAGTATGGGGAGAGATTGGACAGATTGGGTCTTTATTCTTTGGAGCGTAGAAGGTTGAGAGGGGATTTGATAGAAGTATTTAAGATTATGAAAGGGATAGACAGAGTGGATGTAGATAGACTATTTCCGTTAAGAGGAGGAAAGATTAAAACAAGAGGACATGAGTTAAGAATTAAGGGGCAGAGGTTTAGAGGTAACATGAGGGGGAACTTCTTTACTCAGAGAGTGGTAGCCGTGTGGAATGATCTTCCGGGAGAAATAGTGGCGGCAGAGTCAATTGTATTATTTAAGAAAAGGTTGGACGGGTATATGGATGAGAAGAAGATGGAGGGTTATGGGCATTGTGCAGGGAGGTGGGACTAGAAAGGGGTGTTTGGTTCGGTGCGGACTAGAAGGGCCTAATGGCCTGTTTCCGTGCTGTAATTGTTATGTTATGAGTTTAGAAGGATGAGGGGGGACATGATTGAGGTATACAAAATCATCAGGGGGATAGACAAGGTGAAGTCTGATTACTTGTTCCCAATGATGGGGGAGACGAGGACTAGAGGGCATAGTTTAAGAATACAGGGTAGGCCCTTTAGGATGGAGATGAGAAAGCATTTTTTTACCCAGAGAAGTGTGAATCTGTGGAATGCTCTGCCACAGAGGGTGGTAGAGGCGGATTCGCTGACTATGTTCAAAAGAGAGTTAGATAAGACTCTTGTGGGTAACGGGGATAAGGCTGGAAAGGGGTACTGATGGTAATGATCAGCCATGATCTAAAATGGCGGTGCTGGCCCGACGGGCCAAATGGCCTACTCCAGCTCCTATTGTCTATTGTCTAAGTGACCAGAAAGAGAAGTATGAAATCTGGATGAGGATGGGAAGTAATCTCTGACAAACTGTCCCAGTAGACTCGGAGGAGGAAAGAATTTGATGGGTGACTTGAGCACCTTCCATCTCTGATAGAGATCCATTAGTTCCTGGTATTTGCTATTAAATGGTGGCAGACATAATTTAAGAATGCTGCCTTCAAAAGAGAGAATAAAAGAGAAGTCTGTAGCAGAGGAATATTGTAAATTAAAAATAAGGGCAGATTTGAGAATTCGGAAGTTATTTTCAGGAGATACAAGGATAGGGTTTATGTTTTTTGCCTTTCCTGTATTTGTCTAATAACACAATCGTGTTATATGGCGAGCTCTCCACTGGCCACCGTGACAGAGGTGCACCAAAGAAAAGGTACAAGGACTGCCTAAAGAAATCTCTTGGTGCCTGCCACATTGACCACCGCCAGTGGGCTGATATCGCCTCAAACCGTGCATCTTGGCGCCTCACAGTTCGGCGGGCAGCAACCTCCTTTGAAGAAGACAGCAGAGCCCACCTCAGTGACAAAAGGCAAAGGAGGAAAAACCCAACCCCAACCAACCAATTTTCCCCTGCAACCGCTGCAACCGTGTCTGCCTGTCCCGCATCGGACTTGTCAGCCACCAACGAGCCTGCAGCTGACGTGGACATTTACCCCCTCCATAAATCTTCGTCCGCGAAGCCAAGCCAAAGAAAGAAAATTTGTCTAATTCTTTTTACAGCAGTAAGTAGAATGACTTGCATTACCCTTTCTGCCAGATGATGTCTATTTGCTCATGTTCTTGTATTCTTTTACTCTTTTAATGCTCTGATTAGATCGCTCTGATTTTGACTTTCTATCAATTCCCCTCAGCCAGAGGTTCTTGTGTCCCGCCATATAACTGATTCCTAATCCCTGGGTCTATGTGAGTAGGTCTTTCCTTTCTAAACTCTCCCAGAGTTGGACACAGTACACCTGTTTCTGCAAAGCCCTATATACAAAATCCTGTGGTCTAAATGATTGTTTAGCTGCTTGACCTGTTCAATGCCCTTCAAAGATTTCATATATCCCCAAGTTGCCACCTTTCATTTATTTTGTTTGAAAGGAAGACTTCTCCGATCATGATGTTAAATTGAACCTGCCAGATGTCCACCAAGACTACCTGTCTTCAGCTGCATTGTCCATCCAACGTTGTCATGTTTCTGAAGCAATATATTCAAGGCAATAAAATTAAATTTGCCCCAATATCTCCAGGGATGTTGCGCAATTGTCTAGCTCTTGGGAATAAAAAAGTTTCACAGTCCTCGGCTTCCTGTCCCAATGAGAATTGCTTTTATCCATGTGGACTCTGCTCCTTTACATGAGGTTCAACTCTACTGAAGGATCATTTTTTAAAAAAAATCTCGTTAGGCTAATTGAGTTCAATGTTCCTTTAAAGTGATGGATTTTCTCTTTGTCCATTATTATCCAGTGGTTCATAACTTTGTCTCGTGTTATCAATTCTGTTACTCTACCTTCACCGCCAAATATACTTATCCATGTATTGAATCTTGTGCAAGGGTGTAACATTTGTATTTCTATTTTTTTTTTTAAAGTCACTGTTGGTGCGTAAATTTCATTAATTTATTTGCCAAGAACTAAGGTGTTGGCCATGAGAGAAAATGATACAAGATAATTTGCAGGCTATATGATCCTCAATCTTTTAAATGGAGATTTAAAAAATACATCAAAACCATTTGAGTGGTTGTGAAATGTAGTCACTTCAGCAATTTGGTAGTTTGCAGAATTTTGGTGTTTTTAGTGGTAGGTAGAAAATCGATTAAACATAACAACCTCAAGTATTCTTGAATATTCAGTATTTTCTCATTCTTTTCAATGATTATGAAATTCATCAATTACTTAAAAGAAAGATAATCTAATCATTCAATGTTGATTTTTGAGTACGAAAGAAAAAAAACGAGCCCTAACCCTCCCCTCTCCCATCCACCCAGGGGGGAAAAGGATAGAGATAGTCAATAGAATTGAAGAAAGATGAGAAAAGAAGAAAAAGGTTTCATTTGATTCATCAAACTCCTGCCTAGGGACAAATATCCCGACTTACCCGAAATCCCAGGTGGTTCCCAGATGCAGGGGCATGGGGTCATTGTTAAGAAGATATGGACTCCAAATTTTGAGAAAAACGTTGTATTTTTTTTCCTAAGGTTATATAATTTTCTCCAGGGAAATACAAGCATATATTTCCACTTTCCAACAAGTCACATCGCGATGGGAATCAAATTTCCAGGTAACTGCTTCCTGGCCACCACCAATGCAGTCTTTACAAATTCTAACTGGTGTTTTGACAGCCTCATTTTAGGTCTTATATTTGCTATATTTCCTAATATAAACAATTCTGGTACCCGTATAAATCAAATCTAAGTGATTTGTTCTAGATTTTCCAGAAAGGCCTCACCTTGGAACATGATCAGGTTGAATGCAAAAGGATTCCTGTTTTTTTTGCTGCATCTAAAACATTGATCTGATATTTCGGATTTTAATTTGTGTAATTTTTGTGGTGTAATATAATTAGTGCAAAAAAAAAATTGTATTGTGCCAATTTATTGTCTCACACTAATAGTATTGGTCATGCTGTCCTAGTACTTTGTCACTCATGTTCAACTCATTACTTGAGATTATGTTCTTAAATCCCAACTTCGAGGAGTGGGTGAAGCTTACTCGCAATCTTCTGATTTGGGTAAATGCCCAAGCCTTGAGTCAAGGCAGATCAAACACTGCATGACACCATGCTCCAATTTAGTTCTAACCCAACAGCTTCACCACAGATAGGAAATATTGAATCACACTCGCTCATAATGTGCTTTAGTTGGTCACAGATTAATCAAGGCAAGATTTATTCTGCGCATGGAACATGATTAAAGCAACACTTGAAATGAATAGGAGGATAATCAGATAAGTGGTGGATGAAACTTGAGTCCAAACCTTTTGCATACTCCAATTCTGATCAAAAATTCCAAAAGCAATTACTCCACGTGAACTTCCAAATAAACTCAGTTTTGTGGTTCAATTAAGATCACCTTCATAGAGCCTTCTACAATTTGACTCCTGGTGTGCTATTTATGACCCTTAAAGAATTTCACAATTCTTGTAATAAGAGTTCAACATGAATGCACCTGGATTGCATCAAACTAACAATTTATTAGCAAAACAGTGGTCTTCTCAATCAGTGGCAGGTCCCATACTCTGGCTTCTGGACCACAACAGCATCAAACCACACATCTAGCCACTGTCAATTATTTTATATCATGTATGCTGCAAATAATTCTGTATTACATAGTGATCTCGAACAATGTTATGTTCTGGAAGTGGGGATGCAAATTGATTTGGGTGTAAGTAGATTATTATATGTGAAATGTACTGTACAACACAAGATACCATGATGCACATATTTACCTAAACCTCTATATTATACATACACATATCTAAACACCATAGTTAATATAAATACTGTACGGTTAAATGCACTGTTAAAGGTTGAGAACATTTCTACTAGACCTTTCATAGTGAATCTTTTTGGCGGATCCTCCTCTTCTCCCTTTTCTCTTGCTGCTGCTTCTGCAATCGGTGCAGCTCCTTTAACAGCCTGGGTAATTTTCCTTTGAATCTTCAAGATTGTGGTTACAGTTGAATGAGACCATCCCAAGTCACGTACCATAATGTGTAAAGTTTTACCATTTTCATATTGCTTTATCATCTTTAGCTTCAGTTCCAAATTGATGGTATGTCTTTCCTTTGATTCTGCCCGAGGCTTGCTTTGGGGGCGTTTAGGGGCCATGATGCTTTGGATATTTTCAGATAAAATTTAGCCAACGACTTTGGACGTATCTGCGATCAGATGTTACTCGATCGGGCACAAGTCGAGGTATGGCTGTTTTTACTTTAGAATTGTTATCATTAATTGTCTGTACTCGTGAAGTATCTATTTGGTTAGTGTGGCGGTTAGCACAATGATGTTACAGAGCCTGCGACCAGGACTGGATTTGAATCTGGCACTGTTTGTAAGGACATTCTCCTTGTGTGGGTGTGTGTTTCCTTCATGTGGTCTGGTTTCCTCCCACCATTTAAAACTTACTGGAGTTGTATGTTAATTCTGTAACAGCATTGTGCTTACTGCCACACTAACCATTCCGCCCAAATAGATACTTCACGAGCACAGCCAATTAATGATAACAATTCAAAAGTTTAAAAACCGCCATACCTCGACTTGTGCTGATCGAGTAACATCTGATCACAGATATGTCCAAAGTCGTTGGCTAAATTTTATCTGAAAATATACAAAGCATCATGGCCCCTAAACGCCCCCAAAGCAAGCCTCTGGCAGAATCAAAGGAAAGGCATGCCATCAATTAGGAACTGAAGCTAAAGAGGATAAAGCAATATGAAAATGGTAAAACTTTACATGTTATAGTACGTGACTTGGGATGGTCTCATTCAACTGTAACCACAATCTTGAAGATTCAAAGGAAAATTGGCTGGCATGGGCTTTTGGGCCAAAAGGGCCTGTTACCGTGCTGTATGTCTAATCTAAATCATAATGACACAGAGACCATGCAAGCTCCTGGCAAGTTAAAGCAATTCCCTCTCTCCTTATTTCCCAGTATACCTAGAATCAACTTTCGCTCGTATGGACATCAACTCCCAAACAAATCCTTCTGGCCACTTGGGTACATTGAGGTAATTTGTAGTGGTTAATTACTTTTGAGAAGGACTAAGGATGGTTTTAATCATAGAGCAATACAGTACAGGAACAAGTCTTCAGCTCAAGTGTCTCTTGTGAACTTGATGTCTAAATCAAATTAAAACTCTGCTCTATTTGATAGTTATCCCTTCATGTATTGGATCTGTTTCCATCATTACTAAAATGCCATTAATTGAACCATATCCTGTTGCATTGTTTGATAGCCTTTTGGTAGGGTTCTTTTTTTGGCTTGGCTTCGCAAATGAAGATTTATGGAGGGGGTTAATGTCCATGTCAGCTGCAGGCTCGTTTGTGGCTGACAAGTCCGATGCAGGATAGGCAGACACGGTTGCAGCGGTTGCAGGGGAAAATTGGTGGGTTGGGGTTGGGTGTTGGGTTTTTCCTCCTTTGCCTTTTGTCAGTGAGGTGGGCTCTGCGGTCTTCTTCAAAGGAGGTTGCTGCCCGCCAAACTGTGAGGCGCCAAGATGCACGGTTTGAGGCGAGATCAGCCCACTGGCGGTGGTCAATGTGGCAGGCACCAAGAGATTTCTTTAGGCTGTCCTTGTACCTTTTCTTTGGTGCACCTCTGTCACGGTGGCCAGTGGAGAGCTCGCCATATAACACGATCTTGGGAAGGCGATGGTCCTCCATTCTGGAGACGTGACCCACCCAGCACAGCTGGATCTTCAGCAGCGTGGACTCGATGCTGTCGACCTCTGCCATCTCGAGTACTTCGACGTTAGGGATGAAAGCGCTCCAATGGATGTTGAGGATGGAGCGGAGACAACGCTGGTGGAAGCGTTCTAGGAGCCGTAGGTGATGCCGGTAGAGGACCCATGATTCGGAGCCGAACAGGAGTGTGGGTATGACAACTGCTCTGTATATGCTTATCTTTGTGAGGTTTTACAGTTGGTTGTTTTTCCAGACTCTTTTGTGTAGTCTTCTAAAGGCGCTATTTGCCTTGGCGACTCTGTTGTCTATCTTGTTGTCGATCCTTGCATCTGATTAAATGGTGCAGCCGAGATAGGTAAACTGGTTGACTAGAGCTGGATGAGGTCCTCACCCAGGATGAGACATATAAGGCAATCGAACAACTGAAAAGTGGCAAAGCAGCAGGTATGGATGGAATCCCCCCAGAGGTCTGGAAGGCTGGCGGCAAAACTCTGCATGTCAAACTGCATGAGTTTTTCAAGCTTTGTTGGGACCAAGGAAAACTGCCTCAGGACCTTCGTGATGCCACCATCATCACCCTGTACAAAAACAAAGGCGAGAAATCAGACTGCTCAAGCTACAGGGGAATCACGCTGCTCTCCATTGCAGGCAAAATCTTCGCTAGGATTCTCCTAAATAGAATAATACCTAGTGTCGCCGAGAATATTCTCCCAGAATCACAGTGCGGCTTTCGCGCAAACAGAGGAACTACTGACATGGTCTTTGTCCTCAGACAGCTCCAAGAAAAGTGCAGAGAACAAAACAAAGGACTCTACATCACTTTTGTTGACCTCACCAAAGCCTTCGACACCGTCAGCAGGAAAGGGCTTTGGCAAATACTAGAGTGCATCGGATGCCCCCCAAAGTTCCTCAACATGGTTATCCAACTGCACGAAAACCAACAAGGTCGGGTCAGATACAGCAATGAGCTCTCTGAACCCTTCTCCATTAACAATGGCGTGAAGCAAGGCTGTGTTCTCGCACCAACCCTCTTTTCAATATTCTTCAGCATGATGCTGAACCAAGCCATGAAAAACCTCAACAATGAAGACGCTGTTTACATCCGGTACCGCATGGATGGCAGTCTCTTCAATCTGAGGCGCTTGCAAGCTCACACCAAGACACAAGAGAAACTTGTCCGTGAACTACTCTTTGCAGACGATGCCGCTTTAGTTGCCCATTCAGAGCCAGCTCTTCAGCGCTTGATGTCCTGTTTTGCGGAAACTGCCAAAATGTTTGGCCTGGAAGTCAGCCTGAAGAAAACTGAGGTCCTCCATCAGCCAGCTCCCCACCATGACTACCAGACCCCCCACATCTCCATCGGGCACACAAAACTCAAAAATGGTAGGGTTGTACGTGATGCATATACACTGAGAATAAATTTGAACTTTGACCACAATTCTCATCTGCACACATCCACCTACTTTTTCATCCATGTCATTTAGGTCCATCGCTGGCCTATAATTTCCTGAGTTATCCTCTTTTCCCTTGAACAAGGTATAACAGTAGCTGCTCTCCATGCCATGGGACCTCTCATGCCACTTGTGAGGAAGCAAAGATCTTTGGAGACACTCAGGAGGCGACACTCAGGAGGCAACACATGCTCTTCTCCTTTTCCACCTTCCTCTACACAGCTCCCCACCCATTCCCATCTTCCTTCCGATGTCATCTCCCTTATTTCCCATCTCCCCATTGAATTCTTCTGCTCTCTCTCCACCCCTGTCACTCTGTTTGATATTTATGCAACCATTGTTGCCTTCTCTTCTCAGATTCCAACATAAGTAGTCTTTGTATTTTAATTCCTAACACCACCCTCTATGACTCCTCTTCCTTCACCTGACCCCTCTTATTCCTCTCCATCTAGCATCTGCCAATCTCAGTGGTGTTCCACCTCTACCTGACTCACCAATCCTTCATGGGGCTCCCATCTTCTTTACATTAGTTTTTCTTCACCACATCCACAGTCTTGACAAAGGGTTTCAACCTGAAACATTGACCATTCTATTTCTCCCACTGATATGTCTTGGCCCATTAAGTTCCTTGAGTAGATTGTGTTTAGGGGTAAAGATTTTGACAAGGTCCCAACAATCTCTTCACTTGCTTTTTTTCAATAACCAGAGATGTTCTCATCACGACCAGTGGAACAATCAATTTTAATGCTCCTGAAAAGACCCAGCATCACCTCTTGATCTCAAAATAACCCAACAAATGAGCATTCTCTGTATTGTGCTCATGTTTTTCTCCTTTGTAAATGTGGATACAAAATACTAATTTTAGTACTGGGGGTTCTAATGACTTGAAGCATAAATTTCAGGTTTATTGTCAGAGTACGTTCATGACATCACATACAACCCTGAGATTCTTTTTCCTGTGGGCAAGGCAGAATGACCACTTATTGGTAGTACCAAAAATAAACTGTACTCATCAGACACATGTAAACAAATAAATATAAACAAAGTGCAATACAGAGAGAAAAATAAATTTCAATAAAATTCAAGAGTCCTAAAATGAGTCCCTGATTGAGTTTATTGCTGAGGAGTCTGATGGTGGAGGGATAGCAGCTATTCCTCAACCTGGTGGTGTGAGTCTCCTTTGTCCTTGAGTTGCCTTATCCTCTCTGTGTTATCTTCTTGTTTTTAAATGCAAATATAAAATACAATTTTATCCTGCTCACAAAGGATATTTAATGACCCTTTTGGCCCTCCTAATGTCTACCTTGTGCTCTTCTGTGCAATTTTTATATTCCTCCAGTGTCCAGTTTGATTGTTGCTTCCTGAACCATGCTCCTTTTTCGTAGTTCATGTCCTCCATCACCATCCAAAGGTTCTCTTACCTTGCTTTCCTTTGTATCTCACTAGGATCAATCAATCCTAATGCTCCTCAAATGACCCAGCATCACCTCTTGATCTCTTTTTTTCCCTCTGGACTCTCGTTGGTCTTTAAGCCGCTACCATGTATTTGTTGTGGGTCTTCTCGATTACTCCTCTTAGAACTTACCTAATCAAGTCATTTGCCACCTCCCAGTTTAATACTCTTCTGCAAAGCCTAAGCTTAATGCTGGAGGAACTCTGTGGCTTTTGCAACGTCCACAGGAGAGGCAAAGGGCAGCATGAGTGGTGCTCAGCGCAACTCTGTTACGGAGCCAGCAATCGGGAATGGGGTTCAAATGTCCTCCTGTCTGTAAGGAGTTTGTACATTCTCCCCATGTCTGCTTGATACAGGCCAACCAAGATCGATTATGGTTCAGAGAACAGTTGAGGAAAAAGCTGAGAAGTGATGGGGGAGGGAGGTAACTCTCTGGAGAGGAAAGAGGGTGGGGAGTTGGATGAAAGAATATGGGAGATAGAATTAAACAGGAATGTCTGCAGACTCTGGGATTATAGTGCAATACACAAAAATGTTGCAGAAACTCAGCAGGTCACACAGTGTCAATAGGAAGTAAAGGGCAATCAACATTTAGGGCCTGAGCCCTTCATAAAGTTTGGTAACTTTTCCCCTCCTCTATTGTAGATGCCGCGAGTCCTGCTGATTTTCTGCAGCACTTTTGTGTACTGCAAGCAAATAGAATGTTACATTGTGCAAAGTGTAGAAGTTGGTAGCCTTGCTACAAATGTACTCTGCATTAGAGTTCATTTTTTCATCAGAAGGTCATCTCCTAATTAAAGCAAGGTTTCTAACTTTTTAATTTTTCAGGATCTGAACATCACTGGTCAAGGCCACCATTTATTCTCCATCCCTCAATGCTCTTATTCATTCTCTGAATAGTAGGGCTATTAAATTGCTATATTTCAGTTCCAGAGAGCATTTTAAAATATGAAAAATTCTGCAAGAGCAGCAACAGTTTACCCATCCTTATAGCCACCTCCTTAAAACCCTTGGAATTGCTAATTTAACCCAGTGGACCTGCAATTGCAGGGATCTCCCATTGGCAGCCCTCATCCTAACCCCAGCCTCTTATCGTGCTAACCTATCTGTTACGCACTGGCACAGAGACCATGGGCAAATTGGAGGAACAACACCTCATTTTCCATCCAGGCACCCTCCAACCAGAAGGCATTTTCTGGTTTCCATTAGCTTCCCCTTGTCTCTCTTGCTCCCTATCCCTCTGTTTTCTTCAGATTTTCTTTCATTTTTTCCTCTTGTTCTTGTTCGCGCACTCTCGCTTGCTCTGCCCTTTCCTCCAGTTCAGAGTCTCCCAGATTTTCTCTCTGAGCCATACCCACCTATGGCTGTTGTCCTGTGCTCCTCCCCTTCCCCTGTCTTCCTTTTCCCTTTTACTCCGGCTATTGACAAAGAGCTTGGGCCCGAAACGTTGGTCATATATATTTGCCTCCAAGGTCGCAGCGGGACTTCCTGAGTTTCTTCAGCACTTTTTTTTACTTATAAAATCAATTCAAGTTTCCTTGTTCTAACGAGCAACATGAATTCCTATTATTTATCATATTTTGTTTTCATGAAAATAAAAATATTTAATATCCAGATAATTTCCATCTCAATTGTTGAAATGGGATGGGTGTTTACAACCAGATTTGCAGCACTAAATAAAGCAGCTATTAACTTTTACTTCTCTGCTATCTCTGGGAGTGTTGTTATTCTGTCTTGGCACCATAGCAATGGGACCATCTTGATTCCTGTGCTTGTCATGAACAGCCGATGGAAAGCAGGGGTGTGTTCCTTTGAAACTTGAATACATCAGGATATGCTCATTTATTCTATAAATAGCTCCAGGCGGGAGGCGTGGTTATAGTTGCTCAGTCAGAAGCTGCTTTCCAAACTAAGATCCTTTGATTTTGAGGCTTAAGGCTTATAGTGTACACTGCAAACTGCTCTTGCCATACCAAAAAATATGTGGGCATAGGTGGAATTGATGAATAAGCATGAGGATTATCTTTGGTTTAAACAATCAAAGTGGAATTATGGAAGGGAGGTTCAATGTGATGGTTCTTTGGAAAAGTGGCACTTCAAATTGGCTGCGGACTTGATGACAAAAACATTAATTTCCACGGGGGAAGATTATTTATTAATCCTTGGACATCCTGGGTAAAGGCTGTGTATTGTGCTATTTTCCCAGGGGTGTGCTAACCAGTGTCTGTTGTACATGACTGGAACTCTGGAATTCAATATGGACGGGGTGAGGAGAGGCAAAGAAATGGTGGGAGGGTTGAAGCAGGCCTGAAAATGCTGAAGGACCAACTTTAAAAAAAAAAAAAAAGTTGGGAAAACAGTGGCATGTACCATGACTCTAGGAAAGCATAAAGCAATATGAAACTATCTATACTTCAAAAGTGAATATAAGAAATAAAGGTAAGAATTGCAGTGCTGACTTATCAGATCCTATGTCTGCATTCCTGCTGCCTATAATCATGCTTGGTTCAAGACAATGGCGGAGATGGTTCAGTGTTTTCCCCAGCTAAGTTCAAGTTCATTGTTATCATTCAAAAGCAAGTGTACAACTGGCAGGGTCCAGCATACGATTGACTGGATGCGTAGCCTTCTTCAGAAACTACTATTGCCACCTGAGGGCTCCACCATTATAGTAATAGGTCTTTTGGACAATACATTCCACATGATATCTAGAAATGACTGCATATGCAGCATTATCCATGGGAGTTGGAGGACATCCTGCTTGAAATATTGAACATTGGCTACACAACGAGCCATGCCATTCCTGACCGTTACAATGCTAATATCTACTTGATAATGTTGAAAAATTTTGTATTCTACCCACAGAAAGCCAGACAAATCCAATCTAACCTTACGCTGCTATTTGCAATCATTAACAACGTAAAGGAATTTGACTGTGTATGCATTAGCAATGATGCTTAATTCTGCATTTCTCCAAGTGATTAAGCATCTAATATTTCTGTTCACCTATTATAAGATGAATTTTGTGGCTGCAATGAGATAGTGCATCTTTGGAGCAACATTTGACTTTGGTACGGTAAGTCCTGGTAAAACCGAAGTCAAGGGCAAATTGCTATGTAGACAAAGTCATGGTTTGTATAAAGAAATATAGTTGTGGTCATTGGAGCTTGGTCTTCTTGGACCCAAGATCTTACTTTCTGTTCTGCAGTAGGCTGAAAGTGGCAAACTTAGCCAAGTCCATCCCATCCATTGAAGACATCTATATGAGATGCTGCCGGAAGAAGGTAGCCAACATCATAAAGAACCCTCATCACCTTGGGTGCAGACTCTTCTTGGCTGCTATCTTCAAGCAGAAGGTACAAGAGCCTGATGTCCATCACTTTTCAGTTCAAGAAAATTTTATCCAATAGGGATCAGGCTCTTGAACATCCATATAATACTCACCATAAACTAGTCTGGGACCACCAAAAGATCTGTTTGCACTATTGACACACAACTTTTTCTTGCGCTCACTGCAGTAGCCAATATTTCTCTGTCTATCCATTTATATCTACTATCCTTTAATCTATCCAATTTAGTTGGTGTGTCATTAGCAGATCAGGTAGCATACAATCAAAAATGTTAGACATGTCAGAGAAGGTGGTGGGTGGGTGGGGGGGGTGGTGGTGTGGTTAATGGATGAAACATAGATGTCTGTTATAGGGTGGTAAATATCATGGTTTTCCCTCCACTATACCAGGCAGAGCCATTGAGTGTATCTTATCTATTCCGTACTCTTCTGCTTTCACCCATTCATCGCCAAGACAGTTCTCTGCTCATCACTTTCCACCACACCAACCTTCACATTTACCAGCTCATCTTTCACAACTTCCATGAAACTTCACCAGCAACATTTATTTCTCCTCTATGATTTCAGCATTACAAAGGAATTGTTCTTTTCTCAACTCTGGTTCCCTCTTCTGACCCCACATCTACTCTCCATTGTCTGGTGCTCTCCCGCGCAACTGTGGAGCATGTAAAATGTGCCCTTTCATCTCTTCCCTTCTCTCCATTCAGTGATGCAAAGAAACTTTCAGCAATGGGCAACATTTCACTTGCATTTCTTCCAGACTAGTGTTCTGCCTTCTGTTCAGTGTGGTCTCCATATTGGATCAACTTGTAATCTTTTTTTTCTCATCACAGATGCTATCTATCTGATGTGCTTGTTTGAGAATATTCTTTTCACCAAGCTTGCCAAGATCTCCAATTTCTCCAACTTCTCAGAAGTCTCTGTTACATAGGAACATAGGAAGTAGGAACAGGAGTAGGCCAAAAATGGCCCATCGAGCCTGCTCCGCCATTCAATACGATCATGGCTGATCTAATTTATGACCTAAGTCCACCTACCTGCCTTCTCCCCATATCCCCTAATTCCTCTATCATGTAAAAATTTATCTAACTGGACTTGTATCCGATGGAGTTTAGAAGGATGAGGGGGGACATGATTGAGGTATACAAAATTAACAGGGGGATAGACAGGGTGAAGTCGGATTACTTGTTCCCAATGATGGGGGAGACGAGGACTAGAGGGCATAGTTTAAGAATACAGGGTAGGCCCTTTAGGACGGAGATGAGAAAACATTTTTTTACCCAGAGAAGTGTGAATCTGTGGAATACTCTGCCACAGAGGGTGGTAGAGGCAGATTCGCTGATTATGTTCAAAAGAGAGTTAGATAAGACTCTAGTGGGCAAAGGAGTTAATGGTTATGGGGATAAGGCTGGAAAGGGGTACTGATGGTAGTGATCAGCCATGATCTGTAAAATGGCGGTGCTGGCTCGACAGGCCGAAGGGCCTACTCCAGCTCCTATTGTCTATTGTGTATTGTTTAATGAGGCAGCTTCAACCACTTCCCTGGTTAGAGAATTCCAAACGTTCACTACTCTGGGAAAAACTATTTTTCCTCATCTCAGTCCTAAATCTACTCCCCCGAATCTTGAGACTGTGTCCTCTCGTTTTAGTTTCCCCAGCCAGCTCAAAAAACCTTCCTATATCTATCCTATCCATACCCTTCATAATCCTATATGTTTCTATAAGATCTCCTCTCATTCTTCTGAACTCGAGCGAATACAATCCTAGACGATTTAATCTTTCATCATAAGTCAACCCCTTCATCCCAGGGATCAACCTAGTAAACCTCCTCTGGACCGTCTCCAAAGCCAGTCTATCCTCTTCAAATATGGAGACCAGAACTGGACACAGTACTCCAGGTGCGGTCTCACCAGTACCTTATACAGTTGCAACATTACCTCCTTACTCCTGAATTCAATTCCTCTAGCGATGAAGGCCAACATTCCATTTGCCTTCTTAATAACCTGCTGCACCTGCAACCTAACTTTTTGCGATTCATGCACAAGCACTCCCAAGTCCCTCTGCATAACAGCATGCTGTAGTTTTTCACCCTTTAAATAATATTCAGCTCTTTTATTTTTCTTGCCAAAGTGGATAACCTCACACTTACTAACATTGTACTCCATCTATCGGACCTTTGCCCACTCATCCAGCTTAACTATATCCCTCTGCAGACTCTCCACAACCTCATTACAATTTGCTCTTCCAGTCAATTTGGTGTCATCCGCAAACTTGGCTACACCACATTTTGTCCCCTCCTCCAAGTCATCAATGTAAATGATGAACAGTTGTGGGCCTAACACTGACCCCTGCGGCACCCCACTTACCACTCTCTGCCAACCTGAAAAACTCCCATTTATCTGCCAACCTGAAAAACTCTCACTTATCCCGACTCTCTGCCTCCTGTCAGACAACCAATTTTCAATCCAGGCCAATATACTTCCCCAGACTCCACTTTCCTGTAACTTACTTATAAGTCTCTTGTGCGGCACCTTATCAAACGCTTTCTGGAAATCCAAATATACAACATCAACCTGTTCCACTCTATCCAATGCACCCATTATATCCTCAAAGAATCCTAACAAGTTTGTCAAACAAGATCTTCCCTTTCTAAAACCATGCTGCGTCTGCCTGATTGAACCCTTTCGTTCCAAAAGTTTCACTATTTCATCTTTAATAACGGCTTCAAGCATTTTTCCAACTACAGACGTCAAGCTAATTGGCCGATTATTTCCAGTCTTCTGCCTCCATCCCTTCTTAAAAAGTGGCGTGACATTTACTGTCTTCCAGTCTGCCGGGACCTGCCCAGAATCCAAGGAATTTTGGTATATGATCACCAATGCATCAACTATAACTTCTGCCATTTCCTTCAGAACCCTTGGATGCATATCATCAGGACCAGGTGATTTGTCTGGCTTTAGTCCCATTAGTTTCTCCATCACTACTTCCTTTGTAACAACTATTTTATCAAGGCCCTCCCCAACATTCGCATCCTTAACTCCACACTTGGGCATGCTGGACGTGTCTTCCACCATGAAGACTGACACAGAATATTTGTTTAATGCCTCGGCCATTTCCTCATTTTTTGCTACCGGTTTTCCTTTCTCATCCTCCAAGGGTCCTATGTTAACTCTGGCCACCCTCTTCCATTTTATATATTTATCAAATTTTTTGCTTTCTGTTTTTTATATTTTGTGCCAATTTACTTTCATAATCCTTTTTCCTATTTCTTATTACCCGCTTTGTAACCCCTTGTTGTCTCTTAAAGTTTTCCCAATCTTCCAGTTTCCCACTGCTCTTTGCAGCTTTGTGCACCTGCGCCTTCAATTTTATACTCTCCTTTATTTCCTTTGTTAACCACAGTTGATGTTTCCCTCTCTTGCTGCCCTTTTTCCTGACCCGAATATATTTTTGTTGAGCATTACAAAATATTTCTTTGAAAATCTTCCACTGTTTCTCAACTGTTTCATCAATTAGCCTGTGCTCCCAGTCCACTCTGCCCAATTCCTCCCTCATCCTATGGTAGTCACCCCTGTTTAAGCATAATATATTAGTTTTAGATCTAACTATTTCCCCTTCCATCTGAATGAGAAATTCAATCATACTATGATCGTTATTTCCCAGATGGTCTCTGACTTTTCCATCATTTACTCTACCTATCTCATTGCACAACACTAGATCCAGGAGAGCATTTTCTCTTGTGGGTTCTTTAACATGCTGCTCAAGAAAGCTATCGCAGATGCATTCTATGAAGTCCTCTTCTAGACTCCCACGACCAACTTGATTTTCCCAATCTATGTGTAAGATTTTCCCAATCTATGTGGAAGTTACCCATGACTACTGCCGTATCATTATTACATGCCTCACTTATCTCTCTATTTATTTCCTGTGCCACTAAACTATTGTTATTTGGTGGGCGATAGATAACACCCACCAATAATTTTTTCCCTTTGTTATTCTTTATCTCTACCCAAATGGACTCAACATTATGCTCTTTAGATCTTATATCATTCCTCACTACTGCCTGGAGCTCATCTTTGATTAAGAGTGCAACTCCACCTCCCTTACCATCCTGTCTATCTCTTTGCACCACCTGATACTCTTGAAAGTTTAATTCCCATTTAGGGTCACCTTGTAGCCATGTTTCCGTGATGGCTACCAAATCATGGGTACCGATTTGCGCCTCAAGTTCACTAACCTTATTTCTAATACTGCGGGCATTCAGATAAAGTGCCATTATTACCATTATTCAATGAATTCCCAGGATGATGCATAACCTTAATCCCAAATTGTTGACCATTTGCTACCACCTTGCCACATCTGAGCTTGTCTATACTTTTATTCTCTCCCTGCCTTTGCATCAGAACCTTTTGGATATGTTACACTACTTTTATCTGGACCATTATAAATGGAGAGTCCAGGACTATTCTCTGGGAAACCTTGCTGATAGTAGGCTGCCTATGAAGAAATTACTCATTTAGTTTTGCTCTCTGAAAAGCCTCCCTCTCCATGCCAACAGTCTGTCATAGAAATGTGAAAATCCGAATGTAGAACATCTACTAGCTTAGTCATTGTGTTGGCAATATCCTGAAAAAACTACTTTGTCGAGCATTTTCCCTTCCCAAAACTGTTATTGCACATGAAAATCAAAATAAAAGTGGAAATAATAAGTGTTGAAATCATTCAATAAGTCAGGCAGATTGTGCGAAAGGGAAACCAGTTGCCCTGTTACTTCTAGTTGCTTGGCATTTTAATTCACCAACCCATTTCTACCCTAATCTTTCTGATTTATGGATGCTGGACCTGAAATATGAACTGTTTCTTTTTTCACAGGCAGAGCCTGATCTGAAGAGTGCAGAGGAGATTTACTAGGATTTTGCCAGGACTTCAGGAACTGAGTTACAGGGAAAGGTTAGACAAGTTCAGACTTTATTCCCTGGGGCTGAAAAAAATGAAGGGAGATTTGATAGAGGTATTCAAAATTATGATGGCTATAGATAGAGTAAATGTAAGTAAGCTTTTTTCCACTAAGATTAGGTGAGATACAAACCATGGGTTAAAAAGGGGAAAGGTTGAGGGGAACTTCTTCTCACAGCGAGTGGTGGGAGTGTGGAATGAGCTGCCAGCTGAAGTGGTGAATGTGGGCTCAATTTTCACATTAAAAAAAAAATTGGACTGGTACGTGGACTGAGTGCAGGTCAGTGGGACTAGGCAGAATAGTTTGGCACAAACTAAAAAGGCCGAATAGCCTGTTTTCTGTGTTTTAATGTTGCTTTGTTGTATGGATTTATGTATCTATCTTTGCTGCAGTCAGGTGTTCCTGCATTTTGCTGACCAAACTAGTGTATAAATTTCTACCTTTTCTCATCCTTCATAAATGAATGTTACATCTGTTGTCTTAGATTCTGTGGGGTCTCCTTCAGAATCCAGAGAATTTAGAGATGATCAGTAATACACGTACTAACTCTGCAGGAATTAAACATACTGAAAGCAGTTCAGAGGTAGATTTCTGTAGGATTTTCTTGTGAGTAAGACCTGATAGGCTGGACCAAATCTGCAGTAAAAAGATGCTTTCAAATACTCTCCTTGAACAAGTACTCATTTTAGAAAATTATGTCAAATTTTGTATTTACCAACTGTGTAGGTAGGAGTTGTATCCCTTGATTACTTATCCGATATCTTAAGTATCATGCTTTCATCCATTTGTATTTGTACTGGGTGCTGTTGACACACCATGCTAGATTTTACCCAAATTGTTATTCCTGTCTGAATCTTCACTTTCTGTTTAAGTTTACCCTTTTCTGAACCCATCACACCTCTCATTGAAATATGATCACCAGACCCCCCCCCTCCCAATTTCAGTTTATATCTCTGCCAGAAATCTAGGTATTTAGTTTTTATATTTCAATGAGATTGCATCTTTTCTAAGAGAATAATTACCTTGGGAAAGCAGCCAACATTTTAAGACTTATCCCACCCCAGCATACTCTCTTTCAAGAAAACTTACTTCACTGCTGTTATCGGACTCCTGAATGAACCGCAAAATAGTAAAATAATGTAACTTTTGCACTGTATCGATAAGTCAGACAGAATAAAAGTAATGCATAAGATGTCTACTTGTTACACAACCTCTATCACTGCATTTTGATACATGTGACAATAAACTAGAACTAGTAAAGCTCCCCCATCCACCGTACCAGATGAACCTTCACTGAAAACCCTCTGTCATGGTTAAGGAGGAAGAGCAGAGGTAAGGGACTGGATGGGTAGTGCCGCATGGATTCAATGGGACAAATGGGATCCGTCTGAGCTATTGAGTCTGAAAAGCCTGGGAGATGGATAAAAGTTGGGTGGAAGAGGTTCTTTTCCACTTTTTGATGTGACAGATTGTGTTGTGTTTGTATATAGATATGTTTCTGGGAGATAAATTGGGGCAGGTTTTTAGTGTACGTCGCATACAAACACTTCAAAAACAGATCTCATTTAAAATACTGGAGCTCTACTCAAGCCAGACAGGGTGGCGCCTGGGGGCCTTTGCAAAAACTTTGGGGAGTGCCCAAGAGACTTCACTAATGGATTGTTGTTTTGAAAAGTAACAGATGAAAGAGATTGGAGGAGTAGTTTGAAGCCACAGGCTGTCTGGGAGTGCAGTTTGTTGATATAAGAGGATCATGTGGTTTTTGCAACCAGAGAGAGAGAGAGAGAATTCAGTTCTGCAAAGCTATAGTCAACAGCAGCAGCTGGGACTGGAACAGGACAAGCTGGAAAGCTTGTGGAAAAACCCCATATGGAAGATGGGTTGTGAGTGCTTAGTTCAGCCTGGTCAAAACCCTTGTGATTCATGCAAGAGGAGAGGACTGGCTGCCTAATGTTTCAGTTGAAATAAGTGAAACAGAAAGGAATTCTGTGGTGACCTGAAAGAAAGAGGTTATCATCTGGCAAACCCTGATGGGGCAAGTTTCTTCGGCAGGACACTGACGTGGCTGATTAAAAGGGATCAGCTTGTGTCAGGAACAACAATTTTCTCTCTGAAAACTGACAAAAACCTTCCTGAGTGGTAACCCTTAACCTTTCAAACACCAAAGCCTGGTGAACTTAATAAATGTTAAATTATGTGCACAGCATAAGAATTGCCTGCAACCAGTAAACTTGGAGGAATGAGAAGTGAGATTAGACTGTGAATCAAAGAACCTTTTTGAACTTACCACACATGCGCTTGGAATTAAAAGGTTAGTTAAGTTAATAGTGAAAAGTTAAAGTTTGATTCTGTTTTCATGTTTAAAGATAATTAAAAGCAACTTTTGTTGAAGTAACCATTTGACTTGGTGAATATCTATTGCTGCTAGGTTTTGGGGTCCTCTGGGGTTGTAACATTGTTAAATGTTGTAAACACAATAGCCTTTCAATGTGCTTTTACTGTTGAAAATTTTAGCTTATTTGTCTAATCACAGGGATTCGTTACAGTTTGGATGTCTGTGTGGATGAAGTAAAAGCTCTAGCCTCTCTGATGACGTACAAGTGTGCAGTGGTTGGTAAGTGTTGTGATCAATATACTGAATCTCTTGAGCCTTTTAATGTATTGAACAGTTTGAATGTGATATTGTGCCTCTCGATTCTTTTTGGAAAAAATGCGTTTTTGGAGTCGCTTTCAGAATCAAATTCTGAGAAATATTTTGCAGTTAATCGCAATTCCTTTTCCAAATCGATTGGATTGGAACTAGTACACTAACCACGTGATGCATTGGTTCAGATTGCAAAGATTCCTCCCAGTACCTATTAGTGTCTTTTCTTTCCATTTATTCCATTTTAAGCATTCAATGCATTGTTTGTGTAGTAGTATCCAACACAATTTGAAATGAGGACCTAATAGGAGCAAGAGTTGACCATCTGGCCCATCGAGTCTTCTCCACCATTCAACGTAATCATGGCTGATCTAATGATAGGCTCTTCTCCACCTACCTGTCTTTTGCCCATATCATTTAATTCCCCTATTTGTCTTAAATATTTTTACTGTGGAAGTAGCCTCCACTGCTTTAATGGGTAGCAAATTCCACAGATTCATCTCCTCCTGGGAAAATCATTTCTTCCTTATCTCTGACCTATATCGAGTACCATGGATCTTCTAGTTCTAGTTTAACAATATGTAAATTGTCACATTTTCCTATTGAGTACGTTTTTTGATTTGTAGAAGAAAATCCTGTTTAATCATTGGATGAGCATAAACTCTTTTAGAGTCTGTATTTCAGCTTTTTACAAAGTAGTCTGAAGCTGGTAGTGATGGGGAAGAGAGATCAGGCTGAGGACACGTAATTTTTTTTGTGTGATTCTGCTGTCATGTGCTAAGCCGGAAACCGGATTTCTCCATTTTCTCTTGTCTTCTCTGTGATCCAGATGTTCCCTTTGGTGGAGCTAAAGCTGGAGTAAAGATTAACCCAAAGATGTACTCGGTGAGTATTTGCAGATCTCTTAGATTTAGCTTTGCCTTCTTTAGTACTGCCCCTGCATGTTGATAATTTGGGAAAACTTCCCAAATGATCCTTGCATCTGTAGACATTATCTAGTTGGTCAAGTTGGACTCCAATAAAAAACGATACAAAATTCTAATTAAAAAAAAATGTAGATATGCAGCATTGTAACAGGCCCTTCGGCCCATGAGCCGGTGCTGGCCAAATATCCCAATTAGCCTACAACTCCCATACGTTTTGAAGGGTGGGAGGACACTAGAGCGCCGGGGGAAACTCACGCAGACACGAGGAGAACGTACAAACTTCTTACAGACAGCGTGGATTCGAAGCCAGTTGCTGGCGCTGCAATAGTTGTTGCGCTATTTTCTTTGTCCTTTGCGATAGATTGAGTTTTTCTCTAAAAACTTTGTATTTCTCCCTTGATTGGGTGGACAAGGATATTTGTGGCAAGGTGTGGATGACAGAAATAAGTGCTGCAGTGGACAGTGAAGAAAGTTACCTGTACCTATTAGTGTCCTTTCTCTCCATTTATTCCATTTTAAGCATTCAATGCATTGTTTGTGTAGTAGTATCCAACACAATTTGAAATGAGGACCTAATAGGAGCAAGAGTTGGCCATCTGGCCCATCGAGCCTTCTCCACCATTCAATGGGGAATGGGGCTGAGGAATGTCAGATGCAGTTCAACTCCAAGTGCAAGATGCTGCATTTGTGTAAATTGAACCAGGGCTGACAGGGCTTGGTCCATCAACAGCAGGGCCTAAAATGTTGTGGAGCTGAGGTGGCAGCTCTTTAAAGATGGCAGCACAGGTAGAGTTGTGAAGAGACAGCATTTAATTTAAGAGTTGGAATGTCATGTTGAAGTTGTACAAGATGTGGGCGAGGCCACATTTGGAATATTGTATGCAGTTTTGGTCGTTTAGCTATCGGAAAACTGTTGTAAAATTGGAAACAGTACAGAAGAGGTTTACAGAATTGTTGCTAGGATTAGGGAAGTTGAGTTTCCGTGAGAGACTGGAAAAACTAGGCCTGCTTTGCCTGGAGCATAGGAGATTGAGAGAAATTGTTGTTTATTACCATCTGATTGCATGAGTACAACCCAACTAAACTGCGTTCTCTTGTCCTCGATGCAAAAGATGCAGATGCACAACACACATACGAACAAACAATATGAGCATCTCGGATGGTCAGTGTGAGCCGTTCCTTTGGTCATTCAGCATTCTCACTGCCTGCGGGATGAAGCTCTTTCTTAGCCTGGTAGTGCTGGCTTTGATACTCCTTTATCTCTTTCCTGATGGGGGTCCTCATCAATTTTGCCTGCCGTCTTCAAACAACAGTCCCGGTGAGATCAAGTTGATGGATGAGGAGGAGACTCCAGCAATCCTCTGTCACCCTTATGGTCCTGTGGATTGACCTCCAGATCAACTTCTCTGCAGCAACCATATATCACAATGTGATGCAGCTGGCAAGGACACTCTTAATAGAGGTCCTGTAGAGGTTGACATGGTGGTGGCCACTTCAGTCTTCTCAGGAAGTGCAGTCCCTGTTGGACTTTCCTGACAAGGGAGGAGATGTTGTATGTCCACGATAGGTCACTAGTTCAGTGAACTCCATGGAACTTGGTGTTCTCTATTGCTGTGTAGTGGAGGGTGGTCGTTCCTGGTCCTCCTTAAGTCCACGATCATCTTCACCTTGTCCACGTTGAGACTCGGGTTGTTATTCTCACACCACATCACAAGATTTACCACCTCTTCTCTGTAGCGCGACTTATTGTTGTTGCTGGTGAGGCCAACGACTGTTGTATCACCTGTAAACTTGATGACCCAGTTGGAGCTGGATCTGGCCGATGCATTTGTGGGTCAGTAGCATGAACACAGCCCTGAAGTGCACCAGTGCTCACTGCGACGTTGCTCGACATTCTGCTACCAACCCGGACAGTCTGTGGTCTTTCTGCTAGGAAGTCCAGAATCCAGTTACAGAGAGGGATGTTGAGTCCCAGCAAGGACAGCTTCTCCACCAACCTCTGTGTTAAACATAAAGCTGAAGTCAATGAACAGCAGCCTGGCATATGAAGTCTGTTCTCCAGGTGGGTCAAGGAGGAGTGAAGTGACAAGGTGAGAGCATCATCAGTAGAACAGTTTCTTCTATAAGCAAATCTTATTGAGACTTTTGCAAACATGAGGGGTGTAGAAAAGGTGAATAGTGACAGTCTGTTTCCTAGAGTAGGAAAATCTAAAATGAGAGGGCATAACTATAAAGTGAAGAAGGTGGGATTGAGAAAGGACGTGAGGGGTTAGTTTTACTCATAAGGTGGTGGGCACATGAAATGAGCTGCCGGACAAAGTGGGAAAAGCAGGAATGTTAGTTTCCTTCAAGAAACACTGTTTGGAAGTGACTGGGCCTAATGTGGGTAAGTGGGACCAAAGCAGGAGAGTATGGACAAGCTAGGCCTGTTTTCGTGCTGTGGGACTCTGACTCCAAAACAGTCATGAAGTGAGGCTTACTAAAATGCCAGAAACCCAATTTGAATATCATTAATCTTACTTCAACCATGTGGTTTCCTGTGAATTTTCAAATCCAAAATGGCGAGTTCTCTACATAAACCGACACCTTTTTGATTCCTTGAACTGGTTTCTTGTACTTGCACTTTTAACCATTTTTAACATTGGCCATGTGTCGTTGGGTAACAATTTTTAATAAGCAAAAATATTAGGGCAGCAGCATGACACCACATTTCATAGGGCCAGGTACCAGAGTTTGACTGAATTCTCCAGATGCTCCTGTTTCCTCCCATGCCCCAAAAAATGCTAAGTGAACAGTGCTGGAGAAACTCAGTAGATCAGGTAGTGTCTGTTTTGGGCAGTAGCCTTTAGACAAGGTATTATCAAAAAACAGGTAGGTGTCTGCTGAATGACCTGGTGTGTTTCTCCAGCACTTTTATGTATTACATTACAATCGCAGGGTCTGCACACTTTCCATTTTAACTGCTAAGTTAACTGACTTTTGTAGAATACTATTTTTAGTGTAGTATAAAGGCAGAGCAAGTCAACAGGGGAATGGATGGCCATATGAGGAAGGGTGTCAGAGTACTGAAGAATAAAGAGAGGGTGAATGGGATTATTCTCCTGGGCCAAATGGAGGCTCCCTCTGTTATGAGCACAAAAAAGATTGCTGGAAATTTGGAATAGTGTTGAAGGTACTCGGTCAGCAAGCATCTACAGAGTGAGAAACAGATTTGATGTTTGGACATGAAATGTTAACACTTTTCCTCTCCACAAATGTTTCTTAATCTGCATGTTATAGCCAACTCTTGCTGTTGATATCAGATTTTGTTTGCTCATGCTCCTATTAAGCCCTTGATGTTTACTGACATTTAAGAAATGTAAGACTTCAATTAATAGGTTACCTAAATCATCAAAACGGAACTTTCTGAAGCTGATTAAGTACTGTTATATAATTACTGTCATAAATTGGGAAATGCAATGGCCAATTACTGTAGTGCACACAGATTAATTCTCCAGCTCTAATATTGTAGAGCTCGTCGAAAGAACCAAAGACTTGTTGATCCAAACCAAGGCTTTTATTAGCAAAAGACCGGAGCTCTTCACAGGTGGCCGACCAGTCCGGAATGATCCGACCTGGCTAGGGACACAACCCTTTAAGGCCCAAACAATAGGTGTGGCTTAGCTCTCAGCCAATCGCTGTAAGCACAGTCTAGATACAGTAACTATATACACTATGTACATTGGTGATAGATCTGTACTATCACAAATATAATGTTAGAAGATCTTCAGTCGTTCTGAGACCACAAACAAGATTATGCAACTTGTCTCTGTCCATTTGATAACAACAGACACCCTTTATTCTGTTTAAATCTCATCTTTGCAAACTTAGATGTAGATTATTTGAAGAATATTTAAATTTGCCTAACTGATTTCTGGCTAGGCAAAATATTGTTGACCTTGGTCCTTATCATGTTTTACCCAGTATCCAAAATTGAAATTGGATAAAATTTAATTATGTGTCATTATCAATTTCGCATTTTATATTTCAATGTCAAGTCCAATTGAGTACTAGGCCACATCTTTCCATCTTGAATAATTTTATACTTCAACCAAATGGCTTAAAAGAACACAAAAAAAAATCAAAGGAAATAGAATCAAATGAAATATTATGTGAAAATTTAGGCTAAATTAACTATTATTTTCATACTGGGCATTTTGCTCATCACTATATTTTATTTTATACCTTGTTCTTGCATTTCTTAGCACAGCAACTAGCGCAGCGCTGTTACAGTGCCAGCGACTTGAGTATGAATCTGGTACTGTCTGTAAAATGTTTGTACTTTTTCCCTGTGTCTACATGGGTTTCCTCTGGGTGCTCCGGTTTCCTCTCATTGTTCAAAATGTACCAGAGTTGTAGGTCAATTGGGTGAAATTGTCCGTGAACTACTCTTTGCAGATGATGCCGCTTTAGTTGCCCATTCAGAGCCAGCTCTTCAGCGCTTGACGTCCTGCTTTGCGGAAACTGCCAAAATGTTTGGCCTGGAAGTCAGCCTGAAGAAAACTGAGGTCCTCCATCAGCCAGCTCCCCACCATGACTACCAGCCCCCCCACATCCCCATCGGGCACACAAAACTCAAAACGGTCAACCAGTTTACCTATCTCGGCTGCACCATTTCATCAGATGCAAGGATCGACAATGAGATAGACAACAGACTCGCCAAGGCAAATAGCGCCTTTGGAAGACTACACAAAAGAGTCTGGAAAAACAACCAACTGAAAAACCTCACAAAGATAAGCGTATACAGAGCCGTTGTCATACCCACACTCCTGTTCGGCTCCGAATCATGGGTCCTCTACCGGCACAACCTACGGCTCCTAGAACGCTTCCACCAGCGTTGTCTCCGCTCCATCCTCAACATCCATTGGAGCGCTTACACCCCTAACGTCGAGGTACTCGAGATGGCAGAGGTCGACAGCATCGAGTCCACGCTGCTGAAGATCCAGCTGCGCTGGATGGGTCACGTCTCCAGAATGGAGGACCATCGCCTTCCCAAGATCATATTATATGGCGAGCTCTCCACTGGCCACCGTGACAGAGGTGCACCAAAGAAAAGGTACAAGGACTGCCTAAAGAAATCTCTTGGTGCCTGCCACATTGACCACCGCCAGTGGGCTGATAACGCCTCAAACCGTGCATCTTGGCGCCTCACAGTTTGGCGGGCAGCAGCCTCCTTTGAAGAAGACCGCAGAGCCCACCTCACTGACAAAAGGCAAAGGAGGAAAAACCCAACACCCAACCCCAACCAACCAATTTTCCCTTGCAACCGCTGCAATCGTGTCTGCCTGTCCCGCATCGGACTTGTCAACCACAAACGAGCCTGCAGCTGACGTGGACTTTTTACCCCCTCCATAAATCTTCGTTCGCGAAGCAAAGCCAAAGAAAAGACATGGGTTTCCTCTGGGAGCTCCGGTTTCCTCTCATTGTTCAAAATGTACCAGAGTTGTAGGTCAATTGGGTGAAATTGGGCGGCACAGGCTCATGGGCAATAAGGCCTGTTACTGTGCTGTATGTCTAATTTTAAATACATTTCTCATTTTTTATGTATAAGCATAAATACTCTGGTCTACCACACCACTATGTTGATATTTTTTGTATTTCTAATATATCGGATAAGTTTTTTTGAGTGATTTGTGCAAGTAACTTAGTGAAAGAAGCACATTGAGTTGCATGAATCTTAATTGGAGTTATTATTTGTAAATGCTTTCAGTTAAGTTTTGAATTAACTGGATAAAGAATAAAGTTTGTCCAGTATCTTGAGTTAAATTAGCTTGTATTTAAATTGTGAAATCAATCTTGTAAACAAATGTCCAGTTTGTTTGGAGTTTGCATTGCCCTGTTTCATACTGTTTCACTATTGCAGGATTCTGAATTAGAAAAAATCACAAGAAGATTTACTATTGAGCTGGCAAAAAAAGGTTTTATTGGTAAGTTTATGGAGAATTTTCAGCTCTCTCCATTGTTCTGAACTTTATAACCCATTGTGAAATATTCTTATGGCAACAATGCATCAGAAACTCCCCTGTTCTCACTGGATTGCATTAAGCAGTACTAGTAGACTAATAGAGGGATAGATTGGTATGTATTTTAAGCTGTGCTTGCCAATTTCATTTCTGCCCAGTGGATCTGTAATGGCTTTTTGAATGTGGAACAAGAAAATTGTTTAAATCTCATCTTAATCTCAGAATAAAGGGTCCAATATGCAGGTTGGTATCTTGGGACATTGAGGAGAAAAAAAATCCCTGGACAAATGAAGGTTTGGAGGGAGGAAAAACACAAAAATCTGCAGACACCATGATTGAATTAAAAACAGAACGCTGAAGAAACTCAGCAGGTCGAACAGTGCACTTTATATAGCAAAGATAAAGATACATAACCAGGGATTAACCTGGATGTCACAATGTAATACCCTAATAACTGACAATGGTCCTTGGGACACCATCGCCAGCATAAAATCCTAGCTACGGCTCATCTCATCTCTAGCCCTCCCTCCAACTAACCATTTCTGAAGCTAATTCCAAGAATTTCACTTTTGCTGAGGCTGATATTAAAAGCAGGCAAACAATGAAATGTGGGAGATTTTGTCACGATTTTATTTGGTGAGCTTTTCACCAAGAAATACTCTTTTGACTCATTTATTTTTTTTTCATTCATTTTGGGCTTTTTGCAATTGTCCAATTAATTGGGACAAAATATTGGAACCTTTATCTGAATTGAATTTTTAGTTGCCTGCTATTCGGTCCAATAGAGAGTCATTTCCTCTCAGTAATGTCTTTGTTGCCGGCCTTTTTTGTCTAACTTTTATTTGAATGTGCTGGGTTTAAATGGTTTGCTTACAAACCCTGGACCTATATCTATGCTGCATTTAGAGTGAGCGGTGCCTGATATTCACTTGATTGTTTTCCAACAGTGGATATCGTGAACCTTGGCTGACATCAAAACATATCTTGTTAACTTTGCAACATATTGATTTGGTTTAATCTATTGATTAAAACAAAGGCTTAAAAGGTGCAATAATATTTGTGCAGAACATTATTGCAATGATTTCCTCTTTGGGCATCAAGGGAAAAAGACCCACTTCAAACCTTGTGTAAAGAAATATGGTTGTTGTCTGGCTACCTCACTGCAAAAAAATCCTCGTTCTCAAGCATGTTCAGTCGTTTCACCAATTGTTTTCCTTCCATTACAAGGTCAGAAATGGGAATTCAATGTTTTGTTCTGTTTGATATTCCTCATTAAGTGAGGCAGCCCATGTCTGAATGCAGAAAGGTCTGGACAACATTTCAGTAGCATGTAACAATTGCAGCACAAGAATCGAGCAATGGCCAGAATTTCCAACCACCTATCCCTGATATTCTGAAGGATTATTGTTATACTTCTGAGGATTATAATTTCAACTGGATAGTCAGATGAATAAATTCTAACAAGCCACTTCACCATCTGAATGATTAAAGCCAGAAATGTGATGGTAGTCACATCTTGGCCTGGACATTACAACTCTGGCAACCCTTGAAGCTCAATGACATTTAGTTCATTTATCTTGCAAACTTTCTGGCATCTTGCTTTCATCACCTTCATTATTGGGATACTGTTATGGTGTGTACCATCAATCATGAACAGAATCCTCAAATCCTGGGAAGTCCAATCATCAAGAAGCAAGGACAGCAGATGTACGAGATCACCATCATTTGCTAGCTCTCTTCCCAGCTGTTGCATTGTCGATGGATTGGCATTGTCACTCTTGCCAAGGACACGGAGGACTGGAAGGGTTCAAGAATGACTCGCCACCATCTCAGCGCAGTTGGGTTTTGTATGAAAAACTGCCCTTGCTGATGGTGCCCCTGTCCTGAAAAGCAATTCAGTAATTGATTGGTGAAATGAAGCTTTCACTTTTTCATTGTTTGTTTTAAATATTTGTCATTCTGACTTTTGAACCCATTAAAATGGTTTTATTAACCCTTTGGATTCCATGTCCCTAGGTGCTCTCACACTGCCCTTGAAAACCAGTATTTAATCGCCTTTTTACCATTTCACTTACCTGTGTGTACATGACAAACATGGGATTTTGGGGGTAGTTATTAAGGTAGAATCAGATGCATTTTGCATTGGCTCCATTGTAAATGTCGCACTGATCTGGCTTGGTTCAGTATGAATACTCTGATCTGACCCGCCTTTAAGCACAGGTCATTGACATGCTAATTTACTGGGATCTCAGAGTGAAAGCACTGCCTGTTTTTAGGGACTACCAACAAGTGCGTATAGTCCATGTTCCGGTTTTCATGGACTACCAACAAGTGCGTATAGTCCATGTTCCAGTTTTCATGGACTACCAACAAGTGCGTATAGTCCATGTTCCGGTTTTCATGGACTACCAACAAGTGCGTATAGTCCATGTTCCGGTTTTCATGGACTACCAACAAGTGCGTATAGTCCATGTTCCGGTTTTCATGGACTACCAACAAGTGCGTATAGTCCATGTTCCGGTTTTCATGGACTACCAACAAGTGCGTATAGTCCATGTTCCGGTTTTCATGGACTACCAACAAGTGCGTATACTCTGTGTCCCCATTTTTTGGGTTTTGTACTCGACCAACAGCTGGTTCGTACTGGCGTTTCTATTGTTTGTATTTGGACTCAATCTGGAGTACAGCAGGTTGATACATTCTTGGCAAGAGTGACTTTAAGTGAAACAAAGTCAATTTTATATTACGGTAATGCGCCACTTAACATCCACGTTAGGTTCTATGGCATTAGGTGTTATGTGATATGGACACTGTGCGAACATCATATTATATAGTCAGCAAAGCTACATGGGATACTGTTAGTGTACCTGTAAACTTTTTATTTTTAGGTAGGGATCAGTGTGGGGACCCACACCGGGCTATAGGGAGAGATGGAGGCAGTGGGATCAGTGTGGGATCAGCTGATACAGGGCTGTGGGGAGAGAGAGGGGCAGTTGGATCAGTTTGGATGTATAGTATACAATTCCTATAGTTAGCGATTACTTTTTCTAAACTTTTGCAGATTTGCTCACAGTAACTGAATAATTATTGGACCACAGATGTATGCGGTCGGACTTTGCCTGAATGGACATTAAGCGACGCATACCTGTATTTATTCTAATCCAACATTTTGATGAAATGGCATTGAATGAAACAGACTTGCTGTATATTATCATGAAAGGTTAAAAATGGGTGAAGTCCAAAGGGTTAAATACTGGATAGCATAGAAAATTAAAATAATTTTGAATTTTATTTCCCCATCTGAGACTGGATTTATTTCTCGCCATAAGACCACGTCTAATTTTTATACAGCATATGGTATGTGATTGTCACCCTGATGGAACAGTAACTCTTCGTGCTAACCTGGCAACGGGATATGTTTGTCCATTAGCCAAACAGCTTGAGAGTAATGTTCCCTAAAGAGAAAATAGTTTGAGGAGGAGGCCAGTGGATATAGAGGTGTCCTCTTGTTGAATTCAATCAGATACGGGTTCAATTTTAATGTGAGAACTTCTGTTTACCCTCTTAGGACCAGGAATTGATGTCCCAGCCCCTGACATGAGCACAGGTGAGCGAGAGATGTCTTGGATTGCTGATACTTTTGCCACTACAATGGGACACCAGGTGAGTGGTCAAGAGGAAGTGAATGCATAAGATCTTTTGCTCCTTCATCAATTCATTAGATGAAATGTTAGAAAGTCTTTAATTATTCAAGACTAGGTTATTTATTGAAATTGGATATGGATTTTACAATGGGCTAATTCTGACTTCCAGATTCTGGATTTGAATCTCTCATCAGCCAAGGAATTTCAGGGCATAAGGTGAGCAAAAGAGAATAGAAGTGGAAAGGGTATAATTAGAATGCTGTCATTGGTATCAGGTGATTGATTAAAAGTACATGAATTATAACAAACAATTCAGTCCTCAATTTCTTAAATCTTGATTTTCCTTGAATCAAAAGATTTAAAATTCGACCAGTGAAACTGAAGCTAGCATTGGCCTGTAGTTCACATTGAGTGGAGTACCATACTACCATGGAGTGCAAGGTAGTCTGAGAGACATTTGTTAACCAACCCAGATTTTATTCCATGGATTTTGCTCATGTAGTTCCATAATATATAACCATATAACTGGCCATGACGGCCCTTCAAGTCCATGCCAGTTCACTTGAACAACTCCACTAACTCCCCCCTCCCGCTCTCTGCCCATAACCTTCCAACCCTCTCACATCCATGTACACATCCATCCTCCTCTTAAATGAAAGAAGGGACTCTACCGCAACTATCTCTTTTAGAAGATCGTTCCATTCTAGAACTATTCCTCATACGGAATAGCATGTATTTTATATGCCCATGTATCTGAAAATCCTTTTGCTACTTACAACAAACTATTTTGTTCAGCAAATTATTATTTCTTGTGCCTATTTACATGATTGCATGTATAGTGCAGAACCATTCTGCCATGAGCTGTATCCTAATATACAAAACAAAGTAGTTGTAGTTGCTGTCCAACTGCTCTGGTCCAGAAAAATCACTGCAGGAGTTCCATAGACAAGACCCAGTGATATTTATCAGCTTCATTAATGAGGAAAATTATTGACTGCACAGTGCTCATTGTCATTTGAAATTCATGAGAGAAGGCTTTGGCAGCATTCAGGATCGGGGACTGAGGTATAGCAACTCACCTTTGGGTCACAAAAGTGGCAGGCAGTGACCATCTCTGAGAGTCCCACCATATCTCTGGCATTCAGTGACACTGCTGTCATCTAAACTCACAAGTTGCTATTGACTATAAATTTTACTAGCCACCCTGTGACTCTTGGAGATGAGATAAAAGGAAAGCTTGGTGAACAGTCTTGTATTTTGTAGGTTGTGGTTCTTTGTCATATATAATTTTTTCCTTTTGATACATGTTCTCTGCCTCTCTGGTTTTGTTAATGAACAGAATGACCGCTATATCTAGGAGCCAGTCACTTGAAATGGTTCGGAACAAACTGACCCTACATTGGCATACTCCCTTTTCTTCCTCATCCCTTGTCTCCTTTCCTCCCCCTCTCCATTCACAGAGCCATGCTGGTGTACTCTCCTTCCCATACCTCCTGCCTGTGGGACTGTGCTCCACTTCCCCTGCCCCACTCCCCACCATTTTGTATTTTGCTCATACCTCGATAAAGGGCTCAAGCCTGAATCATTGGTTATGTATCTTTACCTTTGCTACATAAAGTACACTCACTCTTAATATTAAATGCACCCTTCATATTACCATCACAAAGTTTCCTGCTGTCAACAAACTACAGATCTAAATTGTGAAGCTCCCTCCCAGCCACACTATAGGTTCAGTTCAAGAAGATGCTCAGCAGTTCCTTAAGGGTGAATAATGATATGCTGTAAATGCTGGGCTTGCCAGTGAGGAGTCAATCCTGAAAGAGTTACAATTATTCCTGTTCACTGTATTTGAGGGGACAGACGATCACAGGGAGAATGTACAAACTCCTTGCAGACAGCACAGGATTTGAACCTGGCACTGTGCTGATTGAACATTTTTGCTGTGGGTGAAGTGCATCGAAGCTTCATTATCTTGAATTGTAGGTTGAAAGGACAATGCTGAGAGAGGAGAATATTCTTACCTTGCGAAGAGTTCACGACCAGAAAGTGATTTTATTGAAATTCATTTTTAAGGCCCCAATCAGGATAGATATTGCAGCAATGTTTTCCCTGGCAAGGAAGACTAAGATTAGGAGATTAGTATTTACTTTTAAATTTTTAAAATTGTAAATTTAGAGATACAGTGCGGTAACAGGCCATTTTGACCCATGAGCCAGTGTCACCTAACTCAATTAACCTACACCCCTGGTACGTTTGAAACAGTGGGAAGAAGCCAGAATTCCCGAGGAAAATCCACACAGATATGGGAAGAACGTACAAACTTCTTGCAGACAGCGTGGGATTCGAACCCAGGTCCCAATCGCTGACGCTGTAAAGGCGCTGTGCTAACCGCTATGCCAACCGTGCCACCCCAGAATTGACCACAGAAGAGAAATTTGTCACTGAAATTGTGAATTTGTTGGAACTTCCTGCTTAATCATTTGAATATATTGAAGTCAGGGCTAATAGATTTCAGGAGATAAAAAAAGTTTCTAGAGGTAGGGTGGTACTGGGTGATGGAGCTGTCTTAGTTGTGATAGAGAGGGAGGGATGGCATTGGCAGTAGGGGAAAATGTCACTGCAGTGTTCAGACAGGATAGGAGGGCCTGTCTTCGAGTCTGTAAAGGTGGATCTGAGAAATGAGAGAAGGCTGACCACATTGATGGGATTGTATCAAAGACCATTCAATAGTCAGTGAGAACTGAAGGAGCAAATTTTTAGAGAAATAGCAAACTGATGTAGCAATCCCAACTTGCAAGAGTGCAATACTGGATCTCCTATTGGGGAATGAGACAGGACAGGTAACAGAAATGAGTACAAGAGAAAACTTTAAATCTAATGGTGATAGTTTCTTGATGATTATGGATAAGGATATGTCTGGTCCTCGGCTTGGATTTCTAAATTGTAAAAAAGCCAATTTTGGTATCAGAAAATATCCTGCAACTGGATTGGGTCAGGATGTTTTCTGGTAAAGGTGTGCTTGGTAAATGAAGGACCTTCAAAAGTTAAAGTTTGGATGTGCAGTTTGTTTGTTCATGTCAGAATTAAAGACAAAACTAACAGATGTAAGGAAATTTGCTGATCAAGAGATATTGAAACCCTGGTTATGAAGAAGAAAGTGTATAATAGGTATACAAATGAGGTACGTAAGGAGTAGAAGAAATGCAAGAAAATATTTCCAGTGTGGGTTGTAAGGAGTTTGTATTTTCTCCCCATATTGGCGTGGTTTCTTCAAAGAGCTCTGGTTTCCTTCCACTGTTCAAAACATACCAGGTTTAGGTCACTTGGTTGGCACAGGCTCATGATGGGCTGAAAGGACCTGTTACCGTGCTGTATATCTAAAATTATGAAACGCTTAAGCCAACAATTCTACTCAAATGATAATTAATTCAAAACAGAAATTTGGTTGCTGAGTCAAATTTTTGATGGTCTGAATATTTTCCTGATATAAAAACATTTGAAATGCAGCCAGGCAGCATCTATGGAAAACAAAACTAGTTTCCGATCAATGAGCCTTCATCAGAACTGGAGAAGTGAGGTCTGTGCTAAAGTGGTTCTGTAATAGCTTCCCTTTACATGCTGTTTACCAGAGAATGTGGAATCTTTGCAACTTTTTCTGTGTCCACTAATCCTAGAACTGTTGAACCGGGATATTTCCTTTTAGTTTTACTACTTGTTCATTAGCTAAAAATATTTAATCTATGAATTGCTAGAAGTAGATGTTAGAACTTGGTGAAAGACTGCCTTACAATTTGGTCAATGTTTGGAAAATGGGTGTCAACCAGTAAGATTTAAATTTTGAGCGAAACAGGCTGGGAAATGGGTTGAATTAGTCACTTTGGTACAAAGATGGGAATGGAGTCTGAGCAAAGGACAAACATGTGGTTGGGGGGGGGGGGGGTAGGGGAAACAAATCAATTAAAAAATCTGAACTGTTCTGGACAATCATCATAATTTACAATTATCCTTCCTAATTAAAATGTGCTTGGACACCAGAAACCCATCTCTTCATTTTATTTTTTAAAAAGTGGTATGTTTAATGTTTAAAATGCTATCAAATGTCATTTATTCAGCAATATCCCACATATTAATCATTTCTGTTCACCTGGATGAGTGCAGCAGCTTCACCAACTCGAGTAGCTGGAGAAAGCAGCCTGCTTCCAAAACATTTTCTTCCACACTGGCTGCCCCACCAATAAAATGCACTGCAGTTAAGAAAAGCAAAACCCAACATACTATAAATTGGAATAAAAAATGCAATATTGGTAACATTGGCAGGCTAGGCAACGTGCTTGAAGAGAGAGAGAAAATATGTGTGTGAACATGAGTGAAATACTTTGCTTCTTAAATATAATGTTGATGGAGACACTGAAATGCATTCCTGTGTTGTAATGTGATCTGGTCGAATGCAACACCTCTTAGTGATATCATTTTAGGTGTTAATTAAAGGCACTTTCAGGTGGCCAATTGCCCCTCATGTTTAGGCAATATGTGGCTGTTTTGAAGCCACCTGAATGTGCAGGAGGGGCTCTTGAGGTGAGCTTCGTAAGAATAATCAGCTCAACTCAGTGGCTCCCCTAGCCACCTGAATGCAGCTGGCTGAAAGCAGATGTTAAAGGGTCAGGCTGCTAATCACAGCTGACACTGGGCAGGAGCCGAACTGTGCTCAGAGCCGCATCCTGTGCAGCTGTGTCCTTCGGGTGGCCAGCGTTGCGCTTTAAACGTTGCCACCTGAACAGCAATTTAAAGGGCCGCTTCTGCTTCTTCAGGCGCATTCTTAGCGTAGAATGTGCAAAAGAGTTTTTCCACTGCACTTTCCAATATAATTTTCTATCTCCATTGCTGAAATGTAAGCACAAAACACCTAAAGGTGGACTGGATCTTCTGCAGCCATGAAACTGTCAAACATTAGCTATTAATTTTCCAGGAAAAGCAGTGGCCACATATGATGCAAGACCTATTTTGAAAACACATTGTCGCCAACCTGTCACCTCAATAAGTGATGGTTAGCCAAATCTTAAATGCATTATGTTCTGTACAGTGAGGTTAGTTCTTGAAGCACGATGTATGAATAATCCAGTGGTCTGATGCTTGTCATGGGTACATATTTGGGGTTGCTTAGCTATCTGATGCCCACCTACTGTTTTAACCTAGGTTCAGATATTGTTCTCAGAGGAATCCTTGCTGTCATTTATGTGAAGAACCTATAACTGAGGAACAGTAAGTGTCTCAAAACTGAAGATTCAACTGAAGAGTGTGGTTTTAAGGAACCTTTCATGGATTATGTGCAGGAATTGGCCTCCTGGAGTCATAAAGCAAGGGATAGGAGCTAATTGTAGAATCTGTTGGCAATGGAGAGACACTAGATCGACTACATTTGTGTTTTAAGTTTGCACAAACAATTTTCTGTGGCAGGATATAAATGCTCATGCCTGCGTGACTGGTAAACCCATCAGCCAAGGTGGCATCCATGGGCGAATCTCTGCTACAGGGCGAGGTGTATTCCATGGGATTGAGAATTTCATTAATGAAGCATCCTACATGAGTGTCCTTGGAATGACCCCAGGCTTTGGAGACAAAACGTTCGTCATTCAGGTTTGTGGTGAATTTCCTTTTGTTTCGTTTGCTTCCATTGTTGTTTCTAATATTACTGACTTTTGGGCGTGGTCTCTTAACCATGTGGGAAAATATTTTGTAATTATTTGTACTATTTTGGAGTTGCATGGGTGTACGCAATAAATAATTCTAACAGCCAAATTTGCAACAGCTATATCTAGAAGTATTGCCAACCCCTTTAACTGCCAAAGTCAGCAGTATTTGTCACAGCTGTTGCCTTTGCATGCGTAGAGATTCAGTGCATTATGTACTCTAATAATGGCACATGTGATTCTTATCATTAAATTAGGTTGAGATTTAGAAAAGCCAGCTGATGGGGAAAATATTTATTTATATCGCGCACTAGATTTTAAATTCTAGTTGCAACTTTTTAAAGAATCAAAAGGGCAAAAACAAATCTCTTATTTGTGGAGAATATTTAAAAATATAGCAGTCTGAACCTGTGTTTGGCTGACCTAAGGCTTGCTGTTATCCCTGGAGGGGTTTAAAAACAAAATCTCTTCCATATTATCAGGGGTGTTTTGTTTTGTCATTGGAACCTTGAATTCAGCTGAGAATTTCTTCTGTAACCTGCATTATGTTATTGTATATAAATGGCACGGTTGCCATTTTGGATTTTAGACTTGCTGGATTAGCCAAGGCAACTGGTGGGGTATTGATTAAGCACTGTCCTGGAATAGTAAAGAAGATACCAATGGATTTCTTGGTCCTACTGTTGATCTCATCCAACCTCTTGAGTTGTACGGGCATCTGATGAAAAGCAGCTATAGATTACAGTGTTGTGATGCTAATAGTTATACAACTGTTCTTGAGAAAACTCACTTGGGCGATGAAGTTTAAAAAAAAAAGTTAGTGAGGGGGGAAAAAGGTAAACATTTTTGGAAACACTGAAATCAGATGCTTTTGAAGAGCTTCGCCAATATTTGACTTGTGTTTATATATCACGTCACTTAGGGATTTGGTAACGTAGGTATGCACTCCATGAGGTATCTGCACCGCTATGGAGCCAAGTGCATAGGTGTTGGTGAGTTGGATGGTTCAATTTGGAACGAGGATGGAATTGATCCCAAGGAGCTAGAGGATTACAAACTGGTAAGTAAATATTTAAATTCAAATGTACTGCTGTAAATACTCAGTAGGTGAGGAAGCAGATGTCAGGAGAAATATAGTCGGTAATCATTCTATAGACCAGCCATCTCAACCTAATGACTCTCCTCAAAGTTGATGGGCCCCCTTCCCTGTGAAGCAGTCAAGTTTAGTTGCTTTCTTCCATACTTGTCTCCCACTGCCCACACAAATTTTTTAAAATAATTTCAGTCCACGCCCCTCCCCCTTAAATGTCCTGTGGCCCCCCAGGAGGCCCGTTGAGAATGCCTGCTTTGGACCATTAACTTTTAAAAAATATTTTATTTACAAATTTAAAAAAAATAATTATATTACATTAAATTAAAAAGTTATTTCAAAAAATTAAATATGTGGTATATTTTTTAAAAAACCTTTCCACCCTTCCATCTCCCCTCCCCCCAAAAAAAACTCCTAGAAAGAAAAAAGAAAAGGAAAAGGGAGTAAAGAAAGAAAGACCAGAGAAAGCCGGGGGGATAGAGCATTTGTAATCATAGTCTATGAAGGTTACCAAGAAATGAGGTGTTCAGAGAGTCTAATGAACTTACAAATCCACATTTTGTCAATATGGGTGCCATATTTTCCAAAATACATATGTTTCGTAAACTGTAAGTAATCTTCTCAAATGGTATACAGCTACGAAATTCTGCGTGCCATCTTTCCATATCTAAATCTGTATCTGACTTCCATGATATTGCTATACATTTCCTAGAGACTGCTAAAGGAATTTGTACAAATTCAATTTGATACATAGTTAATTTTAATTTGGGCCTTGTTACCTTAATATTACTCAATACTAATAACCTCGGATCCTGTGGGAACTTGACCCAGTAATCCATTCCAAAAAGTTACCAACTTTCAGCCAAAAATATTTAATTTTAGGGCACCGCCAAGTAGAATGTAAAAAAGATCCAATCTCGCGTCTACACCTAAAACATAAATCTGATAAAGCAGGATTCAATCTATTTTTGTAGAATCACATATAACTGATGCAAAAAATTGTATTGAACTAACCTATTGAACATTTATAATTTTTGTCATATCATTCTTGCACAATTCCATCCAATCTTTCTCCTTTGGATCATGAACTTGAAATGTTAACTTGTTTCTCTCTTTACAGATGCTAGCTAACCTGAATATTTCCTGCAATGTCTGATTTTAGTTCAAATTTTCAACATTTTGTACTTTTCTCATAAACAGTGTTGAACATAAGAACTGGCAATTAAAAAAAAAATCAAATTTTCTCCATTTACAGCAGCTTGATTTGTAAAAATGTTTCACTCTATTGCTGGATGCAATAACATTTCAGGATATCTTTGAAGGAACCTCCACTGAACAAAGGTTAAATTTAATGAGAATGTAATTTTTTTTAAAAGGTTCTGGAGATGTTGGATATGGAGCTTTTGCTGTACACAGACTGATTCAAAAGGATTTTGAATTCTTCAATATCATGGAAGTGATTTCTGATCTGTTGATTAGAGCTGCTCAAATCTTTCCTAATATAGTTTAAGGCATCTGAATCCATGGAATTTATAATTTTAATAAATAACAATTCTATAACTCTCATGTCACCAAAATTACAAACAAATATCCTTTGATAAGATGGATCGTCCCCTTTCTCTGCTGGGTATACTCTGTTCTTTCCTCTTTCACAATCCCTCTGCCTTTTTCTGTTCATTTCTACCCACATTTCATAAAATCCCTCACTTCGCTTCCAGTGAGTTCAATATGCCCTTCACCTCTTCCCTCATAGTTTTCATTATATTGTGGCGGCCCATCACCGCGGAGATCGAGCCGGCACATTGTGTGGCGTGCGCGGTAGTAAACAGCAGCATAACACACCGTAACACGTCCCTTAACACAGCGAACTGGTGCGATTGAAAGCTGGAGCAGTACAAGACGAGTAGCCCTAAAATGGCACTGGCCAAGATGTCCAGCTAACAGATCAATAACAGGCTGGGGAAGGAGGGTATTCACATACAAGAATGTTCCCACCCGCTATTGTTATTCATGCAGCTGAAGTCAGCCAATCAAACAAATGGCGAGAACTCCAACTATATAAAAGGAGCCTTTCCAGCCTCAATAAATCTCAGATCTTAAAAGTGTATGTTTCTTTGTAGCAGTCGGCTACAATGTCACCTTTTCTTATCAGATTTTAATGCTGTTAGCCATTAGCCCCTTTCACACTGGCATCGTTTAAGGATCCAGTGTGAAAGATCTTTAATCGACACGCAGGCATCATCAGGCGCCAGGGATGATACTAGGTCGTGCCGATTAGCCCAATGTGAAAGGGGCACTAGGTAGCCTGGGACAAATTGGTGATATGCTGATGACGTTTTTGCAGGAACATGAAGGAAACAAAAGATTGAAAAGATATAAACTTTGCCGACATATATAAACCTTTAAAAATTTTAAAAGATGGTAGGAAAGTCACAGTGGGAGAGAGATAGCAATATTGTATCTGCCTTCTGTAAGGTAAAACATCATGAGATGGGAATGTGTAGGGAGTTACCCTGTACAAGGCTGTAACAAGAAGGGGAGGTGTCCTTGTACTCCTGTTAGGTAAAACATCATGAGATGGGAATGTACGGGGCAGTAACAAGATGTGAATGCATCCTTGTACTTACAAGATAAGAGAGACATTGATGGATTGAGAGGCAGGAAGCTAGCAGGGAAAGGATAGCAACAGTTTTAGTCATTGGACAAGTAATGATATGATGATGTTCTAAGCACATATCCAAGGGTATAAAAAATCACCATTTTGCTGATAACGGCAGAATGCATTCTCCGACTAACATGTTTAGTCGCAAGTGTTACAATCCGGTAATAAAGAACAAAGAACCCTGATTTCGACTCAGCCTGGTGTTTGTCTCACTCATTCATGAACAAAGCAGACCTAACACTTCCCAGAATTCCGTGTGGCAGTGAAACCCCTTCCACGAGTGTTCCATGCAAACAAGTTTTTCTGCTGCATGGAATTCTGGGAGGGCAGGACCGCCGTCGCTCTTTCCCATGGTCTTTATAAATTGTGCGGCTATACTTTTGCATGGTCTTTTATAAATTTATAAAGGTTTTTATAGGTCAGCATAACAGCAGGGGCTGAAGGGCTAATACTGTGCTGTACACAGTGCTTAATTATGTTATAATTAGGCATGATTAATTTTGTTTCAATATAAGATCATAATACATTGATCAGGATTTAGGATAGGTCCACCATCGCTTGAAGCGTCACTCAGACCTCTCTGGTTGGATGATAGAATCCCCTATCCCTGGGGATGCCCTGGATGAGTGTGAAAAGGCACAGAACTGGTTAGCAGTGATCCAGTAAGAAAGGCAAAAACACTTCCTTAACTGGTTCACTGAATGGTCAATCAACTGGTTAGCTAGTGTGTAAAGGGCTTTTGATTCCACTTACCACCTTCCTTTCTCCTCCCTGCATGACTAGTCTTCCTCCACCTGACCCTGCCTTTCTTTTCTCTTGCTCCTCTCTCTCTTTGGCAGCTGCCAATCTACTGGCTGTCTCCCAATTCCTCCTCCCCATCTGCCTGTCATCCTTCATCCCTCCCTGGCTCACCTGTATTCTACTGGCCCCTGTCTAACTCCTCTCATCCTGTCCTCACACTGTCTCTCTCTACTCTGCCTTGATGAAAGGTTCTCATCTAATTGCTGATTATTTTTCTCCACTGCTGCTTGACCTGCAAATTGATTTGAGTTTTTATTTTTCTGTCTGGTTGTGTGCACAGGCAAATGGAACGATTGTTGGATTTCCCAAAGCTCAGCAATATGAAGGCAATATCCTGGAGTCAGAATGTGACATTCTTATCCCTGCAGCCGGTGAAAAGCAGATGACGAAGAGTAATGCAAGGAAAGTTAAAGCAAAGGTGAGAAGAAATCTTGCAGTGAAGACAATATACTTTTCTTCTGTCCCAATTGAAACATTATATTTATGATTCTTGCTCCACAGGCAGTACTTTTCCTAAGTAGTTTTTTGCAAGTTCACTCCAAGATTACATAGCTTTCTCCTTCAATTATGGTTTTTTTCCACAATTTTCCTGACATTGCAGTCTAAAAACCATAAATGACAATGGAATGCATGCTTAGTTTATGAATTTTGTTTTTGTCTTAGTAAAATTAAAACCCAGCATAATTTTGGAGTTCTTCAACAAAGTTTGTTCTTCCCAAATGGCCAGATGTTTAATTGACTACTCTTACAATTTTTGGAAGTAGTGCAACACGATTAAAACAGAGATTCTGGAATTTGTTAATGTAACTGATAGCTACTCTTACTCCATTTAAAATCAACGAAGTTGTGGTAAATTAGTATCAGAACTGAACTGATCAAAGGCGACTGGAATTTCATAAATGATTTCAGACCAGGTTGCTTCCATGGGCTAAGATTTCAAAGAATAATTCATTGTAATGTAATTGCAAAACCCTCTGCAACGACAAATGATGAACAGGCCCAATAGATGTAATTTAGTCCTTAAAACTGAGTGTCATTTTTTTTTTAATATAATTTTTTATTTTTCACACTGTGAACCATATACGTTTCTCATTAAATATACACAGTGGCATTTTCTCCCCTTTTTTCCCCCCTACCTTCCCTCCCCCTTCCCACCCCCCTCCAAACCCATTGAATGATCAACATATAAAATACAATAAAACCATTAAACAATAAAAATAAACAAGAAAATTGTGTCATCTTCTTTTACACACTGGATCAGGTTATTTTGTCTTCTCATTTTATCATTTTAGGGGATGGAGGTCTGAGGTAAGCCTTCTCTGTTGTGTTCCATGTACGGTTCCCAAATTTGTTTAAATAAAGTGACTTTATTTTTTAAATTATATGCTATTTTTTCCAATAAATTATTTCCCAAAAAACAATTTTCTATTCTTTTAATTCCTTTTCTCTCCCATTCACTAAAGGAAAAGTTAGCTATTGTGAAAGGGATTAGTTGATTCTGCGTCAATAATAATTTTGGTAGCTGGTAATTTGTTTTTTTTCCTTTCTACGTAAAACTTCTTCCATATGTTGAGTAAATGATGCAGTACTGGTGAACTTTTATATTGCACCAGTTTTTCATCCCACTTATAAAGTATATGTTCTGGTACCTTCTCCCCTATTTTATCTAGCTCTATTTTGGTCCAATCTGGTTTTTCCCTTGTCTGATAAAAAATCTGATAAATACCTTAATTGTGCTGCTCTATAATAATTTTTAAAGTTTGGTAGCTGCAAACCACCTTGTTTGTACCATTCTGTTAATTTATCTAGCACTATCCTCGATTTCCCCCCTTTCCATAAGAATTTCCTTATTATTCTCTTTAGTTCATTTTCAAGAGGGAAATGTTTGTGTATTTTGGTCAGTATGGTTCATAGTGTGAAAAAAAAGACTTTAAGGGAATTGGTAACGAATGAAATAGGTATTGTATCCTTGGGAAGACATTCATTTTAATGCAATTTACCCTCCATATCAATGTTAGTGGCAATTCTTTCCAATGTTCTAAGTCATCCTCTAATTTCTTCATTAATGGCTGATAATTTAATTTATATAGGTGGCCTAAATTGTTATCTAATACCTAGGTATCCGACTGCTTGTGTTTGCCATTTAAATGGTGATTCTTTTTTAAACTCTGTGTAATCCGCATTATTCATTGACATCGCTTCACTTTTATTTGTGTTGATCTTGTACCCCGATATTTCTCCGTATTCTCTCAATTTCTTATGTAGTTCTTTTATTGATATTTCTGGTTCTGTTAAGTATACTATGATGTCATCTGCAAATAAACTGATTTTATATTCCTTCTCTTTTATTTTTATCCCTTTTGTTTTATTTTCTGTTCTTATCAGTTCTGCCAATGGTTCTATTGCTGAAGCGAACAGTGAGGGAGATAATGGACATCCCTGTCTAGTTGACCTACTTAATTTAAATTGGTTCGATACATATCCATTTACTGTCACCTTTGCCAATGGTCCCTTATAATATGCTTTAATCCAATTAATATATTTTTCTGGTAGGTTGAACCTCTGTAATACTTTGAATAAATAATTCCATTCTACCCTGTCAATATATTCCCCTGCGTATCTACAATCTTCAAAAAAATATCTTGCATAAACTTTTGATCCTCCTCATTAGGTACATATATATTGAGCAAATTCCAAAATTCTGAATATTCTGACACCTTATCATTACATACCTCCCTGCTGGATCTATTATTTTCTCCACTATTTTGATTGGTACATTTTTATTAATTAATATAGCTACAATTCTAGCTTTTGAATTATATCATGCTGCTGCTACGTGTCCTACCCATTAATTTGTTATTTTCCACTTCAGTTAGATGCGTTTCCTGCACAAATGCTATATCCCTTTTTTCTTTTTTCAGTTAATTTAATAACCTCTTCCTTTTAATTTGGTTATGTATGTATTCCATTAATGGTTATAGTTATATAGTTCAACGTGGCCATCTCATATCTTGTTTACACCTCATTTCCGCTTCCTCTCCACCACCATCCCTCTTTTCCCCATTTTCATCTCAGTTTTCCCTTTTTAAACTCAATGCATGTCAACACATTTAAAACATAATATACTCCAACAACTCCCACATCCTTAACCCCAAATGCCTCCCCTTTCTGAGTTGCCCCTTATCCCTTGCCGGGCAACCACAACTCCCCTTTCCATTTGGATTGAGATCCTGTTCGCAAGCATCAACTGATTTCGCAGTGATGGTTATTCTCTCCCCTCCCCCCCAACTTCTCCCCGAGAAAACACTTTTTTTACACATATAACAAAGCTCTTCCTTTTTTTTCCCCTTACTTCGTTCCTTCCCTTCTCTTTTCCCTCTTTAGTTCTTTACATATACATTGTTTTTATATCTTTATATATACTTTATCTCCGATCTTCATTCTTATTACATCTCTTCATCTCTCCTTCTGTCCTGCAAACGCTCTGCAAATTCTTGTGCTTCCTCCAGATCCGAGAACAGTCTGTTTTGTTCCCCGGGGATAAATATTTTAAGCACAGCTGGATGTTTTAACATGAGTTTATAACCTTTTTTCCATAGGATTGATTTTGCTGTACTAAGCTCCTTCCTCTTCTTTAAGAGTTCAAAACTCATGTCTGGGTAAAAAATTATATTTTGACCCTTGTATTCCAGTGGTTTATTATCTTCTCTAATTTTATTCCTTGCCCGCTCCAGTATATTTTTGATGTGTCTGTGGTTTCGGAGCTAGTGTTCTGTGTGCCCTTTCTATTTCCATTTCTTCCTGCATTTCTCTCGTTCCCAGGACCTTCGGGATCCATTCTTTTATAAATTCCTTCATATCTGTGCCTTCTTCACCCTCCTACAGGCCCACTATTTTTATGTTATTTCGCCTACTATAATTTTCCAACATATCAATTATCTGAGTTAAAACTCTTTAATTTTTTGTCATTTTCTTCCAATTTTCCTCTTAACTTATTTACCTCCATTTCTACAACTGTTTCTCGTTCTTCCACATTTTCTACTCTTTTCCCTATTTCTGTCATGACCAGTTCTAATCTTTGCATTTTATCTCCTGTTCTTTTCATTTTTCTTTTAATTGCACGAAATTCTAATGGCAGCCATTCTTTTGATGCACTCATTTGTTCTTCATAAAAGCTTTATCTATATTCTGTCCATCTGTTTTACCTTCTATTTCTCTGTGAAGATCTTGGTCTTCTTCTTCCTCTTCTGTATCTGTATCTGTGTTTGTGTCTTCTTCTCTTTGTATCTGTCTTTCTTCTGATTTTCCTGATGAGTTGCTTGCCTCACTTTGTCGGGCCTCTTCTTGCTGGGCCTCTTGCTGTTGGTCCTCTCCTTCTGAGCTGCTCACCTGTCAAGCCTCCTGCTGCTGCTCCTCTTGCTGTTCACCCCGTCGACTTTCTTTCTCACCTGGTACTTCACTCCCTCTCCTACCACCTTCTTCATCTTTCAGCTGAGAGCCCTGGTGTCGGGAGTCCCTCAGCTGGTCGCGCCGTGGTTGCCCGCTCCTCAGCTGAGCCCACCTCCCGTCGGTGTTTTCTTTTACCTTAGATTGCGCATTTGCTCACTTTTGTTTGGCTCAGAGACCCATTTTTGCAATCCACCGGTCGGTAGGTCCCGACTCCATAGGGCCGACACCAACCTCGGAGATCGGCCGCTCTTCGCCACCATGGTTCCCTGTTCCTTCGTGCAGGTAAGGCCTTCTCCTTTCTTTTCTGGTGTCCTCTTTCTTGGGTGCCATTTTATTTCTCTTCTCTGCAACTTTATCTTTTATTTTTTATATTTGTTGAATTTTGTCTTTTCTTGACTTTTTCTCTTTTTCTGGAGAGGGCTGGTTTTACCTGACTGGCCATTACTCCATCACGAAACTCTTTTGAGTGACATCATTTTTAACCTACTATAAATTCCTACACATTTCTCAAATATTTTGCAATGGACTATCAACCTTTGGTAGTATTTATGTAATTTTTGCCTTCAATGCATTCGAGAGGTTTGATCAATTTGCATCAGTAATTTCTGTAATGCTGATATAGTTGACAATTTGTTAAAGGAAAATGCGTAGAGTTATTTAAATTGAGGGCATTCGTAAACAACCATTATTGTTATATCCTCAGTGGCATTGTGCATTGATAAAATAGCAAAACTTGCAATATCACTCCTGTGTCATGGACCAAACAGACCTCTGAGATAATGCAAACGTGTACTATTGATGGAAGTGTTACAATTGAACATGCCTTTTATAAATTCCTGCATGTGTGCAGATTATGGAAGGGTATATGGCATTGTAATATTACACGCAACTACTTTTTCCATTTGATTTTTCTTTTAATAAATATTTGAAAGTCTAATGAGATCTAAAGTAGCATTCACATTTCTTGAAGGTAAAACTGACAAAAAGCACGTGGTTCATTGCTGTGGATTAGATGACTTCACCTCCAATGAAAGTGGATCTCGGCCAAGGTCAACTTGTCAATGCCTGGAAATGGTTGTAGAAATGTCCAGGCCAAGAATAGCAACAAAACATGAATGTTGCCCTCTGTTTGAATTTTAAATTCATAAATTTAAATTTTAAAGTTAGACATACAGGATGGTAACAGACCCTTTCAGCCCACGAGCTCGTGCCGCCCAATAACACCCAATTGACCTACAATCCTCGGTACTTTTTTTGAAAGGCTTAAGGAAACTGGAGCATCCGGAGAAAGCCCACGCAGACATGTGGAGAACGTGTAGACAGATGGGATTTGAATCCTGATCACTGGCGCTGTAACAGCGTTACACTAACCACTATGCTAACGTGCTACTTTGTTTTATTTAAAATATCCTATTTTATCCAAAATATTTAGAACCCTTGTTTCATAGTCTCCAGGAGAAGAGCGCATGACGTCCTAATGGCGATTCCTAAGAAGTATTTATTCTCACCATACCCTGAACCAATGAAATTTGGGAAGTGAGAACTAACACCAAACCGAAATAAAACAAACCAGAGCTTAATATCTGAGTTAATCCCCAGCTCTCATCAGACACCAAATATTTTGGGAATGTTATTTGTGCACTGCTGCAGGCGGAAGGGGAAGGGGATGACTGCTGGGTTGAGTTTGCATGTTGTGTTTAGTCTGAGTTTATTTTGCTCTCATTTGCGTGCACTCCAATGTATAAATCAACAGAGCTTAATAAAGGCATGTGGCGGCGCACATCCTCATGGCGAACCGGCTCCACTTGTTTCGCCGCGTGGTAGGGCAGCCATCGGGAAATGGCGTCGTCAGAGGTTTCTTCTTGACTCCAGCATCCCTTATAGCGCGCACCCTGGGCAGTGATTATGATGTCACAGTGCACCAGGTGACTGAGCTCATGCTGCCCTTAAAGGGGCGTGCTGAATATGAATAAAAACAGTCGTTAACGACCCTCAATGTGGTGGCTGTGTTTCTTCCTCTGCTCACACCGCCACAGTGGTGACCCCGACGAGCCCAGATGTTTTTCTGGACTCAAAACACCGTGGATTTAGCAGAGGTTAACACTCTCCAACAAGCTACCCCCGCTTTTGGACCCATCGACCGAGAACGTGGTTCAGACAGGCGGAAGCACAATTTCAACTCCGCAACATCTCCTCAGACGCCATGATGTTCTATCATGTCGTGAGCGCTCTGGACCAAGATATGGCAGTGAGGGTAGACGACATCATCCAACCCCCACCCCCCGGCCACGGGCAATTACACCGCCCTCAAAGACCTGCTGCTTGGAACTTTCGGGCTAACTACTCCCTCCCTCCCCCCCCCCCCCACTACCAACGAGCTTCCAGGCTCCTTCACCTTGGTGGGCTTGGGGATCGTAGTCTGTTGGCGCTGATGGATGAAATCTGGCCCTGGCGGAAGACCACAAGCCTTGTTTTCTCTTCTGCCAGATATTCCTGGAACAGATGCTGGAGGACATCCAGCTGCTCCTCACAGATGAAGACTTCTCGAACCCGAGAAGAGCAGCAGCCCATGCGGATGCCCTCTGGCGCACGAAGAGGGAGAGCGAGGCAGCCCTCAACCAGGTGGCACAACCAGGAGCCAGCTGACTGCAAGCCTCTCCCAAGACCAAGCCAGAGGAGGGCCAGTCAACCTGGTGTTTTCTACCACCAGCGCTGGGGAGCGCAAGCCTGTAAGTGCCACCAGCCCTGCGGGTTTCAGGGAAACGACCAGGCCAGCTACCGTTGATGGCTGCGACAGCTGGCAACACAAGCAGCCTCCTTCATGTGATGGACGGATCCACCGGCCGCCAATTCCTGGTGGACATGGGCTGAGCTCAGAATCCTACCCCCACAGCATTAGAGACTCGCACCTGATCTCGAGGTCCAACCCTGCAGGCGGCCAACGGCTCCACCATCAGGACCTACAGCACCCACAGGGCAGAGATCCAGATCGGGAAGGAGAAGTTGCACTGGAGGTTCGTCCTTGCCTCCATGGGCACAGTGCTGTTAGGGGCTGACTTCCTCAGAGCTCACGGCCTACTGGTTGACATGAAGGCTGGTCAACGCCCGAATGTTCCACTCCACCCGACTGGACACAGAAGCCTGCAGGCCTGAAATCGCCTCCATAGCCGACGCCGCCAGGAACAAGTTCAACGAGATCCTCCACGAATTCCCCACCATCTTAGAACCACGGTCAACGCCACCCTGCCCCCGCATGGGTGTCTTCCACCACATTGCCACACAGGGCTCCCTGCTGCACGTTAGACCCAGACGGCTGCCAGCCGAGAAGATCCAGCAGGCAAAGGAGGAGTTCTCCAGGCTCCAGGAACTGGGAATCGTCCGGCACTCAGACAGCACCTGGGCATCACCACTCCATATGGTCCCGAAATCGACTGTGAGCTCCTGGCGCTACATTTGGCCATCCGCCATTTCTGCTACTTCCTCAAGGGCAGGCCATTCACAGCCTTCACAGATCACAAGCCCCTCACTCAAGCACTGGCGATGGCCAAGGATCTGTGGTCCGCCAGACAGCAGCGCCACCTCTCGTACATGTCTGAGTTCACGACTGACATCCGACACAGGGCCGGCAAACACAATGTTGTGGCGGATGAGCTCTCCCGTCCAGCCATCAACACTCTCGCACCCGTCCTGGATTACGAGCAACTGGCTCAGGCACAGAGGAACGATGTGGAGATGCAGGCCTTGTGGACCACCATCTCAGGCCTCAAACTCAAGGATGTCCAGGTGCCCAGCAGCCCGGACACATTGCTCTGTGACGTCTCAACAGGCACGCTGTGCCCGGTGGTCCCGCCACACTGGAGGACTGATCCACGACCTTGCTCACCCAGCGGTAAAGACAACCATGCGGATGGTCGAGGAGAGGTTTGTGTAGCACGGGTTGAAGAAGGAAGTGGCGGAACTGTCCAGGAATTGTACCAGGTGCCAGATCTCCAAGGTCCAGTGACACACACGAGCCCCCATCCAGAACTTCGACCCGGCGGTTCGCAGATTCCAACACATTCATGTTGATGTCGTCGGGCCCCTGCCAGTGTCCAAGGAGACTCGTTACCTCCTCACAGTGGTGGATCGGGCCACAAGGTGGCCAGAGGCTGTCTTGATTAAAAGGCCTCTGCAGAGACGTGCGCCAGGACTCTGGTCAGCCAATGGATCGCCCGTTTCAGAGTCTTGACGCACATCACTAGCGACAGAGGGGCGCAGTTCACGTCTGTCCTGTGGACTCAGATGGTGAAGCTCCTGGGGGGGTCAAGCTCCACCACACCACAGCATACCACCCACAGTCTAACAGGTCGGTGGAGATGTTCCACAGGCACCCGAAGGCCTCGCTTATGGCCAGGCTCTCCGGACCAGACTGAGTGAACGAACTACCCTAGGTCCTCCTTGGGATTAGGGTGGCACCCAAGGAGGACCCGCAGGCATCAGCAGCGGAGATGGTCTATGACACACGGCTTTCCCTGCTGGGTGAGTTTTTTGGACCAGACCCTGACACCATGGGCACCGACAAAAACCTGCTGGCGGACCTTGGCAGGCGACTGGCCTCCCTAGCTCCCCCACCATGGCACCCAGCTGTTTCATCTCCCCAAAGAGCTCAACTCGGCCCAGTTTGTTTTTGTGTGGAGGGGACCACAAGGTGCACCGCTACAGTGACCGTACGAGGGGCCATACAAAGTCTTGCACTGGTCCGGTGGAACCTTCACCCTGGACGTTGGGTGGGGGGGGTAGGGGAGAGGAACTTTTTACTTTGGCAGCCCCTTTGGACTTATCACAGCCGGTGCAGACGGCCGCGCCCAAACGCCGGGGCCGGCTGCCAAAGTGATAGGACGCGTAGCCATTTCTTGGGGGGTGGGCGGGGGTTGTGTGGCAAAGCACATCCTCATGGCAAACTGGCCCCACTTGTATTGCCACGTGGCGGGGCAGTCATGGGGAAATGGCATCCTCAGAGGTTTCTCTCTGACTCCAGCATCCCTTCCAGTGCCCACATTATGATGTCACAATGTACCAGGTGACTGAGCTCATGCTGCCCTTAAAAGGGCGCGCTGAATTAGAATTAAAAACAGTCGTTAAAGACCCTCAATGTGGTGGCTGTGTTTCTTCCACTCCTCACATGGCCACAGGCAATTCCTTGCTACAAAATTCTGAAAGTGTAAAGCACAGAATAAAACTGTTCAGTGTCTTCGCTGTTATGGTAACCTAGCAATTAAATTAGCTGACAACGGAATGAGTTCTGGATTATCAATCTCTTGAGATGTGTATAAATACAAATTTGAGTAAGAATTGGAAGTTCATCTGGCCAGCATTACTCCCTACAGCCAGCTCTACCAGTAAAAACTGTTTGGTTAATTATTTGGTGATAAACTCATTTCCAAGTTGGTTGTGCATTTGCATATTTAACTGAACCTCAAATGTAGCCTTAGTGATCTGTTCTATTCCTGCTGTTATGCAAATTGTCTGTCACATATGGTTTTTAACTGCAGACGTGTAACAGCACAATCAAGGAATTTTGCCACTACATGGGCAGCCAATTCCTGCACCACGATTTATCCTGCAGGGACCCCTACAATCTTTTGGAGGAAGACTGCAGTGTAAATAGTGCCGGAAAAATTAGTTGTCGGTTCTCCACTCGACTGCACGTCCAATCACCGGGACTGTTGCACTCAGGTTCTTGCAGTCTAAAAAGGTGCCCAGTGTGAACGACCACACAGACAGTAATTATTGTTAATTTTTTCAGAGATTTTTCCCGACATTGCAGTCTAAAAAACATTAATAAAGGAATTTTGACGTCTTGTTATTGAGGATACAGTGATTATCTTTGTTCTTGGTATTACAGTGCATTCCCATTTGATTGGAAAGATGAGGATGTAATATGACATATGTCTATGAAAGCTATTATACTGTCTTAATGACTCATGATTAATCTGTGGCCCAACTCCATAAACCAAGACATCATGTTACAAATCAATTACCTTTTATCATGTACTGTCTCTTGACCTACCAATGCTGTCTGATAAAAGTAATTCCCTGCAGTTTTAAAAATTTAAATTTAGACAAACAGCACGGTTACAGCCCATGAGTCCATGCTGTCCAATTACACCTAATTGAGCGGTGGGAGGAAGCCGCAGCCCCCAGGTAAAACTGATACAGGGAAAAGGTACAAACTCCTTACAGACTGAGCAGGTTTCGAACTCCGGTCCCAACCTCTAGCACTGTTACAGCGTTGCACTGACCGCTATGCCAACTGTGCTGTTTTTTTTCCCCACTCTGTTTTGGATCTTCATAACATCTGTTTGTGCATTCTTATCCTCCAATAGTTAAATTAGCTTCTCCATTCAATCAATTGTTCTTGATCCTTTCAGTCTGCTCAGTCTTTAATATTAATTTCAATAAATGAAGCCCTAATTTGTGTATCACTAAGGTCGTCATATATTAAAATGTGATGTGCTGAAATCTTCACACTATGCAGATCCTGTTACGCATCTTCCACTCCTCTTCTAGTCTAGACTGATGTTCCACCAAAACTTTGACTTTGTTCCCCATGATCAGATTGTTGTGAAAGATTGCGATGAGTGTGCTGTCTTTCAAGCAAGGGAGGGTATTCTATTTTCAAACCTTTCAACCTCTGCTAGTTGTTTACTGCCTGCATTTAATTGTTTGATCAATTCCCATATCCTACCAGAGCCATACCTTATGTCCTTTACTGTGTTGTAAATTTTACTTGTCTCAGTGCATGCATAACCCTTGTTACCTTCCATTTTTGAGGTAATGTTAAGCTTAAATGCTTAACCATGTATTATCCCATTTTCCTTGGCTTTCCAGCATCCTTACCGTGGTGTATTAAATTTTTGAACCTATTGCAGTTCTGTGCTGCTCTCGGGCAGCATGGTTTGTGTAGCAGTCAGTGCAACGCTATTACAGCGCCAACGATCTGGGCTCAAATCTGGCGCTGTCCATAAGGAGTTTGTACATTCTCCCCATGTTTGCGTGGGTTTCCTTCCACCATTCGAAAATGTACTAGGGTTGTAGGTTAATTGGTGTGTTTGGGGGCGGCACAGGCTCATGGGCCAGAAGGACCGGTTACCGTGCTGTGTATCTAAATTTATTTTTAAATAAATTAGTATGTAAAGGTCATTCCATACTCTGGTTATTGGGTGTCATCTACTCAAATATTATTTTTTTTTAAAATTAGACATACATCATGGTAACAGGCCCTTTTGGCCCACGAGTCAATTAATCTACACCCCTGGTACATTTTGAAGGGTGGGAGGACACCAGAGCAGACATGAGGATAGTGTACCAACTCCTTACAGACAATGCTGATTTGGCGTTCAGATTTGTTCTGTAAAATTACATGTTTCAGTTTTTCTTTTAATACCCAAAACATAATCTGATTGTCAGTCTGCTGCCTTTTAAAGGGTTCTAATCAGAAATAATGACCATTCTTTTTCTTCCACTGATGCTGAGTTCCTAAAGTTGATCCAAATTTTGGTATCTGCAGTCTCTTGTGCCTCTAGACCAGAAACGGAGTTTGGAGAAGCTTTGTGATCAAGACTGTGAGGTCTCTGCAGTTTCAAAGAGCAAGCCTGTGGTGGGAACTGAAAAGGGGGTAAAATATTCAGATGTTTATTATAAAAATTCCAATCATCTACTTTTCAGATCATTGCGGAAGGCGCCAATGGACCAATGACTCCAGAAGCTGATAAGATCTTTATGGAAAGGAACATCATGGTTATTCCAGTGAGTAATTGCCTGACCGTGTTTTATGCTCGTGGCAATTGCCCTTCCCTTTTTGTGGCAACTGCTTTCTAATCATCTCTTCTGAAGTTTTGATTGCAGTCAGCCTGCTGTGACTTGCATGTTATTTCCTGACTAGTCCATATGAATTGGAATTTCTATGGCTTTAACATTTGTGAGGTATTTTGAATATCTTGAAGAAGGGCTCAGGCCCGAAATGCCAGTTGCACATCTTTACCTCCTGTGGGCGCTGCAAGAGCTGCTGAGTCCCTTCTGCATTTGTGTTTTTTTTACTGTAATCACAGCGTCTTCAGACTCTTCTTTAATTCGTCATGTACTTTGAATTCCTTTTGGAATAAAATTCAGCTCTATTCCCATGCTAATGATATTAATTTATAATTTTTGTCATTTGATTTTTGGAGAATGTCAGTAATTAAGTGAAACTATAAAGAAAAGCAGTTTTTCTCTGACCCTAGCAAGAGATTAGTGACCCATTTAACAGTGTCTGATTCTTATGGGTGAATAAACAGTTTGATGTAAAAGGGACAATATACCATATATTTCGGCGTACAAGTCAACCGGCAGATAAGCCTATGCCCCCCCCCCGCTCTATTTTAGCCTCATTTTAATGGTTTCAGGATGTATCCGGTGTACGTTGACCCCCATTTTCGGACTGTCCAGGCCTCCCAGCAACCACCTCAAAAAAAAAATTTAAAACACCGTTCACCATGTAACAAAACCGTAAATTAAACAAGGAAAAAAAAATTGGCCTAACGGGCAGGAGCAGTGAACTCATTCTCCCGAGTAGGAGCAGTGACATCACTCTCCCTGCGGGAGCGGGAACCTCGGACCTACATGGCAGGAGCGGCGACCTCGTTCCCCTGGCGGGAGCAGAACCCCCTGCCAGGAGAATGAGGTTGTCACTCCTGCTCCAAAGAACGAGGTCACAGCTGCTGCCACGTGGAAGGGGGCGTGACCTCGGTCAACGTGGCAAGAGTGGCAACCTCTGCTTACCAGGCAGGAGTGGCAACCTTGGGCTTTATAATAGTAGAATGTCTGGATGGATTATGGTGTCACCCAGCAGTGGAGAGGTGTCAGGGAATGGTGGGGAAATGCTTCCAAGCTCGACTGATATGCCAAATGTGCACTTCCAGGGTCAACTTATGCACTGGATTGGATTTTGAGCTAAATTTAAGGTCTCAAAAGTATATCCAGCATATAAGTCGACCCGCATTTTTTTTTGAGCGTTTAATGCCGAAATATACAATATTTGCTTTTGGCTTTTTTCCCAACTCAATGCTGCTTCTAACTTTTTTTTTAAAAAAGAATCTGCTTTTGATTAGACAATTTAATTTTTGTGTTTCTGGTCTGAACTCTGTCTTGCACTGAATGAGAACTGAGACCATATTGAGTTGAGAGGTGTAGTTAGTAACTAATTCCCTGCAGCCGTTGACATAGACATCTGCATGAGATACCAGAGGTTAGTGCTTCTGTGCAGAGCCCTCTCATGCTGTGATTCAGACAAATTTGCCGATGGCACTACAGTTGCCGTTAGAATGCAGTGAGGAAGCGTACAGAAGGGAGATGGATCTGCTCGATGAGTGGTGTCAGAAGAACCAGCTTGCGTACAACGTTGGCAAAACGAAGGAGGTGATTGTGCCCTTCAGAAGGAAATCAGGAGAACACGAACCAGTCCTCATCGAGGGGTCAGCAGTGGAGAAAGTCACAAACTTCAAATTCTTGGCTGTCAACATCTCTGACGATCTGTCCTGGAGCCTTCATGTCCATGCAATCATGAAGAATGCTCGCCAGCGACTATACTTGAGGAGATTTGGGATGACCAAAGATCCTTGAAAATTTCTCTAGGTGTACCATGGAGAGCATTTGGATTGGTTACCTGTCTGGCACTCAGGACAGGAAAAACTATAGAGGGTTGTTAACATGGCCTGTGCGCCAGTCTTCACTCCATCGAGATAATCTACAAGAGGCGGTGTGTTAAGAAAAAAGCCTCTATCCTCAAGTGCCACTGCCACCCTCTTCACTCTGCTACCATCACTCAGCAGCTCAAGATGGCTTCTTCCCCCCTGCCATCAGATTCCTGAATGAACAATGAACCACAGACCCCTTCCTTTGCCTTTCTTTTTCTTGCACTTTTTTATTTATTTTGAAATGTCGTTTATAAAAAAATGTTTGCACTGTGATGTTGCCACAAAACAATGAATTTTGTGACATGTTCATGACAATAAATTCTGACCTCTGCAACGGTGTCCCTTCCTCTGCAGGATCTATACTTGAATGCTGGTGGTGTCACAGTTTCCTACTTTGAGTGGCTGAAAAATTTGAACCATGTGAGCTATGGCCGATTGACCTTCAAATATGAGCGAGACTCCAACTACCACCTACTAAGTAAGTGAAACTGTTGTGAATTTGAGGGACAGCCACTCTCCTGGTGAGGGACAGTATTCTCATGATTTTGTTTTAGAATAAATTGTTGTTTTCTGTGCCATGGCAAGCTTTAAGTCTTCCTTGAGGGGGTCAGCAGTAGAGAAGGTCAAGAACTTCAAATTCCCAGGTGTAATCTTCTCTGAGGATCTGCCCTCGTGCCTCCGTGTCAATGAAATCACGAAGAAGGCTCGGCAACTGCTATACTTTGTGAGATTTGGTACGTCGCCAAAGACTCTTGCAAAAAAATTTCTACAAGTGTATCACGGAGAGCATTCTGACTGGTTGCAACACTGTCCAATATGGAGGTGCCAATGTACAGGACAGGGAAAAAAAAACTCCAGAGAGTTGTTAACACAACCAGCACCATCACGGGCACCAGTCTTCACTTCATCGAGTGCATCTACAAGTGGCAGTGTCTTAAAGCAACTTCTATCCTCAAGAACCTTCACCACTCAGGCCATGCCCTCTTCACTCAGCTACCATCAGGAAGGAGGTGCAGGAGCCACAGGCACAAGGACAGCTTCTCTCCCCCCCCCCCCCCCCCCCCCCCCCTGCTGCCATCAGATTTCTGAATGGACAGTGAACTAGAGACACCACCTCACTTTCTCCTATTTTTTTGGCACTCTTTATTTTGGAATGTCATTTATAGCAATGTTTGTACTGTGATGCTACCGCAAAGCAACAAATTTTGTGACATGTTCATGACAATAAATTCTCATTCTTAAGTCATCCAGAGGTGACATTAGAGGGTGGGGCTACACTGGTCTAGAAGTATGTACGTGTGATAGCAGATGTGTGGGGAATTCGTAAGCTTGTGACTCCAGCAAGGATCTGCCTAAAGCAGATTGAGTTACATTCATAAATATTTGTTTAATTTTCTCCTGCACCTCTGCTCGCAATAGATCATTTGAGAAAGATGCAGGAACCTGAATCCCATTTAGATCACTGTGCTCGAGTAGTTTGAGATTGGAATGAAAGCACTTTTGAGGTAGAGTTTAAATCCAGCCTGGATCGAAGAAGTGACTCCTGTTGTGGAAATTATATTTGTGAAGTCACTGCCTTGAAAACCTATGACAGAAAATGAGTGAGACTTGTCAAAGGTTCTAGTTCACTCATGGTAATAGTTCTAAAATGTTAATGAACACCATGTTTTATTTTTGGGGGGGGTGGTTAATGCATTGATTAAAATTCACGCATGTTGTCCTGAATGTATTGTTTTATGTGTGGCAACTGACTGATAACGGTGGTGAACATTAACGTGGCCTGCTGCAATTTTCTTGACCAATTCTGTAATTTGGCACTGCGTGAGGGTGAAAGTTGCCCCAATGTGACTCCCACAGATAACACATTTTACAAACCACATTACACTGATAGAATTTTTTTTTAAAGTATCTCAATGGAAAGTAGTTCCATGACCATTAGATGGTGAGCTGCTGCAAGATGTAAGCAGTAAAATGAACTGTTTTTAACTCTGATGTGATTGTATCAAATTTGTTTTTTGGCTGATGCACAAATGATTATTTAGTGACGAAATTAAAAGGTTTGACTTGATCTTAAAAGCTGAGGCACTAAAATTTCACGTAGGCTGCCCTCTGTTGGCAGAAAGAAACCAAATCCTTCAAGATCAAATTTATCTTGTCATCCGATTGTACCAGTCTTCTTTGGCTTGGCTTCGCGGACGAAGATTCATGGAGGGGGTAAAAAGTCCACGTCAGCTGCAGGCTCGTTTGTGGCTGACCAGTCCGATGCGGGACAGGCAGACACGATTGCAGCGGTTGCAAGGGAAAATTGGTTGGTTGGGGTTGGGTGTTGGGTTTTTCCTCCTTTGCCTTTTGTCAGTGAGGTGGGCTCTGCGGTCTTCTTCAAAGGAGGCTGCTGCCCGCCAAACTGTGAGGCGCCAAGATGCACGGTTTGAGGCGTTATCAGCCCACTGGCGGTGGTCAATGTGGCAGGCACCAAGAGATTTCTTTAGGCAGTCCTTGTACCTTTTCTTTGGTGCACCTCTGTCACGGTGGCCAGTGGAGAGCTCGCCATATAATACGATCTTGGGAAGGCGATGGTCCTCCATTCTGGAGACGTGACCCATCCAGCGCAGCTGGATCTTCAGCAGCGTGGACTCGATGCTGTCGACCTCTGCCATCTCGAGTACCTCGACGTTAGGGGTGTGAGCGCTCCAATGGATGTTGAGGATGGAGCGGAGACAACGCTGGTGGAAGCGTTCTAGGAGCCGTAGGTGGTGCCGGTAGAGGACCCATGATTCGGAGCCGAACAGGAGTGTGGGTATGACAACGGCTCTGTATACGCTTATCTTTGTGAGGTTTTTCAGTTGGTTGTTTTTCCAGACTCTTTTGTGTAGTCTTCCAAAGGCGCTATTTGCCTTGGCGAGTCTGTTGTCTATCTCATTGTCGATCCTTGCATCTGATGAAATGGTGCAGCCGAGATAGGTAAACTGGTTGACCGTTTTGAGTTTTGTGTGCCCGATGGAGATGTGGGGGGGCTGGTAGTCATGGTGGGGAGCTGGCTGATGGAGGACCTCAGTTTTCTTCAGGCTGACTTCCAGGCCAAACATTTTGGCAGTTTCCGCAAAGCAGGACGTCAAGCGCTGAAGAGCTGGCTTTACCAGCACAGAACCTATATACATATATTAAATATTAATAAGAAAAGGTACAGGGAATTGTTTTAGGAGTTCAACAGTCATTCAGCATTCTCACTGCCCATGGGAAGAAGCTATTCCTCAGCCTGGTGGTTCTGTATCTCTTCCGTGACAGGAATAGTTGAAAGATGCTGTGTGTGGGGTGGTAGGGTCCTCGTCAACAATTGTGGTACATAATGCCAGTAGGAGAGAGGAAGGGAGACTCCGGTGTTCCTCTTTCTGTCACTCATGATCCTGTGGATTGACCTCCAATCCAATGCTCTACAGCACACATGTCAAACTCTGGCCCGCGGGCATATAATTATATTTGGCCCGCAAGATCATTTCAAAAATGTATTAGAGGTGGCCCGCCCTGCAGCGAGAGCCGATGCTGTATTTTGGTAATGTCACCCCCACCATCCTCCCCCTTCATTGCACATCCTTCCCCATTGTAACACGAGAAATTGTAACACGAGAAGTCTGTCGATGTCATCAGCCGGAAAGCCGGTTGGAAGGCTCCCCGCACAACCAGTCACTTCTCCCACCTGTCGAGCGGTGTGGCGGATGGGCGAGCGCCTGTGATTGCCTGTCGGCGCGACGGACATGGCAGGCTGCGCACGGCCCCCGGGCAGCGCAAGCCCCCCGCGACTGGCACCGGACGGCCCTTCCACAGCGCGAGTGCACTTCTTCCGGTCGCCACGGCCTTCAGCACTTGCACCCGCGCGGACCTCAGGGACGGCTGGTTCGGCCCTGCACGTGAAGAGAGAGATGGTGGCTGTCCGCAAAGGCTGATCGGCAGCGCGCTGGGTCTGAATGGGTGGGTAAGCAGGGGTGGGCAGAGGGTGTAGGTGAGGAGTAATGGGCAGGGGAAGTTATGGTGGTGCGAGGGGCAGTTAGAGGGAGGGATGAGTAGAAGGAGGGGTGGATAGGGAAGAGGTAAAAGGGGAGGGGCAGGGCGAGTAGGGGAGGGGTGATTAGAGGGTGAGAGATGGGTAGAGGGACAGGTTGAGGGGAGAGGCAGTAGAGGGGCGTGTATAGGATTGGGTGGGTAGAGGCAGAGCGAGTGGAGTGAGGGGTGAGTAGAGGTTTGGTAAAGGACTGGTCAGGTAGAGGGATGGTGGGTCGAGGGTGAATAGAGGCCTAGAGCCTGAGGAGTGAGCAGGAAATGCTGAGTCCTGATGCAGGCCATAATGGACACAGCATGTGAATGCTGACTACATCTCCACAGGGACCAAATATGTTTCCCTCAGGTCAAGCAAAGGGTGAACTTGATCTACACACTCCTGACCTGTAACATTATCCTCCTAAAGTTATATCCTAAAGTTTAGCATTACATATGTTGAAAGAAGAGAAAACATGCAGATGTTGTTGAAAATTTTCAATAAATATTTAGTTCGGCCCTCGACTTAGTCCAAGTTTTTAATTTTGGCCCTCCGTGAATTTGAGTTTGACACCCCTGCTCTACAGCGACCATACCACACTGGCAGGCAAGAACGCCCTCTATGGGGAGAAAGTAACAACTCTTTACAGACAGCGCAGGATCCACACCCTAACTGCTATGCCAACCGTTCTGCCAAATCTTGTAATGTTTCAGTGGTGCAAATGGCCCCTGAGCCCCACTCTAGTGTGGCTATGGCTCTTCACCACCACCGCCCTCCAGACTCTCTCCACTAAACTGTCACTGAGGTTTCCAAGTAAAATGGATCCCTTCTGGGGCATGGCATCCCATCAGTTTTAGTCTCTTGTAGATTTCACACATCATATCACTCTTATCTGTGGTAACTTGGCAATATCCACTGTAATACCTGTAAAGACTCCATGATCCTTAAAATTAATTAAATACTTTTTGATTATATCAATCATTTTCTTATCTTTGAGGTTTATTGGAATACTTTAGTGGGCACGTTAAACAAATTCAAGTTGTTTATGCTGTTGCACTGCTGTGCTGTGTTTTGATGGAGAGTGGAAGTTACAAAATAATTTTATTTAAAATCTTCAGGTCGTGCCTTGTTCTGCAAGATCAGAATTTGTAGAATGGCAGAGAAAGTGCCACAAAGAATATAGGAATCTATAGCACAGCACAGTTCAGGCCCTTTTGCCCACAGTATTGGTGGTGACCTAATAACCAATTATAACAACTGCCCAGAATTTCCCGACTATATAAGCCCTCCATTTTTATCAGTTCCACGTGCTTATCTAATAGTCTCTTAAAAGATTCTATCGAACCTTCCTCCACCGCTGTTGCTGGCAGTCCCACATCTCCATCGGGCACACAAAACTCAAAACAGTCAACCAGTTTACCTATCTCGGCTGTACCATTTCATCGGATGCAAGGATCGACAACGAGATAGACAACAGACTCGCCAAGGCAAATAGCGCCTTTGGAAGACTAAACAAAAGAGTCTGGAAAAACAACCAACTGAAAAACCTCACAAAGATTATCGTATACAGAGCCGTTGTCATACCCACATTCCTGTTCGGCTCCGAATCATGGGTCCTCTACCGGCATCACCTACAGCTCCTAGAACGCTTCCACCAACGTTGTCTCCGCTCCATCCTCAATATTCATTGGAGTGACTTACTTCATCACCAACATCGAAGTACTCGAGATGGCAGAGGCCGACAGCATCGAATCCACGCTGCTGAAGATCCAACTACGCTGGGTAGGACATGTCTCCAGAATGGAGGACCATCGCCTTCCCAAGATCGTGTTACATGGCGAGCTCTCCACTGGCCACCGAGAGAGAGGTGCACCAAAGAAGAGGTACGAGGACTGCCTAATGAAATCTCTTGGTGCCTGCCACATTGACCACCGCCAGTGGGCTGATATCACCTCAAACCGTGCATCTTGGCGCCTCACAGTTCGGCGGACAGCAACCTCCTTTGAAGAAGACCGCAGAGCCCACCTCACTGACAAAAGACAAAGGAGGAAAACCCAACACCCAAACCCAACCAACCAATTTTCCCTTGCAACCGCTGCAACCGTGTCTGCCTGTCCCTCATCGGACTTGTCAGCCACAAACGAGCCTGCAGCTGACGTGGACATTACCCCTCCATAAATCTTCGACCGCGAAGCCAAGCCAAAGAAGAAAAAGATTCCATGCACCCACCACTCTCTGTGTGAAATGAAAGTAAGAGAAAATGCTGGAAATTTCCAATGGGTCAGGTGGTCTTTGTGGAGATAAAGTCAACATTTCAAGTCTTTGGATTTGTGACAGATTAAGCATTTTGGTATATCATGTTTCCATTGTGTTCTCAATGTTTAAACGTTACATTTTTCTCTCAGGTGTTAATGAGCTCTTGCCCTAAAAGTAGTTGATGGCTGGAAGCTCTGACTTGGCCGTTGTCATATGAACAACTGAATTTTGACTGTGTAAAATGCATCTTCTCTCTCTCTCTCTTTCCCCCCACCCCACCCCCCGAAGTGTCTGTCCAGGAAAGCTTGGAGAGGAAGTTTGGCAAACATGGTGGCACAATACCAGTTGTACCAACAGCAGAATTTCAAGCAAGAATAGCGGTAAGTCTCTTTTAAATCTAATGGGCAGGTGTATTGATCAATTTGTGTTTAATACGGTGGTAAACCAGAACATTAAATTGAAAGTTACACAAAAAAAATTAATCACAATGAGGGAAAATGCAGCACCACTTATTTTGCTTTTTAAAGAAAAATCTGATGCTGCAGATTTTACTTGAAAACAATGGCTCCTCCACTTACGATGGGGTTACGTTCCAGTAAGCCCATCGAAAGTCAAAGAAAGAGTACCGCACCAACCAATTTTTATAATTTAAGTATTGAGACCGTGAGCATGATTGAGTCAGCATCGCGAGAGAGTATGCTGGATGATACTCTTGCGCGCTGCTGCCATCGCCCAGCATTACGAGAGAGTAGCGTACCGCGTATCATAAGCGCGGGAACAGATCGGAATTTTAAATTGAAAGTACGGATTCGAACCATCGCAATTAGGGAAGCATCTATATTCACATTAAAGAGATGTGAAGCTCTGATTTCTGAGGTTGCATTTTGAATTTGGGTGTGGTAGAAAATTATGTTGAAAGCAAAACATTGCAAGTTTATCAGATTTTCACCAATGTAGCCTTGTGTCAGTTTAGAGTTGTGGGATGGAAATGCGATTCAGGGTGGATATCTGCACAAGTGAGGTTGGCCTCGAGGAAGAACTCAGGCCTGAGACATCAGTTATATATCTTAACCTCCTATGGATGCTGTGAGGCCAGTTGAGTTCTTCTAGCATTTCTATGTTCTGGCCTCTGAGGAGCTAGTTTTTTTTAAATTGAGCGCATTAATTCTCATGATTTTTGGCCTTTCTAAACACAATGAACATAAGAACGTAGAACATAAGAAATTGGAACAAGAATAGCCCTTCGAGGATGCTCTGCCATTCAGTGAGATCATGACCATAGGGCCCCTGTTGAGAATGGCTACTCTACACCTTGCTGTACAGGCAATTACATTTACTGATTTAATAATTCCTTCATTGTTGAATATTTGAAATGAATCTGCATGAATTATAATAATCCAGGTATTCATTATCATCTGAAAATTATGGTGAATAATTTTTACATTTGTTTTTCATATGTTACAGCCCAGAATGAGACCATGTGGCCCATTATGCTGCCTCAGAGTGATTCCATTCTACCACTTATTTCCTTTCCACCTATTCTGTCTCCCCCTGCCCATCAATTGCACCTACCTACGCTGGGAATAAAGTACAGTACCCAAATTAACTCCGACTAGCTGCCCTCTTTGGGATGTGGGTGTAAACTTGGAGCAACCTTGGGGTAGCCATGCAGTCACAGGAGAAAGTGCAAACTGCACACAGATGATGCAGGAAGTTGGGTTGCCAGACCACACCTGCTATGCCATTTGGTGCCTGAAGGAGAAGGATCATCAGTGGATTGCTGCGCTGTTAAGCTAAGCGGCTGTTTAGGAGCAGGCGGGCTGATGATGCCGTCAGCCCGTGACCCATCTCCCAACTCATTCCTCTCCCTCCAAGTCAGGGGCAGCAGGAGCTAGCAGCGGGGGCGGCCGGTGCAGGCTGGGATAGCCACTCCAGGCCATTTTGGCCTTCCGGATCACTCTCTGCGGCTCAAAACGTGGCAGAGCAATGGCCCGTCTTCCCTGCCCATAATCCCCCAGGCAACTGGAACTGTTCTGAGAGCCACAGTGTGGATCAAGCTGCCTGGGGGATTATGGGTAAGGAAGACGGCTGTTGCTTTGCCATGTTTTTATGACAGGTGGCGCTATGGCACCATTCACCCAGCCTCTGTTGAATCCGGAGGGGGCTATGAGGCGCCTCTGGATATGAATGGGATGCTGGAGCAGCCTTTTAGGGTTTCTCTCTGAAAGATAAGTTCTTAGTTTTCAAACTGCTCCTGTAACCGGCCTCAAGGTGGATGCCTGACATGAAATGGCCTAATGGGTGTGAGACAAAAAAAACAATAGCATTGGGTGGAGGAAGATGACTCATTCAGGGTGGAGAGGGTCATTAGAAGACAAAAGGTGTCAGTTTGGAATCTGGGAATTAGAAGTAGTGGTATAAACAGACCAGAGAGAACCAAAGGGAGGGGGCTGGGACGAAGAAGGGAAATGCAAAAGAATCTTGATGAGACTGCCCTAAAATGAAGTTAAAACCAAATTGATTTTAGTAGGCATCTAATTTCCCAAAAAATTGTCTTTTCTACCTCCCACTGACCAATTTAAAAATACACTGGTTGGGAGCCTTTCATTTAGAGAAAATGGTGCCGATACTCGTTTTAATGTGAGTATAATGTCTGCTTTTTTAAAAAAAACACAAAATGCTGGAAGCACTCATCAGATCACGCCGCATTGCAGAACGAAATGTGGATGTTTTGGGTCAATGGCCTTTATCAGGTCTGGAGGAGGTTAGAGGTAGAAACAGTGTCTTAATTTAATCTGGCAGACTGCCTATTCCATCAGCTACTTATTTTTCCTTACACTGGCTTCCTTTTTTTTAATAGGGTGCATCTGAGAAGGATATTGTCCACTCTGGTCTTGCATATACCATGGAGCGGTCTGCAAAGGTGTGTACAGGGAAATAACATTGGGCAGTGGGTATATTTATGGTCTCAGTTTTGTATTTGTGATTTTCCCCCCCCTCCCCTATTTGTCGTATGGTTTAGGACTGGAAGTGGCTCAGATTACTGTGATTTCTGCATTAGAATCTAGAATAAATAGGCTTTCACAGCCGGCAACTTCTTGAAGACATTAAAAAAAAGATCTACGAACAAATTTGAACATGGGAGCGCAAAATAAAACTGAGTGGTCGGAGTGAAGTTGGTTGAAAGATGAGAGTTGCTGAAGAGTCTGGGGGTTACTCCTTCAAATTGCACCATCATTTTTTTGCAGCCACATGAATTGGAGGGTCATTATCTTAATTAGAATGGCTCAAAATGTTATAGGTTAAATTGAGGTATTTGGGCATCATGGGCTGGAAGGGCCTGTTTCTGTGTTGTATGTCTTAAAAATTCAATAAAAGAGCAGAACCTGCCCTTGAGTTGAGCCTCTCCCATTTATCACCATCACCCGTTAATCCCTCTAATCTCCCACTTTTTTTATCATCATCTAATTTCCCTTTAAGTGCATCTGAGTGGCCTGAGCCAACAAGGTCCCCATACTCACCAGACTCTAGGAAAAGGCACTCTTTTTGACAATCAATAGTCTCCCTCTCGCCGCATTAAAACGTGTCTCCTCTATTGAAATTTTCAACAATTGAAAATGAATCTTGGATGTTTTCCATCAGCTTTCTCATTAAAAAGAAATGGAGACTCTATCTTTTCCTGAAATATATGAATGTGCATTTCGAGTATAGTCGTGAGAAATAATTTTGCACCTTTCTGCCTCTCTTCATAAAACAGCAATTACTCTCATTGAACACAATTTAATGAAGGCTTGATAAAGTTCCTCATTCTGGGCTTCATTTGCCTTTGGTCTTGCCAATTTACACTTTTATTTATGAAGGCTTGAATATTTACAGTCCCAGATCATGTTTTGGGAGTAGTATATGGCCTAATTTTCCATATCTGAAATCCATAATTCAAAGATGCAAGTCCGATTGTTATGTCAGAACATTTGTACTTTGCACAAGTTGAAATTCATAACTGTTCATATTGCCATTCAGGAAATGTATTAATGTTGACATGCATTTTGTTTTGCAGTCCATTCCTCCTCTTCCCCCCCCCCCCCCAACCTTTTACTTCTATCTTGCTGTAAAATAAGTATTCATCTCATTGAGTAGTTGTTGAGAGTTAGGATTCAAACAGCTCCTCTGATCTAAGAGTTAGCAACAATTTTCTGGCTCAAGTGGTAATAATTATTTTTTTTAAACTTTTTTCATTGGAGCTGTGGCAAGCAGAAGGAATGAGCAGGAAAACAGTGGGGAGTTTCCTTTGACTGGTGGTGTTGCATGCAAGTTATTTTCCTTTTCAGAAATAATGTGAAGAATGTGGCCCAAATAATGCACCTGAAATTCTTGCTCTTTTATGTGTTGCCACACCCTTACTTCTGGCAGTATCCAGGTGTTCTTCAAGGAGGGGTTATCAGGACTTTGATGCACCAACAAAATATTTTTAATCCTTTCTAAAATAGAATGGTATGTTTGACTTGTTACCAGTATGGATCTCATGATTGAGAGGTCACTGATACAGCCAATTCTGGCTGGGTTTAGAAAACTGTCTTGAAGACCCTGTTCTATTGATGTCCTATGCCAAGACTGGCATCAAATATTCATGTCTATCATCTTCTGTGGGGTATGACTACAGCTAGTGAACAATTTTTGTTTAATTTTCACCCGCCAAAATGTACTAGAAATCCTTGGTCAAATGTAAAAGGCCTTATCTTGAATTTGGCTCCTTTGAACATATTTGACTAGAATTTATTTTGGCTGTCATGCCTTTCAAGGTTCAATCTTGTGATTGGGGAGCAGGAAGAATACCAGTCTTTAATCAAATGATCCAATCTGAGGTCTAGAAATGCATACCAAAGACTGGAGTGGGGAAGATTGTGGAAGAGTGTGTACGTTCTAATTTTATTTGATCTTCCTTGCAGCAAATTATGCGCACAGCGATGAAATACAACCTGGGCCTGGATCTGAGAACGGCTGCCTATGTCAATGCGATTGAAAAAGTCTTCAAAGTGTATAACGAAGCTGGTCTGACCTTCACATAGAGTGGACCCTGTCTGTCTTCGTCAAACCTTGCTCCCCCCCCCACCCCTCCCAGCCTGACATATCAAACGTTTGCATACGTCTTTTGTTGCTTTTTTCCCCCATTTTTGCCTTTTTTAAACCATTGGATCGCTAATTCTTCAATAGAAGCTGCCAGAATTGGTTGATAGCTTGTATAATCAATTAATATAACCCAAGTATGATAATTAAGGCTTACAGAAAATCGTCACTGTCTCACACTGCTGGCAAGTGGGAGCCATGTTACAGTTAGTGAAGAAGGATTTTTGTTTTCCTTTCTGGCATCCAACTAGCTAACGAAACCTTCATGAGGTCTCATTACTGATGAGGGAAACCCATTTGTGTTCTGGGAATGCTCTCTTTGTGCAGATAATCCCCTCCCCAAATGGATTTCAATCCATCTTCTGCATTTGATTACTGCAAAGGTCTTGATGGCAATGGTACTGGAGTCCAGAGTGGAACTGAACAATCATGTGCAGCAGTATTTGCACGTGGATTTTTTTTTTTAATTGTGTGACTAATAATTGATATTTAGCCAGCATTATCTTTGCAACACTAGACAACAGAACAATTGATATGACTTCCCTAGGTTTTCAAAGACTAAAATTGGCTGTGTTCCCCTTCCCAACTGTTCACTGGTCCTCCTATCAAGCTTGCCTTTGGAATTTAAATGGTTAGGATTGCACTCCATTATGAAGCCTTGAAGAGCTTGCTTTGGAGATCCCTGAATGAAGAGCAGTGGCGTTTGAGTAAAACGTGAGAGTGCGCAGACGCAGTGAGTGAAGTAAAAATCGCAACGCTGTGGAGAAACTCAGCAGGTCAACCGACATACTTTATACAGCGAAGATACATAACCATCATTTTAGGCTTGAGCCTTTCATCAAGGAATCCAGAGGATAGCTTCTTCAGGGTAGAAACCCCTTGAAGAGATTTCAGAGTTTTACAGTAAAATGGAATAAAACAAAAGTCTGCCGGCCTGTGTTTGAAAACACGATGCTGGAGAAACTCAGCAGATGAAGCAGCATGAAACAAGCTTGATAATGGGCCAAGCCTGAAACTTTGGTTGTGTATCTTTGTTATATGATGTACACTGTTTGACCTTCTGTTTCTCCACCACTGTGTTTTTACTTTAATCATTTTTTAAGGTTGTGTTTTCCTAAATAGGCTAGCAGGAGGAGTGTGTGTTAATCATTGTATCATTTAAATTAAGACTCTGATTAGTTAAAATCCAACTGATTTGCATTTGCAAAATAAGATCAAGTCCCTATAACCAGGTAAAAATCTGATTGATAGCTTCTTCTTTGACAACCAAGAAGGACCTTGAAGTGAAGATGGGAGGGTGTGCGGGGAAGTCATTCCCAGAGTAAATCGTCCTTTATTTTCTCTCTTTCTCGTAGCATTTCCTTCATTTAAATATGCCAGTTTAGTTTATTTTTCATTCACATCTCACTACAGCCACCTTTCCGTTCAGGCAATTTTTCAGTCCAACTTAGCGTCACTGAGCTGGGGCGCCTGGGTCCTTAGCCAAGCAGAGCGTCATCTTCCCTGGTTGTTGAGCTTGGAGGACAGGGTGCAGAAAAGCTAACAAAAGGCAGCAACACCTGAAATCCACCCTCGGTGAGCACCCAAACCTACGATCAAGACGATTACAAAAGTTGTTCTTTTGAACTTTCCATTCAGAGCTGACGACCCAAGATTTTTTTTTGTATTTTAAGTGGGACTTGCCCATACTTTGTTTTCCATTTTCTTATTTAATTTGGAAAAAGTCATGACTCCCTCACCTTGTGTAGCCATTAGAACAGTGAAGGCCTTCGATTCTGTAAGCCCTGTTGGAAGCCAAGTAACCTCGTGTCTTTTTAAGGGAAAAGCACCCTTCAATCTTGCCTTGAGTTGTCTAAATAGATGTGAATGTTTTTTTTTAATCCTCATTAGCTGTACCCAGATATTTGTCCATTAAACCATGCAGACTAAACTTGTCTTCAACTTTGTTACAGAAAAGCAAAGCCATTCTACCTGGCTGACTTTACATAGGAGAGTCCATTGTAGTGGCCTGTATCCCGATTACACAGACAGACAGATCTCTCTCAACTTTGCGACATTGCACTTTTCGCAACGATATATCAGGTTGCTCTGAGCTGCTCGGATCCCCTGTGGTGAAATGCTTGAAAGCTGCAGGACTTTGGCCTCGGTGCCATTTTCTGAGTTCAAGCATGCTTCTTCCATCTCTGATATCCTGGTGAACGTCCAGAATGAAACTGTGGTGTAGGGAACCTGGGAATGTTTCATATTTCTATAGGATTAAGCATGTCAGATTAGCGAGTTTTGCAATTTTGGCCTCGTGGGTGCAAGGAAGTACCAGATGTAATTTATGCACCTTGGGCAAACCTTTTTTTAAAACAGCAGTCTTGTGTTCTTTTCTACATTCTTTGTAATTGCATGAAGGTGAGCTCACAGATTATTAAACTTTGATCTTTCAAGTGTCGATGAGTTATCGCGTTTTAAATGCACGAATCTGCACTTTGTTTTGGAGGTACAGTGCGCAAATGTGCTGGAGAAACTCAGCAGGTTACACAGCATCCGTTAGGAATTAAAGGGGGACCAATGTTTCTGGCCTTCAAAGGTATTTTGAAGCTTGTTAGTACAGTAGAAGTCCAAAAATCCAGATGCCAGAAATCTGGGCTACCTGAGAATCCGGGCTTTTTGAAAACTCTCAAACTTTTTAAATTTAGTGGGCTTTTGTGTGCAGGCATGCATAAGCACCACAGACGAAACAAACAACCACACTGTTGACATGATCTTTCTTTAAAACTGCTTGTTTTGATAAACGAAGCATGCTGTATTTACTAATGAATAAACTAACAAAATGTTCCTGTTTATCTCTTCTTCATTCCTCCTTAAATTTGAATTTTAAAAGTTTTGCCTGAGAATCCCAAAAATCCCTGGATTTTTGGATTTCTACTGTAACGTTCACCAACCAACGTTCTCCATTTTTTATGTTGTCACTTGTCAGACATTTTGGGATTGGCTGTCATCGGTCTTTATTCTTTAAGATGTGTAACTCAGAAGAGTTGTATTCAAGATAACGGTGGGGGTGGGGAGGAGAAGAACTAAGGGCCCTCCTCTGCTGGAGACTGCTGTCGGGAGATTTGCACCGGGGCTGCATACTGCTGGAGACTGGCTTGAAACTGGCTGAAAGGGTACCAGGTTTCTGAAGAGTTCCTGACTGCGTCGGATGTTTGGATCTGGAGTTTGGTTTGTACTGGACTGTGTGGTTGGGGAAGCGCTGGTGACAAATCTACAGGTGTTGGGTGACTGGGGAACTCTCTTTTACCTCTTTCTCTGACTGTAAAAAGTGCTCTAGGCAATTTCTGCCAATGGCGATTCTGCCTTAGAGCAGGCAAAAGCAATTTCATGTAATATGACACTATTTTATTACAATTGCAATAAATTGAAACTTGAACTACATTTGCCTTCAATCAGAAATCTTTCTGAAAACATTTTGAGAATCTCAGAGGATCTTGGAAAACCCACTTCTTGAAATTCAGTGAAGTAAACAAAATTCTGGCCATAATTCCTAATTATTTCTTTTCCTGCTGTCATTAACTTTTATCCTCATTCTGGATATTTTAACAGCATCGGAGCAACTTAGTAACAGCCCAGGATCAGCTTTGAGCATACAGTCTAGTCCCAGCAGCAGCTAGGGCCCATGGTCACAGGACACCAGAACTTCATCTGGAAGAACCACTGTTGTGCTGCCTGCTTAGACCAAATGGTCTGCTTATTTCACTCAACTGTGCACAATATATCAGCATGTCTTTGCAGACATGGACTGATGTCCCAACTTTAAAGTGCAAAAGACATTCTTTGTAGCTGCAAATGATGTTGTCTGGGAGGTGTTACCTAATTGAGTTAGGTTAATAAATCTACAGGTAGCAATTTAATTCCTTTTCTTTAAAACATTGACTGATCTGGTATCCATCTCCCTAACCTATTCTGTACATCAGCCCAGTCGCAGGGACCACTACACTTTGCAGGCTCTGATTCTCCAGCGTGAGTCCAACCTCTCAGAAATCTACAGGTAGCAATTTAATTATTTTTCTTTAAAACATTGACTGATGTGGTATCCATCTCCCTAACCTATTGTGTACATCAGCCCAGTCGCAGGGACCCACTACACTTTGCAGGCTCTGATTCTAATCTCATTCAAAGTCTTTATTGTCTGATCCTGGTTTTTGGTGCTAAAATGGTTAGAATATCACACTGAGCCACAAGCAATCAAATCTGATCTGTTTTCAGTGAATACTTCCAGGCAGTAATCCTGCAGTGTTCATTTGTTCCCCTGTTTTACATGAGTATATCTCAAATACTGCATTTTTTTTCTACTTGTCAATAATAGCTGAGTGTGTTCTCTCTCTACATAGAATGTACAGGTACTCCATGACTTGCGACCTACGCAACTTAAGTCCATCTGCACCTACCACCAAAAAAAAGTTTAAATATAAAGAAAAATTATAAAATTTACCCGGTTTATGTTGTATCTGACAAACTGTAACAGGGATACAGGGCACGCAAGAGCCAAAGGTACATACTTGTTAATTGGCGTCCATGGGATGGGCGTGGGCGGCCATCCTGATTCCAGTGAATGTGCGGAATGAAGATGGCCACACCCAGCCTACGGACCCAGGGCGCTGACTAGCAAGGTAAACATTGACCAGAATGTGGGAAGATTTGCCAAGATTGATGGACAAATTCAGGAAGCTTTATCTCTATATCTCCCCCTCTGCTCTTTTTGCAAACACCAGTTTGACCACTTTTCCCTGTGGTTTCTCTCCTGGTGAAATCTTGTACATTTCATTGATTTTTTTCCCCACCATTTTGTTAATTCATCCAATAATTGGATCAGTGTAGAGCCTTCAGCTGCGCGCTGTTAACGTGGATTGAAAAAATTAAAGTACATCTAATTTTGCTGATACAAAGCCAGTTTATCTTTGAGAGGACAACCAGCGGCTGGATAGAAATAGTCAGTGCTCCATCTGTTGTCAGGGTGGGGTGATAAAGCTCTGCATGCAGCTTTAAGACCAAGAAAACGGCCAGAAGTCGTCGTGCTGTTATAACCAGCAACATGGAACATGTTGAATGGCCATTTTAGACATCAGGGATCCAGGATTGGGGGGGGGGGGGAGGTTGGAGCAGGGGTTTAAGAGTTATAAGCCCCTTTCACCTGATCCCAGTAATTAGCCCCCAATCTTCCGGTTAATGTGCCAGTGTGAACGCTCACGAATCGGAACGCCAATAACCCCAGGGATGGACTGCCTAGATGGGGCATATCATTCCAAGGGGGCCATCTGAGGCCTGTCCGCTGGTTAGCCCAGTGTGAAAGGGACAGGGGTTATCCTGGGACAAATTAGTGAGGGTAGGTGCCCCTCTGGGATGCCTGGTGGGGAGTGTGAAAAGGTGCAGAGAACAGCAAAAAATGGTTTCTTTAACCGTTCGTTGAACAGCCAATTTACTCTTTAGCCAGTGTGAAAGAAGCTAAAGGTTCAGACATTAAGGCCAACAGTCAGGTTGGGGCCTGAGCCGAAACGTAAAAGATAAGTGGGGGAAACAACATCTCGGTGAGAAATCTCTTGCTGCTCATCTTTCAAAAGTGATAAACTTGATGTGCAATAGCTAAGAAATATAAATATGATTGTTTTAATCAATGTGCACTGAAATAAACCAGCATGTGATTGTATTTCTTGGCCAGAATACTAATTGGAGCAACGTATGCAGTGACCTGGGTGTGCTGGTTCAGGGGAACTGTTAACTTCCAATAGAAATAATGTCTGCTTTATCACTGCACAAATTGGTAAATGCACAGCAATGCGACTTTCTATTATGGCATCCAGGAACATTTAGCAAGCTATTGATTCAGACTAGTTGGAGAGATTTGAAATGCAAATACAGACTTGTTAAGAATGTGCATGACTTTCACAAGACTTCATTAGACTACTGTGAGCAATCTAGGTCACCTCACAATCAGGATTATTGCTGTGAACATGTGTATTGTTTTGCAGGCCCAGTATGGTGCAGAACAAGGTACAAAATTATAATGATCAAAGTACAAGATATTTTTAAAAATAAGTAGTGCAAAAAAAGAGAATACATGGTAGTGTCCATTGGTTGATTGTCCGTTCAAAAATCTAATGGCGGAGGGAAAGAAGCTGTTTTTGTAACATTGGGTGTTTGTCTTCAGGCTCCTGTACTTCCTTCTGCAGGTAGCAGTGTGGAAAGGTGCTGAGGGTCCTTGAGGATAAAGCAGTGGTTCTCAACCTTTTTCTTTCCACTCTCATACTACTAAGTATTCTGTGATTAGTAAGGGATTGCATAAGGGGTGGAAAGAAAATGGTTGAAAACCACTGTTTTAATTGTCCCTCATTGACTTGTTATGTGCATGGTTCCATCACTCCAAAGGATATGGGCCAATGACAATTTTTCTCAAGCAAAATATTTCACTAACAATTGGGTCTAGAGCAGTGGTTCTCAACCTTCCCTTCCCACTCACATCCCGCCTTGAGTAATCACAGAGCACCGATGGCATAGGGATTACTCAAAGTGATATGTGAGTGGAAAGAAAAAGATTGAGAACCACTGGGATAGAGGCTGCTTTCTTAAGGAACACCCTCTTAATGTCATTAATGGAGTGGAGACTGATGTCCATGATGCCTCTAGCTGAGTTTACAATCCTCTGTGCATTGGCACCTCCATACCAGGCAGTGATGTAACCAGCCAGAATGCTTTCCACAGAAGACCTGTAAAAATTTGCAAGAGTCTTCGGTGACGTATTAAATCTCCTCAAAATCTGAATGAAATATTGCTGCTAGCAAGACGTTGTAATTCTAGTGACATCCCATGACAAGTCTTCAGAAATGGTGGCACCCAGGAATGTAAAGTTTCTTGCCCTTTCCTTTGATGAGAAATGGTTTGTGTTCTCCTGGCTTCCTCTTTCTGAAGTCCACAATCAATTCCTTTATTTTACTGATGTTGAGTGCAAGTTTGTCATTTGACACCACTCAACCAGTTTCCCCATTGTCATCTGTGATTCTGCCAACAGCCATGGTGTCATGGACAAATTTGTAGATGGCATTTGAATTGTGCCTCGCCCCACAGTCATGGGTGTAGAGAGAGTAGAACATTGGAGTAAGCACACAAAGTTAAGGTGCGTCTGTGTTGATTGTCATTGAGGAGATCTTGTTACCAAACCACAGTGGCTGTAGTCTTCCAATGAAGAAGTCAAGGATCGAGTTGCAGAGGCTCAGGTTTTGATGCTTGCTGACCAGTACTGAGGGGATGATGGTGTTGAAAGCCGAGCTGTAATCGATGAAAAACAGCTTGATGAAGGTATTGCTGTGGTCCAGGCTGAGTGGAGAGCCAGTGAGATTGCATCCGTTGTGGAGCATTTGTGATGGTAGGCAGATTGCAGTGGGTCCACACATAAAAGGAAAACCTTGCTCTGAAGTTAGAGCAGTGAAGATTCACCAGACTGATTCTGGGGATGAAGAGTCTACTGAGCATTGAGTATGATTCGCTGGTATTCACGGCAGCTTCAATCTGAGACATGGTGTCAATGAAATCTACAGATTGTGAGCCTGAGTAAATGTTGAGAGGTTCTTTCCGTTGGTTGCAGAATCCAAGACCAGTCATTTAAGAAGAGATGCGATATTCCCTTGTGCAGAGATTTTCAAATATTTCACCTTAATAGATTTTGTGGAGAATTTGTAGATCTGGTGGGAAGTTGAGCTGAACACCTATAATGGCCATGATAAGTATAAATATAGTGTTATCTATTCCGTTGGTTCAGACCCTGCCTGTCTCCTCCAAGATAAGTGGGATGCTGAGGGAATTGGGGGATGAGGTGGATAATCCCTGATTTTTGGATACTGCATATTCTTCATGGTTTAGAATGAGATAATCCCAGCTTTATTGCAGTCCAGTAGCCATCTGTGAGTGGGGAAGAAATGATATTGTTTGTGGAGACTGATCAAGACCGACTGTGGGTGTTATGCTTGTTCTTTCAAGAGGAATGACTTTACGTGGGTTTAACACTTAACCAACTTTATTTTCCTTGAGCTACTTCAACCAAATTACAACGGCAACACCGGCGACTCCTGCCTTATGCCACCTGGTCTCTGCTCAACCATGTGGATTGCCTACTGGTAAATAAAGATCTTATTTACATGCATAATAAAACATCTTCCCCCTTTTTTAAAATGAAAACCTATGTCTACATAAGTATCTACATTCCATGGCCAGTCAGTTGAACCTGATGACTCCTGGCTTTCATGAAGTTATTCAAGTTCATTTCAGGGCATTAGCCCAACTCGGCTGAAGTTCAGAAATCTGTGAAGTGGTTTCCGTTCCTGATTTTTTTTAAAAAAAAAATTATTTTTCACACTATAAACCATATTGATCAAGATACATACATTTTCTTTCTTAAATATATAGTGTCATTTTCTCCCCCCTTCCCTCTTCCCTCCCTCCCTCCCTCACCTCCCCTCCCATTTATTTAAAGTTCAGAATATAAGATACATTAAACCCATCAAACAATGTCACTCAACAAAAATAAACAAGAAATTCCACTAAGTCAGTTCTTTTCATTCTCTTCTCCTTCTGTCATTTTAGGTGGTAGATGTCCATGGTAAGTTTTCTCTATTGTGTTTCATGTATGGCTCCCATATTTGTTCAAATATTGTAATGTTATTTCTTAAATTATAGGTTATTTTTTCTAATGGAATACATTTATTCATTTCTATATACCATTGTTGTATTCTCAAGTTATCTTCTAATTTCCAGGTTGACATAATACATTTTTTTGCTATAGCTAGGGCTATCATAACAAATCTTTTTTGTGCTCCATCCAAATCGAGTCCAAATTCTTTATTTCTTATATTACTTAGGAGGAAGATCTCTGGGTTTTTTGGTATATTGCTTTTTGTGATTTTATTTAATATCTGGTTTAGATCTTCCCAAAATTTTTTCACTTTCTCACATGTCCAAATTGCATGAATTGTTGTTCCCATTTCCTTTTTACAGTGAAAACATCTGTCAGATACTGTTGGGTCCCATTTATTTAACTTTTGAGGTGTAATGTATAGCCTGTTTATTCAGTTATATTGTATCATACATAACCTCGTGTTTATTGTATTTCTCATAGTTCTGGAGCATAACTTCTCCCATGTTTCATTCTTTATCTTTATGTTTAGATCTTGTTCCCATTTTTGTTTAGTTTTACCATTTGTTTCCTCATTCTCCTTTTCTTGTAGTTTATTATACGTTTGTTACAAATTTTTTGATTATCATTGTGTCTGTACTCACATATTCAAAATTACTTCCCTCTGGTAACCTCAGACTGCCTCCCAATTTGTCCTTCAAGTAGGATTGCAGTTGTTAGTATGCCAACACTGTATCATGAGTTATATTATATTTATCCTTCATTTGTTCAAAGGATAATAATTTATTTCCCGAAAAACAATTTTCTATTCTTTTGATCCCTTTTTTCTCCCATTCTCTAAAGGAAAGGTTAGCTATTGTAAAAGGAATTAGCTGATTTTGAGTCAGTATTAGTTTTGGTAGTTGGTAATTTGTTTTATTCCTTTCTACGTGAATCTTCTTCCAAATGTTGAGCAGATGATGCAATACTGGAGAATTCCTACGTTGTACCAATTTTTCATCCCATTTATATAATATATGTTCAGGTATCTTCTCCCCTATTTTATCTAGTTCTAATCTAGTCCAATCTGGCTTTTCCCTTGTTTGATAAAAATCTGATAGGTATCTTAATTGTGCGGCTCTATAATAATTTTTAAAGTTTGGTCGTTGTAAGCCTCCTTGTTTATACCATTCTGTTAATTTATCTAGTGCTATTGTCGGTTTCCCTCCTTTCCATAAAAATTTCCTTATTATTTTCTTTAACTCCTTGAAGAATTTTTCTGTTAAGCGTATTGGTAATGTCTGAAATAGGTATTGTATCCTTGGGAAAATGTTCATTTTAATACAGTTTATCCTTCCTATCAGTGTTAGTGGTAAGTCTTTCCTATGCTCTAAGTCGTCTTGTAATTTTTTCATTAGTGGATAACAATTGAGTTTATATAGATGGCTGAGGTTTTTATTGTATACCTAGGTATCGCATTGCTTGCGTTTGCCATCTGAATGGTGATTCTTTCTTAAATTTTGAGAAATCCGCATTATTCATTGGCATTGCTTCACTTTTATTTGCGTTAATCTTGTATCCCGACACTTCTCCATATTCCTTCAATTTCCTGTGTAATTCTTTTATTGATATTTCTCGTTCTAACAAGTATGCTATAACGTCATCTGCAAATAGACTGATTTTATATTCCTTGTCTTTTATTTTTATCCCTTTTATTTTATTTTCTGTTCTTATCAGTTCTGCTAGTGGTTCTATGGCTAATGGAACAATAAGAGAGATAGTGGGCATCCCTGCCTTGTTGATCTGCTTAAGTTAAATTGTTTTGATATATATCCATTTATTGTCACTTTCGCCAATGGCCCCTTATATAATGCTTTAATCCAATTAATATATTTCTGGTAAGCTGAATTATTGCAGTACTTTGAATAAATAATTCCATTCTACTCTGTCAAAGGCCTTCTCTGCGTCTAAAGCAACCGCTACTGTTGGAGCTTTATTTCTTTCTTCTGCATGAATTAAGTTAATACATTTACAGATATTGTCTGTTTGTCTTTTTTTAATAAATCCAGTTTGGTCTAGATTTACTATTTTTGGTACATAGTCGGCTAATCTGTTTGCTAATAGTTTAGCTATTATCTTATAATCTGTGTTAAGTAAAGATATTGGTCTATATGACGCTGGTGCGAGTGGATCTTTCCCTGTCTTTGGTATTACTGTAATTATTGCTGTTTTGCATGAATCTGGTAAGCTTTGTGTTTTATCAATCTGGTTGATTACTTCCAGGAGGGGAGGAATTAATAAATCTTTAAATGTTTTATAGAATTCTATTGGGAATCCATCCTCTCCTGGTGTTTTATTATTCGGTAGTTTTTTTATTATCTCCTGTATTTCTTCTATTTCAAATGGTTTTGTTCATTTATTTTGTTCCTCTGTTTGTAATTTCAGTAGTTCAATTTTAGTTAAAAATTCATCTATTTTGTCTTCTTTCCCTTCGTTTTCAGTTTGATATAATTGTTCATAGAATTCTCTGAAGTTTTCATTAATCTCTGTTGGATTATATGTGATTTGCTTGTCTTTTTTCCTTAATGCCAATACCATTCTCTTTGTTTGTTCTGTCTTAAACTGCCACGCTAGAATTTTACGCGTTTTTTCTCCTAGTTCATAATATTTCTGTTTTGTCTTCATTATGTTCTTCTCCACCTTATATGTTTGTAGTGTTTCATATTTTATTTTTTTATCTGCCAATTCTCTTCTTTTAGTTGTCTTCCTTTATTGCTAATTCTTTTTCTATATTTGCTATTTCCCTTTCCAACTGCTCTGTTTCCTGATTGTACTCCTTCTTCATCTTAGTTACATAACTTATTATTTGCTCTCTGATGAATGCTTTCAGTGCGTCCCATAGTATAAACTTATCTTTCAATGATTCCATATTTATTTCAAAGTACATTTTAATTTGTTGTTCAATGAATTCTCTAAACTCCTGCCTTTTAAGTAGCATGGAACTTAATCTCCATCTATACATTCTTGGTGGGATGTCATCTAACTCTATTGTCAATAACAGGGGTGAGTGGTCCGATAATAGTCTAGCTTTATATTCCATTTTCCTAACTCTTGCATGCGAGCTGATAACAGGAATAGGTCTATTCTTGAGTATGTTTTATGTCTACCCGAATAATATGAATATTCCTTTTCCTTTGGGTGTTGTTTGCTCCATATATCCAAAAGTTGCATTCTTGCATCGATTTAATTATAAATTTGGTTACTTTGTTCTTTCTGTTAATTTTTTTCCCAGTTTTATCCATGTTTGAATCCAAATTAAGGTTGAAATCCCCTCCTATTAGTATGTTCCCTTGCGTGTCTGCTATCTTCAAAAAGATATCTTGCATAAATTTTTGATCTTCTTCATTAGGTGAATATACATTGAGTAAATTCCAAAACTCCGAATATATCTGACATTTTATCATTACATATCTCCCTGCTGGGTCTATTATTTCCTCTTCTATTTTGATTGGTACATTTTTACTGATTAACATAGCTACTCCTCTAGCTTTTGAATTATATGACATTGCTGTTACATGTCCTATCCAATCTCTCTTTAATTTCTTGTGTTCCACTTCAGTTAAGTGTGTTTCTTGTACGAATGCTATATCAATTTTTTTCTTTTTTCAATAAATTTAGCAGTTTTTTCCTTTTGATTTGGTTATGTATTCCATTAATATTTAAAGTCATATAGTTCAACATAGCCATTTCATACTTTGTTTATCTTTCCTTTCCGTTTCCTCATCATCACCTTTCCTTCTTATTCATTTCTGCTTCTTTTTTTGAACACATTATAAGACAACATTTCTAAAACATAAAATATTTCCATTATTTTTCCGTTCCTGCTTGATGTTGATTTTACAGTTGCAGTTCCTTAACGTTATGTAAGGCCACCATATGCTGAGAAATCACTTCAGAGGAACTGCTTGTGTCATCAGAACTAACTTCATCTTCTCATATAATACGATTTCCTCGCGCATCTTTTAGTTCCATCCTTATTCTGTGAAAGATCTGACCCTTGAATTTTGTATCTCTGATTCTCCCTGTTGAGTAATGAAGCCTCATCAGGGTGTTTTTGTAAACGGCAAATTTCCTTCACAGTATCTTTCAATTTAGCCAAGAGATTTGCAGCAGATTCTTACTCGCAATTTCATCCAAATATTTATACGCTCTTTTATTTTCCTGTTTTGCCAATAGCAATTGATCTCGGGCTTCAACATATCCATTAGACTACTCTGTGAGTCTTATTCCAAGCTTCACAATCTTGGCCACAGTCACTGTAGTGGGCGACAGAGCTGCCAGTTCTTCTTCTGCTAATCTGGCGGCTCCTTTAAGCTTTAGAGTTGGCAGAAGATGGTTTGCATTTTACAATCTTAAGAAAGCAACTTGCAAAGAGTTCAAATTCTTGTATGGATAGATTCTAATCCTCTAATGTAGCTTTTGGATGCAGCTGAAGTTTCTCAGTCGCTAAATGTCTCAAGCGTTCTCCTATCTTGCAGTGCGGATCTTCAGCTGTAATTTTCTGAACAAGTTCAGATTCTACTTCTGGTAATGTTTCTTCTCACTTCATTGTTTACTGCAGTTTCAGTTCAGCAAGTTCCAGACATTCCTGTAACTCTATTTTTGTCTTCTAGCTGGCGTAAGAAGGCATCTAATTTGCCAACTCATTTCCCAGTTTGTCATTCACCTCATGTAATGAGGTTGATCCTCTCTGTCCATCGAGGTATCACTTCTCCAGTCCCGTTATCCCTTCTTCCATGAGTGTTGTGCGCTTATCTTCAGTCTGTGAAGCCATTAAGAAAACTTTTCAACAGGTCAAGCTCTCAGACTGAATATTGGCTTAACTCTCCTCTCTACAATCAGTAGCTGTGACTTTAGAGGCCACTCTTTGTGTTTGAAGGTCACCATACAGTCCCCTTTTACACAAATGTTCTCTCCAGTGTAGCCTGTCACTTTTAATTTCACAGGATGAATCCTGCTATTTACATTGAGGGTCTTCTAATCGTCTATATATAAAAAAAAAACAGATTCACCTGGGCTCTGGTGTTGAGCTTAAATGGAACTCCACTGGAACGATCCAGTCCATTTGCCAGCACCAGTCTGTAGTGAATCCACGAAGAATTCCTCCATTCTTTCATTCATTGTCTACACCTTTATCTTTGCAGCACTTTGCAAAATGATTCTTCTTCCCACATTTATAGCAGGACTTTCCATCGGCTGGATACATCTTTGGAATGTATCTACCTGCTGCATTTGCTGTTTAGCCGACCACTTTGCTTTGTTGTTGCTTTGGGAAACTCCTGGTGCTCTGCTTATCTGTTTTCCTTGCATGCGCTGTTGTGTCTATCCTGTGCAGTACCTTAGCTTGTGCTCATGTGGTCTCTGCTGCCCTACACATATTCACGGCCTTTTCCAGAGACAAATCTTTTTCATGCAAGTCTTTAAGTCCATTATCTGGGATTCCGCAAACTATTCTGTCTTTTGTGAGTGAATTTTTCAAATCTCAAAATTCACAGGAATTATGTTAATGCAATTTATTATCTTTGTAGTGAATTTGTCACTTTTATAATTCCAGTCAATGGGTTGGAAGTTGGAACAAATTTATTTTTGCCATGTAATATCTATGGACCCCAAAGATTTGTAAAGTTTTCCTTTAGGGGTGTCACTGATTGGATGTCCCAAAATAGCCTCTAGTTGTTGCTATGATCTGGTTTCTTGTAGAAACCAGATTCTATGAAACCAGTTTGATGCCTACTGCATAGCAAAGCCGCATCACCTGCCTGTGTTTAGGGGCACACCCTTACATAATTGCAGCTGCTCAAATAACATAATGGTTTAGCTTTGGCCTTAGAAGATTGCTTTGTTCTTGTGCAAACTGGAAAATACTCTGTGGAGTGGACCACCTTTTATTTGAACCGACAAGGAGAGAAGTAGCTCTTTATTTTAATTTATGCATGGTAACAGGCTTTTCTGTCAGGGGGGTATTGGTGACCCCGTATCAGACCATATCCACCACACATATGTAGAAATTTGCCAGGGTTTCTAGTCACAGCAAACCTCCATAAACTCCTGAAAATTCAATGTTATTTGACATCATTATTAACACCATAAGTACCATGTCAAACAGTTAACATGGCATTATATTCAAGGGAGGTGTTATTGAAGTTTTTTGATCTTGTGTCCTCATGAAAGATCTTTGAGCTGCTCTTTGACATTTCTAGGAAGACAGAGGTAGGAATTGCTTAGTGGATCAAGCCAAATGCCCATATCCTGAGATCTCCAAGAGCACAATGGACTGACAAGAAATGGAGACTGATTCACATCGTGGAAATGTGACTGGTGTTGCCAGAGGCGAGGGAGAGATTGGATGGAGCATTGGTGGGAGATGGTATGGATTGGATGTGAAGGGATTCAAGAGTTTGGAAGGAAACTGAGAGAGATTTCACTTCGTTGTCTGATGGAGTGAGGAATGAATTGGGGAGGGATAGATATGGGATGCATGTGAAATTAAATGGTGGCGGTGGACAATGGAGGTCTCTTAATTTGCTTTCAACATTATTGTGGTAAATCAATGATACAACTGCAGTCATTCAACCATGCTATTTGGACTGCCCCTCCCAATCTGCAATCTCTTCCATCAAGCAGCCAGGTGGATGGCAACTCCACCACCTTCCTTCCAACATCCTGATTCACTGGTTCTTCACCGAGCTGGTGGTGAGGAAGCAGGAACCGGCAGAGACTTTGGCAAACCTTGAACGGCAGATATCTGCCTTTGAAGGAAATTACTTGGAAGATATCACTAGAGGATGGGACCATTATTGAACCAATAAAAAAATGAACAATAAGAGCGATTGAAGGGAATTTGAGGAAACGTAATGTCTCTTTACACCAAGATGACCACCCAAGGGCGTGCTATGGGCCAAAGTTAAAATTTCATCCCTATAGGCCCTAGGAACTACAACCTGTTGAACAACTGTTCATTCTTCGCTGGCAGGGATATCAGGTGGTCTCCACTTCCTCATCAACACGCCCTTTGAAATAATAGCCAACTGGCACTTTCTCAATTTCATCAGTAAAAGGAGCCTTATCAGAATCCTTGTTCTGCCCTGCTATAAAATCTTTTCAGGATAACGACAAATCCTTACTCTAGGGTTTAACACCAGTAAAGAAAGGTGAAGAGGCAGGTCATTGCAACCTGAGTGCTGTTTGGGGCTATCACAGATTCCGGTACTTTTTAAAACTGTCTCTGCAGTACCATCTTTATCACCATAGCTCGAGTCACTGCACAAGCTGGATATATATCAGAATCTATCTTTGTCTCATCAACAACTGGCTCAGCTGTCAACCACACCACAGGGACAACTTTATCCTCTGCAAGGTCATTTCCTAATGACAATGAAACCCTTTCCACTGGTACACTTAATCAGATCCTTATTGTAACAGGCCCATTAACTAATTCTGATTTCAACATAATCTGGTACAGATATATTGACTCCGGATCTCCCCCTCCAAGACCTCGAACCAAATTTTTTTCACCTGTGGCAGTCTTATCACCAAACTTCTAACACAAGTGACTGGGTGGCCCCAGCATCTCGAAGGATTTTCACTATCTCACTTGTGGTGACCCTTTAACAAAACCAAACCCTCTGACATGAAATATTTGAATTCATCCCTAATGCTACGAGCAGGTCTGGAACCTTTTTTATTTCTGTGTTTCATCTCTTTGAATTCAAGCATCTTCCGCTACCTCCTTTTCTTCAGCACCAAACAAGTTGCTCTCACGTAACCAGGTTTCTTACAAGAGGGGTCATGAAGGTTTTTCCTTTTCTTGTTTCCCTTCTTCTTTACCCCTAACACTACTTCCTGATTTCTTTTCTAACTTACTTGGATAGTCCATATTACCTTTTTGGAAGGTTCTACTTGGTACAACTCCCTTTTCATCTAAATGTGCTTTTACGTCATTAGCAAATGCATCTTTTCATTTCCTCAACTAACACCAACTCTTTCAATTGGTTATAATCACCATTTATATTTTTTGCATTATCGGTCAAAGCACACAGCCTTGTCATATAAGACTGGTTCACCAATTTCCTCAAATTCCTGAAGCTTTGTCTATAAGCTTCAGGAACGGATTCCTAAACCTTAAGCCAGCTTGCTTCACAGTCTCATAATCGGTGGAGTAAGCTTGCTGGGCCTTCTTTGAGTACGCTTTGAAACATGAGAGGCCAATGATCTTTTGGCCACCTTGAGCTCTCAGCAATGTTCTCAAAATGCTTGAAAGAGTTATAAATCTGTCTCATCAAATGGAGGAACTACCTCCCTACTGATCATAAAAGGAGGAGCTCCTTCTCTCTTTCAAACTCCCTTTACTCTGCCTCAAATCTCCTTTGCCTCTCTGCTTCTTTTATGTTTTTTCTAACTCCCCGTCCTGCATTTGTTCTCTCTCAAACTGCCTTTCTTTTCTCTCTCCCTCTCAAATCTAAGTTTTCCTAATTCAATTTGTTTCTCTGGTGACCGCTGATCAAGAGATTTACTTTTGGGAAATTGTTTCAACTCCTCCTCTCCAAAATTCCCCTCTTTTATAGTGTTTAACTATGAATAGTTTCTTGTTGTATGGCATGTGTTGTAGACAGCTAATTCAGATTCTCTGTCAACCCATAACATATTTTTAAAGATTTGTAAGTTTGTCATTAAAAAAGAAAATGTTTTACCACTGCAGGTTTCAACTTTTGGGGGTTAGTGAACAACTCATTCGTTCCACAGGCACCAGATCAATGGCAATGAGCCTGGCAGAGTGGTGCAAAAGAAAAGGAAAAGGAGAAATGCAGTAGTTATTGGGGACTCCATTGTCAGGGGTACAGACAGGAGGTTCTGTGAGCCAGATAAGTATACCCGCATGGTGTGCTGCCTCCCTGGTGCAAAGGTACGAGATATCACAAATCGGGTCCAAAATATTCTGAGAGGAGAGGGAGATCAGCCTGATGTCTTGGTACATGTGGGTACAAACGACATTGACAAGAAAAGGGAGGAGGTAATGAAAAGGGATTACAGTGAGCTGGGACGAAAGCTGAAAGACAGGAACACTAGGGTGGTGATCTCGGGATTACTACCTGTTCCAAATGCAAGTGATGAAAAGAATGTAAGGATAAGGAAAATGAACGTGTGGCTGAGGGGCTGGTGTACAAGGCAAGGATTTGGCTTCTTGGATCATTGGGATCTCTTTTGGGGAAGGCATGATCTTTACAAGAGAGACGGGTCGCACCTAAATCCAAAAGGTGTCAACATTTTGGCAAGTATGTTTGGTACAGCAGTGGGGCAAGGTTTAAACTAATTTGGCAGGGGTATGGGAACCAGAGTGATAGGGAAAAGGGTAGGGAAGATAAAGTAATGGCTAGGAAAAGTAAAATAGGAAAAGTAATGTTGGGAGGAGAAAGTAAAAAATCAGCTGGTGCAGTGAGTTTTCGGGTCAATGATAGTGTTAAGAAAATTACAAAGAAAAATAGTGGGCAGAAAAATCAAAAGAAAAGGGTACAGAAGTCACTAGATATTAAAAGGACAAAGAGAAATAAGGTTAGTGAACTTGAGGCGCAAATCGGTACCCATGCCTATGATTTGGTAGCCATCACGGAAACATGGCTGCAAGGTGACCCTAAATGGGAATTAAACTTTCAAGGATATCAGGTGGTGCAAAGAGATAGACAGGATGGTAAGGGAGGTGGAGTTGCACTCTTAATCAAAGATGAGCTTCAGGCAGTAGTGAGGGATGATATAAGATCTGAAGAGCATAATGTTGAGTCCATTTGGGTAGAGATAAAGAATAACAAAGGGAAAAAATTATTGGTGGGTGTTATCTATCGCCCACCAAATAACAATAGTTTAGTGGCACAGGAAATAAATAGAGAGATAAGTGAGGCATGTAATAATGATACGGCAGTAGTCATGGGGGACTTTAGCTTCCACATAGATTGGGAAAATCAAGTTGGTCGTGGGAGTCTGGAAGAGGACTTCATAGAATGCATCCGCGATAGCTTTCTTGAGTAGCATGTTAAGGAACCCACAAGAGAAAATGCTCTCCTGGATCTAGTGTTGTGCAATGAGACAGGTAGAGTAAATGATGTAATAGTCAGAGACCATCTGGGAAATAGCGATCATAGTATGATTGAATTTCTCATTCAGATGGAAGGGGAAATAGTTAGATCTAAAACTAATATATTAAGCTTAAACAGGGGTGACTACCATAGGATGAGGGAGGAATTGGGCGGAGTGGACTGGGAGCACAGGCTAATTGATGAAACAGTTGAGGAACAGTGGAAGATTTTCAAAGAAATATTTTGTAATGCTCAACAAAAATATATTCCGGTCAGGAAAAAGGGCAGTAAGGGAGGGAAAAATCAACCGTGGTTAACAAAGGAAATAAAGGAGAGTATAAAATTGAAGGTGCATGTGTACAAAGCTGCAAAGAGCAGTGGGAAACTGGAAGATTGGGATAACTTTAAGAGACAACAAAGGGTTACAAAGCGGATAAGAAGAAATGGGAAAAAGGATTATGAAAGTAAATTGGCACAAAATATAAAAACAGAAAGCAAAAAATGTTATAAATATATAAAACGGAAGAGGGTGGCCAGAGTTAACATAGGACCCTTGGAGGATGAGAAAGGAAAACTTGTAGTAAAAAATGAGGAAATGGCCAAGGCATTGAACAAATATATTGTGTCAGTCTTCACGGTGGAATGCGGAGTTAAGGATGCGAATGTTGGGGAGGGCCTTGATAAAATAGTTGTTACAAAGGAAGTAGTGATGGAGAAACTAATGGGACTAAAGCCAGACAAATCACCTGGTCCTGATGATATGCATCCAAAGGTTCTGAAGGAAATGGCAGAAGTTATAGTTGATGCATTGGTGGTCACAGACCAAAATTCCTTGGATTCTGGGCAGGCCCCGGCAGACTGGAAGACAGCAAATGTCACGCCACTTTTTAAGAAGGGATGTAGGCAGAAGACTGGAAATAATCGGTCAATTAGCTTGACGTCTGTAGTTGGAAAAATGCTTGAAGCCGTCATTAAAGATGAAATAGTGAAACTTATGGAACGTAAGGGTTCAATCAGGCAGACGAAGCATGGTTTTAGAAAGGGAAGATCTTGTTTGACAAACTTGTTAGGATTCTTTGAGGATATAATGGGTGCATTGGATAGAGGGGAACAGGTTGATGTTGTATATTTGGATTTCCAGAAAGCTTTTGATAAGGTGCCGCACAAGAGACTTATCAGTAAGTTACAGCAAAATGGAGTCCGGGGAAGTATATTGGCCTGGATTGAAAATTGGTTGTCTGACAGGAGGCAGAGAGTCGGGATAAATGGGAGTTTTTCAGGTTGGCAGAGAGTGGTAAGTGGGGTGCCGCAGGGGTTGGTGTTAGGCCCACAACTGTTCATCATTTACATTGATGACTTGGAGGAGGGGACAAAATGTGGTGTAGCCAAGCTTGCGGATGACACCAAATTGACTGGAAGAGCAAATTGTAATGAGGATGTGGAGAGTCCGCAGAGGGATTATAGTTAAGCTGGATGAGTGGGCAAAGGTCTGGCAGATGGAGTACAATGTTAGTAAGTGTGAGGTTATCCACTTTGGCAAGAAAAATAAAAGAGCTGAATATTATTTAAAGGGTGAAAAACTACAGCATGCTGTTGTGCAGAGGGACTTGGGAGTGCTTGTGCATGAATCGCAAAAAGTTAGGTTGCAGGTGCAGCAGGTTATTAAGAAGGCAAATGGAATGTTGGCCTTCATCGCTAGAGGAATTGAATTCAGGAGTAGGGAGGTAATGTTGCAACTGTATAAAGTACTGGTGAGACCGCACCTGGAGTACTGTGTCCAGTTCTGGTCTCCATATTTGAGGAAGGATATACTGGCTTTGGAGACGGTCCAGAGGAGGTTTACTAGGTTGATCCCTGAAATTATCTTTGTGAAGGGGTTGAATCATGAAAGATTAAATCATCTAGGATTGTATTCGCTCGAGTTCAGAAGAATGAGAGGAGATCTTATAGAAACATATAGGATTATGAAGGGTATGGATAGGATAGATGTAGGAAGGTTTTTTGAGCTGGCCGGGGAAACTAAAACCAGAGGACACAGTCTCAAGATTCGGTGGAGTAGATTTAGGACAGAAATGAGGAAAAATAGTTTTTCCCAGAGAGTAGTGAATGTTTGGAATTCTCTAACCAGGGAAGTGGTTGAGGCTACTTCATTAAACATATTTAAAATTCGGTTAGATAAATTTTTACATGATAGAGGAATTAGGGGATATGGGGAGAAGGCAGGTAGGTGGAGTTAGGTCATAAATTAGATCAACCATGATCGTATTGAATGGCGGAGCAGGCTTGATGGGCCATTTTTGGCCTACTCCTGTTCCTACTTCCTATGCTCCTATGTTCCACCCTCTGCAAATTTGACATGGACTTCCCTTGGCCGAGTTTCCATCCCACTCTACATTTACTTGGATGGAAGCTTATGGTTCCTTCTTTGTTCAGAGTTGCCAGAACCCTGGAAGCTGCTTTCAAGAGGGGAGAATCACGGTCGCCTGTTCATGGGTGATTAAATGCCAGCATTTTTGTCACTGGTTTTTCTCCATTACACTGGACAAATGAAGATTTTGCTTCCTGAACACTATTAGGCATATCTTAAATTTAAATTTAGATATACAGCACAGTAACAGGCCATTTCGGCCCATGTGTTCGGCTTGATGTTGTCTATTGTAATCCCCAATGTTTTTAAAGGAAGCAAACCTTTTGGGGGGGGGAAAAAATTTGTCCTCTAGTGTTAATGTTATTATGCACCAGTACACGCTAAAGTGTGCAACTGGGGCTCTTCTCTGTAACTGAGTGAACAACTTGTTTAATCCTGTCATTATCCATCTGGTTCCTCCCTTCCCTGAGTAATCAATTCTTGTAGTCAAGTTTTTTGCTCCCAGCCAACAAACATGGCCAAAAGACAATAACACGATCATCAAAGAAATCACTGGGTGGAGCCTGTCATCTCCTTTAAAGTCCAGAGCACCGTCCCAGCGCAGCTAGACGTGTTCACTCCATGGTTAACCATAGTTGCTGTTAAATCTTCATCAACTACACCTTGGGTTAAAGCAATGGAAAATTTGGGTGATCAGTTAGGTCAGATGGTGAGTGGCACAGTGATGGGATCCGAGAAGAAAGGTAACTAAACTGGACGAAAGTTAAAATGTAACTCTCTTGCATCTTTAAATTTGTACTCCTGACCATTCCTATCTTTGAGTATTTGTGCATGTGAAATATTTCATTTTATAGATTGATACAAAGCAGTTGAGAAGAATTAACCGCCTACTGATTACACTGGACAACAAATTTGTTTCCTGAAAATGAAATTAGGAATTATAATAGACACCTTCAAGCTGAACACAAAGATAATTTCAGATTTGCTGTATCACGTAGGAAGTTGGAGAAATAGTATATTAATTTTTATTGAATTTAGCAGGTTTTATCACATAGTGACGCTGACACATTGTTAATTCAACTGACCTAAAAATCTTTTGCCACTGATTTTCCATTTGTACTCAGCATCAGTGGATTCCAGTTGCCCTGATACTGCTTTTCCTTTGGTTGCAAAGTCCTGGTGAAACCTTTCGCCGTGTTCGTCACTGATGGCACCAAGATCAGCAGGGAAGACGTCCAAGTGCCAATGTTGCATTTCAGGGTTTTGTATGCTTGATCACAAAAGTAGGTTATCTATCTATCTATTTTTAAAAAAGTACATTAAATGAACATTTTAAGGTGATTTTTGTGATCACCAGCCCAGAATCTATAAAATATGCCCAAAAGTTTTCAGGAAGCAAAATTTTTGTGGTCTGGTGTTATTGCATCTCTTTAAACTTGTGAATTGTGCCTACTGCTAATTTTGACGTACCGTGTTTAATTAATCAAATCCTGATTAAATTATTGTCATGTAAACAAGATGCACAAAAAATCTTGACTCAAGCCGTTGACCGTGCGTTTTGTCCCATCAAATTTGCTCGACCCGCTGTGCTCCTCCGGCTGTTCATTCATAGCTCCAGTCTCTGGCATCTGTAGAGTCTTTTACTTCTGCACAAAAGCCGTCGGTTCCAAGGGCAAACAAGGAGTGGCCAACAAATCCAGCCCCATCCTTCAACGAGAGGCAAAAGAGAATCCGTTCAGAGATGTGGAGTGGCTGCGAATCTATGCTTAGATAGCCACCTCCGACACCCACCCCCCCCTCCCCATATCCCATATTCTCTGCATCCTTGGGGCATGCAGCAGGAGGATCAGAACAAGTCTTATCGGGGGGTGGGGGGGGGCATTAGATAACTGTGGTTGGGGGGTACAATTTATTTAATCTAAGACACCTTTTAACCGATGTGTTGTAACAAGAGTGAAAATAGGTGGGAGGGCATGTTGCGGCGCGAATACTTGGACTCTGCAATAGTTATGTTGAGTGAATTGGCAAAATCTTGGCAAATGCAGTTTGATGTGAGAAAGTAGGAAGTTTCGTTAAGAAGGATCTGAAAGCAGACTATTAATAAAAGGGCAGTGTGGTTGGCTTGGTGGTTAGCAAGGGTTCAAATCCAGCCACCGTCTGCAAGGAGTTTGCACATTCTCCCCGTGACCTGAGTGGGTTTCCTCTGGTTGCCTGTCATTCTCTAAAAACGTACAGCGTTGAAGGTTAATTGGTGTATGTGGGCCAGAAGGGTGTGCGGTATCTCTCAATTAAATTTTAAAAATATATAATTAAATGGAGAAAGAGTGGAGATGCAGAGAATTCCCAATGTTCTTGTTCAGAACGTGCAAGAAGCAGATAGGCGCAGCTAGTGTAGACAAAAGATGCATTGGTCTTTGGAGTTTATAAGAGAATAATTGTGGTTATTATGCTGGGGCCACTCGTGGTAATGGCTGCTTTTCCAGTCCCTGTATTTGAGAAAGGATTTGCTGGCAGTCCAAAAGGAATTCATTGAACTAATTCCTGGGATAAGAGGGTTGTCAAATAAATTAGCTCTATATTTTTTGGAGTTTAGAAAAAGAGTGGAGTTCTTATTGAAATATAAAAGATCATGAGGGAGCGTACATCAGAGTAAATATTCAGATGCTTCCACCGGAAAGTTCTCCAACATGGGGACATGGTTACAAGTTCAGAGTGGTCAGTTAAAACGGAGGTGTGCAGAAACCTTTACTGGCAGAGAGTAGTAAATCTGGAATTCTCTTCAATGAAGGCTGGGTTATTGGCAATATAAGACTATAAAACATAGGAGAATAGGCCATTCAGCCCATCGAGTTTGCCCTGCCATTTAATCATGAGCTGATCCTCTTTCGCCACTCGGCCCCACTTTCCAGCCTTCTCCCCATAATCTTTGATGCCCTGTCTAATCAAGAACTTATCAATCCTTGCCTTAAAAGTACCCAATGACCTGACCTCCACAACCACCTGGGGCAACAAATTCCACAGATTTACCACCCTTCCTCAACATCTCTGTTCAAAGTGGATACCCTTGAATCCTGAAATTATGTCCACTTGTCCCACAATGGGAACTCACCTACTCTGTCCATGCCTTTCAACATTCAAAATATTTCAATGAGATTCCTCCCTCGTTATCTTAAATGCCAACAAGTACTGGCCAAGAGCTGTCAAATGCTCCTCATACATAACAAAGAAGCAAATACCTTTTTGAATAATTAGGAAATTGGAGGGCTGGAAATGGGAAAAATCGGCCATGATCACCTTGGGATAGTGTTAAGGGCGAGTGTCCTATATTGTCAAATATATGGTAGCTATTAAGGACAGTAATAAAATGAGAATATTAGTCCAGGTCTTAAGTATTGAAACAAGTTTCCAATAACACAAACTAGGAAACACTAAATTGATACCTCTTTGGTTACTTGGTTATTATATGGATTATTTAACCATTCAAATTTATTTAACTCAACATTTTACCCTGAATTGTCTGTGAGTTTTGTTGGGGGGGACAGTGCAGGTCCTTTAGAGGAAACAGGGTGGGAGAGGGGAGGGCGTATTTACTGGAGGGTGGTCTATTGGAGGGTGGGAGAGGGGAGGGGTGATCTACTGGAGGGGTGATCTACTGGAGGGTGGGAGAGGGGAGGGGTGGTCTACTGGAGGGTGGGAGAGGGGAGGGGGTGATCTACTGGAGGGTACAAGAGGGGAGGGGGTGGTCTATTGGAGGGTGCGAGAGGAGAGGGGGTGGTCTTCTGGAAGGTGGAAGAGGGGAGGGTGAAATTTTGGAAAGATCTAAACCAAATATTAAATAAAATTAAGAAAACAATATACCAAAGAATCCAGAGATCTTCCTCCTAAGTAACATAAAAAACAAAGAATTTGGAATTGATTTGGATGATGCACAGAAAAGATTTGTTAAGATAGCTCTAGCCGTAGCAAAAAAATGTATTATGTCAACCTGGAAATCGGAAGATAATTTGAAAATACAACAATGGTATATAGAAATGAATAAATGTATTCCATTAGAAAAAATAACATAGTTTAAGAAATAATATTGAAATATTTGAACAAATATGGGAGCCTTACATGAAACACAATAGCGAAAAACTACCGGGGACATTCACTACCTAAATTAACGAAAGGAGAAGGAAATGAAAAGAATTGACTCGGTGGAATTTCTTGTTTATTTTTATTGAATGACAACATTGTTTGACTGGTTTAATGTATCCTAAATTTTGTACTTTAAATGGACGGGATGGGGGAGGTAGGGAGGGTGGGATGGGAGGAGGGAGGGGTGGGGGGGGGAGAGAAAATGGCACTGTATATATTTGAAAAGGAAAAAGTATGTATCATGGTTAATGTGGTTTATGGTGTGAAAAATAAAAAAAAATTTAAAAAAAAAGAAGAGGGGAGGGTGGTCTACTGGAAGGTGGAAGAAGGAGGGGATTTCTATTGGAGGGTGGGAGAGAGAAGGGGGTGGTTTATTGGAGGGTGCACAATCTATTGGATAATCACAGTGAAACGTGAGGAATTTACTGGTGTGTGCGAAAGGTTTGGGTGACGGTGTGTTGGGAGCAGGGTGTGGATCAGAGTTCTGATGTGGAGGTTGTGAGTGATGAGTCTGGGTGTGGCTGAGTGACTGACTAACTTGTTGATGTCATCTCCCTCCAGATGAAAATCCGAAGGGAGGAGAGAAGCAGAGCACAGACCAAATTCAGCAGATCATCGATAAAGGTACAGCACAATGATCTTCGCTTTGCTTGTTGGTGGTGAAAGTGGCTCTGTGTCAGATCAGAGAAGATGAGTCAGTTTCCAAGTCAGGGTGCTTTCCGCCCTCTCCGACCCCACCCTCATCCTCCACTCTGACCTTCTCTGACTCCCAGTCTCTCCTCTTCCCACACCCTTCCTTCTGATAAACTCCCCCTACCCTCCCCTTCAACCCTCCTTGACCAACTCCCCCACCCCTCCAACCCACGACACAGCCTCCCTTCTGACCCTACCTTCTCCTCTGACCCTTCCCTCTGACCATCTCTGACATCCCATACTCTCCCGTTAGACCCATGACCCCCACCCTCCCTCTGGCCCTCTTAGACATCCCCACTCTCCCCTCTGATCATTCCCCCACACCCTCGCAGACATCCTCCCCTGAACCTCTCCCCACACCCTACCCTCCAACCCTCTCCTCCAACTCAGTCCTGCACACCTTCCCCTCCAACCCACTCAACATCCCTCACACCCGTGCCTATTAAGTCAGAAATGAATTGCCACCATTCCCTCTTCCTCTCACGCTTGGTTCGTGTGTCAGCTCACACTCGAGAGCTTTTGCACTCAGCTGACCCTGAGGTCTTCTGTCCGCAGACCCTAAAATGTGACAACAACCTATATTTGACAATTCAGGCAAATGCAGAAAATTCTCAGCTGCCAATTGCAAACTCTTCTTCATGGCAATGTTTCATGCACTCACCAATTGCCACTCCATGGAAGTCTCCACTCCATTGCTTCCAAAGTATGTCAGATCCTCAGTGTTGAAGCACCTCTCCAATGCTTACCCACTATCGCCGATTTCTTCGGGACTTTATAATTATTTAAATAGAAAACACAGCCCAGGAGACTGTTTCAGAAGAGTTTATTGACAAGGTTAACCTTGGAGAGTCCACAACAGAGACTGCCCCTATGAGGCAGAGAACAAGCTTTTATAACCCAAAACAAACAAGTCTTTAATCAATTGCTACAGGATATGTACTCCCTCTCGCACAATACGGTTACAAGACAGATTAAAAAGCAGGAAACATACAAGGACGCATCCTTATCACATTCCAATAACTTCGTGTGAGTTACTTCCTCACCCTTTTCTGTCTTGGCATCTACTTGATTAAAGTCTTGTTCCCTTCCACAGTTCCCTCCTTGTAGATCAAACATCTACACCATTAAGGGAGCATCCTCTTTGTCCTGATGATTGGATATGGCCTCTTGATACACTCGCTGCTGTACCCTTTTTATTGTCTCGTTAACCTGTCCTACGAGTGTGCGCACTCTTACCCACATGCAAATTATCACCATGAGTAAGGCCACGAACATAATCACAACAAGATGCCATGCAAGGTGTAGGGTGGATGAGGCTCTAGATGACCATCCCTTAAAAATTCCCCACCAGTGATGGACACTAAGTTGCGTGACCTGGTCGGCTATTCGCACCAGTTGTCCCTCCTTGTAAGTCTTGGGTTAAGGTGCACCCTAGCTTCTGGAGTATTACGGTGATTTGCTCATTTTCTTTTAGCAACTGCTGCACCGTTGGCCCGAGTAAGGGGTCGAGATGGGCAGTTCTGTCTTCACTAACCTGTATCATAGAACCTATGAGAAAAAGATGATTCTCCCTAGGGATATGGATTGTGTAGACCTTTTCTAAATAACCATGAACAGGGGGAGAGAGTGTCTTTTGGCCATTCACGATTATCTCCGAATGCCCGTACATATATACTTCATGGGATCGCACCTTCACTACAACGATCCGGTTTAAGGCCACTAGCAGGCAAGTGCACGTGCCCTCTATGTCTCATAGTGCATGGGTCATACAGAGCAGAATGTAGTGGACATAGCATCCATCAGACCATTGGGCACAAGGCTGTTCAGTGTCTGTGCGACTGTCCTCATCTACCCAGGTTCCTCGGAATATCGGCTCCCAGAATTGGGCTCCGAACAGTTGGGGGATTGGCACGAACTGGCACCAGGTGGATGCGATCTGTCCCTTCACCAGCTGCATGGTGACATTACATACCCTACAGTTTCAGCATGTATACTGTGGGTCTGGGTGGAGCCAATACTGCATCAGGTTAAACATAACTTTCCAAGTTGCCGTGTGGTGAGACAATACCTTTCTTTCTAGTTCTGCCCGTAGTAACTGAATCAAGATCTCTGAGAGCACACATCTAGTATAGTTGTGCACCACCCTGGTTTCCCCAAAGACATTTCCTATCTCAGCCATCAGTCGCGCGGTATGGGTGCATGTTCACATTTGGGCCCGATATCCCAATTCTATCTTTTCCTGTACCGTGTTTCCCCATGCATTTCTGATTCTGATTCCTTCCCCAACCTTAGTCCCTACCTTTTGTATCTTATTCTGTAGTGTCTCAATATCTGCAGCATTCAATATTCCCATTCCAGTCCCTACGCCTCCCAGGACTCCTACTAGTCCCCGTTTACCACAGCGTTTAGCCACCTTTAGTCCAGCATAGACATTCTTGTAGGCTCTAGTATTGTCTGAGGTATTATACCGTATATGGAGGGTAAGGTTTATAAGCAGGGTCGACTGCAGCACCTTCTGGCAAGTCTCAAAGAGGCGATGTAAGTGTCCGTCCTGAGTATCTATGGGCGTGGGGAGTGTTGGTGTGTCTGCAGGGGGTTTAGCGGCTGTTGTGGACAGGGGGTTTATGGTTACTGCTGTGGGGCCTGCCGTTGTTGGTACTGGGGCTAAGTCCTTATCCTCTCAGTAAAAGGCATAAGCATAATTCGCGTTGAGCGCTCCCTTTTTACATTCCCCAATCCATCGGAATAGGTTGGGAAAAACATTTCCCCATCGCCACACTTTGCACCAGTAGGGATCTGCTCGCTGTTGATGCTCCGGGGGGCTCAGGGGTCTAAAGGTCGTTGTAAGGTTCCCGGTTTTGTATTGGAGAGGTCTTATTGTTAGTTCTGGCGACGCCCAACCCCCAGGAACCCTGAGTGATCCCCATTCCAGATGATTCTACAATACATAGTGGAATTGTCCCAGCATCCCTTAGTGTCGGGGTTCTCCTCAGGAAAGATCTCGACGGTCTCCTCCGTAGTTACTTCTGTCAATCCCCACATTATCATCTTGATTGTTGTCCATGCAAGTATCGCCTTTGTCTGTATCATCCTCCCGGAATGGCTTACACAGGGTTGCGTGGATCCAGCCGTCCAGTGCATCTAACGTTAAGGTGGTTCTTGTGACTAGGAGGACTTGGTAGGGTCCTTTCCACCTAGGGGAGAAAGGAACAGTCATGAGCACTTTCACCATTACCTGATCTCCCAGTGAAAATGGGTGGGTGTTTTCCTCCAGCCATGGTCCCTGGGTGGCTTTCATCTTATACATTCGAAGGGCAGCCTCACACAACCCTTGGGCATATGCTTGGGTGCTTTCCTGTATCCAAACCTTGGTAACCTCTTCCAGCATCATAGGGGGTCTTATTCCTGTGCTCATAGGGCGCCCCATCAGAGCCTCGTGTGGTGTCAATTTTGTATTCCAATTTGCCTGATTGCGTAGAGTGTGTAATACTAAAGGCAAGGCTTCTGGCCAGGGTAGTCCTGTCTCGCCACATGTTCTTTCCAATCCCCTTTTTACTTCTCCACCATACCAGAAGATTTAAGGCTGATTCGGTATGTGGAATTTCCAATCTATGCCCATTATTTCGCTTACTGCAGTCACTATCTTCCCCATGAAGTGGGAGCCTCAGTTGCCATTTATTCCCCGTGGGATCCCATACCGGGGAATCAATTCTTTCATCAGAATCTTAGCTACTTTTTGTCAGGTACACTTCTATCCATCATGTGACCATGTCACTAATAGATATTTAAACCTTCTACAAGCTGGCATGTAGGCAAAGTCGATCTGCAAATTCTCGAAAGGGGCATGAGCAGGGGGAAGTTTATCCAATTTGGCAGGTGAGCGCTCCGATTGTTCCAGTCAGTTTGTCACCTGCCGTTCTATGTTGGTAAAGATTCCAGGTGCAAACCAAATTTGCTTTATGTTATGTAGCATTCCTGCCTTTCCCACATGGGGTTGTCCATGTGCTAAATGCACTATAGGGCAGTACAGGCTTCTTGGACACACCACTCGACCATCGTTGCTTTTCCATATGCCTTTGACCATCTGGCATCCGTGGGTTTCCCACATACACAGTTCTTGGGCAGAAACCCCCTCCTGTCCAGTTTTCAATTCTAATTCCTGTATCATTTAGTATTTCTCGGGAGTGTTGACCTCTCGCTTGAGGGTCATGGGTAACATGGGATTTTGTTGGCTGGTGACTAATTTGGCCGCCATGTCAGCCCGCTCATTTTCCCTTGACACAGGATCGTTCTGATTGGTGTGAGTCTGACATTTAACAATGGCCAACTCTGCTGGGAGTTGGATGGCTTCTAATAGCCCCTCTATCATTTCCGCATGCCTTATCCCCTTCCCACTGGCTGTAATGAACTCTCTATTTTTCCATATCTGGCCGAAATTGTGGGTCACCTCAGAAGCATACCGAGAATCAGTAAAGATATTTGCTCTTTTTCCGTCTGCCAATATACACGCTCTAGTTAAGGTGAACAGTTCCACGATTTGTGCGGTGGTGCCTTCCGGTAGGGCATATGCTTCGATAGTTTTGGCATTCACTATGGCATACCCCACATATAGCACCTTGTCCCGGGGCCGGTGTGAAGACCCGTCAATGTATAAGGTGATATCTGCTTCTATTGGGCCAGTCTTTAGGTCAGGTCTTGGGCTGGTCGCAAGCTCGGTCAGTGCCACACAGTCGTGTCCTTCATGGTCTTCCTCTTCTGTTTGAGGCAATAGATGGGCAGGGTTGTAAGAGCCCGATCTTTTGTAAGTGTAATTGGGTTGGAATAACAGTACCACCTCATATCGACACCTGTGTCGATGTTGAGTTGAGCAGCAGTAGTACGGCGTGATCTGTGACCACTGTGCATGGCCGATCCTGCACCAGCAATACCGATTTTTCTACTATCTCTGCCGTGGCGGCCACTGCCCACAGACACGGGCATCCCTATTACTGTTAATGGGAGTTTGGTGGAGTAGTAGGCTACAGGCCTCTTCCCTCCTCTGTGCTGTTGCACCAGCACTCCACAAGCAAATCTATTCTTCTCCACTACTTATAGCGTGAAGGGTTTCTCATAATTAGGGAGGCCCAGAACAGGACTTGAGTCAGAGCCTGTTTAAGATTCAGAAAGGCTTGCTCTCTTTCCTTCGTCCACTGCACTTCCTCCGATTCTCCCTTCACAGTAGCTGCTCTTAGTGCTGTGTTCATTTCTCAATATTATGGAATCCACTGTCTGCAGTATCCCACCATGCCCAGGAAAGCCAGGATTCCCTTTGTTGTGGTTGATTTGCTTATCTGGCATACAGCTGCTATCCTTTCTGGGCCCACTCTTCGCTCACCATCCTGTAAAATATATCCCAAATATTTTACTTCCTTCTGGCAGAATTGCATTTTCTGCACGGAGACACGGTGGCCCCGGTAGGTGAGGAGTTGTAGCAAAGCGATAGTATCTTCAATGCATACAGCATTGTCGGAGGAGGCTGCTAGCAGGTCATCTGCATATTGCAAAAGGGTCCAACCCCTGGGCAGGGCGAGCTCTGTCAGGTCTCTTCTCCCAGCGCTGCGTTTTCGGTTGGGCTTTCGGTATAGCCCTGGGGAAGGCGAGTCCATGTATACTGTTGGCCTTCATAGGTAAAAGCGAAGAGGTATTGGCTCTCTTTTGCGAGTAGTAGGGAGAAGAAGGCGGAACACAGGTCAATGACAGAGAAAGTTGTGGCAGTGGCAGGTATGGCGCACAGGATAGTGTTGGTGTCTGGGACCACTGATGCAGTTGGCACCACAATATTGTTTATGGCCCTGAGGTCTTGGGCAAATCTCCAGACGTTCTTGTCCTTCTTTGGTATGGGCAAGATCAGCATATTGCAGGGGCTTTGTGTTTGTACAAGCACTCCCTGTCATTCCAGGTCCTCTACGATGCCTTGAACGCCTTCAGCGGTGGCCGGAGAAAGGCGATATTGTTTTACCGCTGGCAGGGGTGCTCTGTCCCTCACTGTAACCTTGTGTGGCGGGGCAGTATGTACAAACCCCACATGCATATTTGACTGTGCCCACATTTTCATGGAGACCTGCGCTAGGGCAGCCGGCCATCTATAGTGGATTGACTCTGGCGGACAGGTTCGGCAGAAGGACACCGGCACTATTTTCGTTCCCAGCCGAATGCTACCAGTGTCAGGGGAGTGAAAGAGGATGTCTACACTGAAGTCTCCTTCTTTCAACCATAAATCAGCGCATGTCTCGCAAGCCCTTTCTGCCCGGTGTTGGGGATCTCGCAGCCAGCGATTGTGTTTCTACAAAGTAGTGACAACCTGTCCCACGTCTTTCGGCCGATGAGGCCGACACACCACCAAGGTGACATGTGGGGCTGTGTGTGGGAGTCGAAAACGAGAAACCCTATCCCCCCTGGTCCGTAAAACAGTCACGGTCCCACAGTTACCTCCTCGAAGTCCCCTTGTCCTGTTATATGGGGGGACCTCCTCTTTGGGCGCAAAATACCCAGATGTCACATGGAGGTCCTTTACCTCAGCCACAATTTGCAGGACAGCACCCAGTGGCTGCAGGGCCAAAAATTCCTGTGGCCTTTGTAATAACCTCATTAGTACTTCCAATTGTTTGAGAAAGGGGTTAGTCTCTAGCCACCAGCCAAAGTGAGTTGGATTTCTGTTCATATTGAGTTCATCGTCCGCCGTTGTGCGGATGAGCTGATATGTGTGAGAAGAGGGCAAATCCACAAATATTCCCTCCTCTGTGCAGTACAATGTCACGTTCATTTTGCACAGAGCCTGTCTCCCTAATATGGGGGACAGGGGTAGTGGCCGAAACAATAAGCTCTTCTTGTATCTTGGTGTCTCCAACCATTAGGGTCATTGGTTGTGAAAGCAGATCTATCATGGGATTACCAGATACCCCAATGCTGCCAATTGTCTTATAACTAAGGGGCACTCCAGAGGATGGCAGTACAGAGGACATGGTGGCTCTGGTATTGACCAACATTAAACTCTCCCTCTCTCCCAATTTTACACTGATCATGGGTTGGGTCTCTCCGCAGGAGGACAATTGGATGAGGGGAGTTCCTCTGGGCACCCCTATGGGTTCGGTTGTCAAAAAGAGAATTGGGGTCGCTGGCCATAGGCATCAGAGTTCTGGGTCGGGTTAGAGTATGAACCTGTCTGGGGTCTGAATTCCTCTGGGCATTGGGTACCCTCCTTTTGCCAGCCTCTCCCTCGGGATCGACTTCTACACTCCCGCGCCCAATGGCCCCTTTTTCCGCAGTTGTGGCACTGATTGTTACCCTTATCTCGGGATCTATCTTGTCCTCTCTCCATGTGCATATAAAACTGTTTTTCTCGCTTTTCCTTTTGCGTATTAGCCAATACCGTGATAGTATCCGCCCAGTTCTTTCCTTGCCAATCCAATTGCTTCATCTCATACATTTTTGCATTTTGGGGCAGCATACAATTCAGCAAGGTTTGTACCGCTAAGGTCTGGTTATCATGTAGGGGCACCCCAGCATTTTCCTCCCAGGTGTTTTTAAATCGAATTACGAATTCCATGATCTCGTATCCCGGTTTCTGAAGACAGCAGGTGACCCTCTGTGTCTTTTGGCACTCTGCATGATAGCTTTTCTTCCCGTTTTGCAACCAGTGGACCATAGACTCATTCCCATTATCCGCCATAGTGTCGTCTGTGCTCCAATCCCCATTCTCTCCAGGCGATACAGTGAATGATTTTCATCGCCTGCCAATGAGAGCCATAAGCGGCCTGAAGTAATGACCGGACGTCCCCTGGTAGGTGATGGTAAAGGTGGCAGGTCTGGTCCAGCCAGTGGTGAAATCTAGTGGGGGCCTTAACAGGGTCAGGGGCATTAGATATAATATTCTGTGCCTCAACTGGTGTCCAAGGTTTCAAGATTGGGGTGTTGCCTATCATAACTTTAGGATATAGAGTAGTAGAGTCAGGTAGACCAACTTTGGTCTGTCTCTGGGTATGGACCTGCATCCTGGGATCCTCTTTCTCAGTGCCCTCCTGCATCCTCGAGAGATGCCCTCTCACTGGGGGATCCCTGGCCTCATCCAGGGGTGCAGACGGGACACTTGCGGGAGCGGGAACGGGTGGAGGTATTGGACCAGCCACCACCCCCACTGGCAAGGCAGCTCCCAGCACTTGTTGGTGGCCATAGGAGGTGGCAGTTTGAATTAGATCATCCCATCCTTTCCTGTCATAGTTTGTGGCAATCGTGGATACAGTGGGACAGGTTGGGGGGCCCTCGCGTTTGGGTCAGGATATGGAGGCAGTTGGTTCGTGGGGCTTGAAGGTGATTTACTCTGTGGCGGTTTAGGCCTCGGTTGGTGGCGCCCTGCCACCTTGGTCCAGGCTATAAAACAGTCTCTAAAATAATTAACATCCCACGTTGGATCCCCTCCTCCTGACTGAACGTCATCTTTGAAGTAGGATATTACTTTTAAGTCAAGTGTTCCCCCATATGGCCAGTCTCCCTGGTACCATCTGTAGAGATTGTTACTGAACAATGGCATAGCCCCAGTTACCTGTCTCGTTCATTACGATGTCCGCTGGCGAACCCAGAGGCTGCAGTGGGTCTCCTACCAGTTCCTTTAGTTTGCATTGTTGTTTCAATCTCGTCTTCGTAGATCTTCCCATGGCAGGCTTAGGCTTTATCCCAGGAACGGAACCAGCCGCTCGACCAGGCTCTGTCTCTTTAGTCTGACAATTTCCCATCTGTCTGTGGACTTAACAGAATTGGGATACACAAGATAACAAAGCAACAACAGTTTTTTTTCTACCTTTATGTGCACCACCGGTATCTCTTCCTTCCACGTAGTCGCCCTGGGCTGCTTTAGAGTTCAATTTACCCAAGTCTTATCAGCATCTCACTCCGTCCTTGCAGAGGTCTCGATGTTCACCTCACCCTTATATACAGGAGTCTTGGTGTGTGAGCCTGCCTCACTCCCTTTCAGCTAGGTTCTTGGTCAGGGCCATCGCCCGTTCACTTCTGTCCGTGATCCTGCAAATGAGGATCCTGCTCGCAGCGTCAGATTCTGTCACCGATTTCTTCGGGACTCTATAATTATTCAAATAGAAAACACAACCCGGGAGATCGTTTCAGAAGAATTTATTGACAAAGTTAACCTTGGAGAGTCCACAACAGAGACTCTGCCCCTATGAGGCAGAGAACAAGCTTTTATAACCCAAAACAAACAAGTCTTTAATCAATTGCTACAGGATATGTACTCCCTCTCGCACAATATGGTTACAAGACAGATTGAAAAGCAGGAAATATACAAGGACACATCCTTATCACATTCCAACAACTTCGTGTGAGTTACTCCCTCACCCTTTTCTGTCTTGGCGACTACTTGATTAAAGTTATGTTCCCTTCCACACCCACTGCACTGAAGACCCAGACCTCTCCAGATCCTTGTTACTTCTAATGAAGAACAGGGACTGCGAGAACTTTCATACCTGTTGATCCCTGGATTTGGTTCCCTGAGGCGGAACTCCTGTTGGTAGTTCCGTGAGGAATGGAGCAATGTGATGCTGACGCGGGGTCTTCCTGCTGTATGCTCAACGTAACAGTGATCATTAAGTGGACACTGCAGAAGTGTATTTCATTCATTCTGTGAATTTGTTCTTTCAGGTGTTGATCAGGGTGCTGCTGCCTTGAAGAAAGCAGGGACCAAATTTGTTCGCAGTTCTGCCTCAAATATTCCTGGCCTTTGAAAGTGACCTGTCATTTCTAACTTGAAGCAGAGTTTGTCAATACATGATATCTGCAAGTCTCATGTCTATAAAGAAATTTGTCCCTTTACCTGAATAAAATCTCTATGAATTAACACTGTTCAGTTTTTAAACAACCGTGCATCGATCTTTACATTTTAAAATCAGTTTTTGTAATCCCATTAGCTAATTTGCTTGTATTTTGCTAACGTGGGATGTTATGTGTGCAGCTGAACATGTATGTCAGTCTGTATATATGTGTGTTTCTCTGAAGTTGCCTGTGTGTCTAAAGAGAAAATGTTTATGTGAGATTATATATGTATAGTAGACATAATCATCTGTGAATGAGTTCATTATATACTAAATTTTATGTTTAATTTTTAAATTTAAATTTAGACATACAGCACGGTAACAGGCCATTTTGGCCCCACGAGTCCGTGCTGCCCAATTTACACTCAATTAACCTACACCCCCAGTATATTTTGAATGGTGGGAGGAAACTGGAGCTTCCCTGGGAAAAATCCACAGACACAGGGAGGACGTACAAACTCTTTACAGAGATTGTGGGATTTGAACCCTGGTCCCGATTGCTGACGCTGCAAAGGCATTGCGCTAACTCTGTGTGTGTGTGTGTGTGTGTGTGTGTGTGTGTGTGTGTGACCACATCATTTTCTAACAATAAGGTACACACGTCTTGCCCATTATCTTGGAACTCTCTCTCTGTGAAGGTGGACATACACTGGTAAAGTTCAATGTGCCAGCAATGCCTTTGGTAAACTGAGGAATTTGAAGATCAAGAGATCTGGCTTGGCACAAAACTCACGGTCTCCTGAGTAGCTATGATCCCTGCTCTCCTCTATGCTTCGGAGTCCTGGATTAACCGGAGCAGGCACCTCAGGTCCCTGGAAAGATACCATCGGAACTGTTTTCCCAGAATCCTTCACGCTCAGGATTCCAACCTGGGACCACTATCCCAGCATTGAGGATCGAGTTCCTCTCTGCAGGCCATGTTGAATGAAAGAAACCTGCTCGGTTATACCATCTTGAGTGGTTAAAGTATATATAAGATCATGATCTTATTGAAATACAAAAAATCCTGAGAGGGATAAGTGATAAGATGAAGAGAGTTTCCACTGGTTAGGTAATCTTGATATGCCAGACCAGAGTGGTTATTTAAAAAATGAGATATGTAGAAACATCTGGAATATTGCAATATATAATTAGATAGAATATAATTTATAGGACCTTTTTATTAACTCTTTTTATAATTTATGATCATTCAGATATTGTTTTGTGATTTTAGTCCTCTCCATTTGGTAGTAAATGACCAACAACCGGAAGAGGGTAGATTTTGTGGAATACCCATATCATTTTTTTTTTGTCTTTTTTAATTAGCCATTTTATATTTGTTTAAGTGCATAGTTTATTTTTTTTAAGGCATTTTGTTTATATATACACTGTATATTTTGGCCTATAAGTTGTTTTGTGAAACCCTAAAAAAAAATTCTTGGTGGTGGGGGGGGATTGACTTCTTCACTGGATATACTTTCGGGACCTTAAATTTACTAAAAAAAAATTGATGTCAATTCGGCGAACAAGTTGATACTGCGAGCACCTCCCCGGTGCCACCATTCCCCACCACTGGGCAGAGCCATAACAGCTACTACCTAGGGACCCCACCCCCCGAGGTCGCCACTTCTGCCCGGTAGGCCAAGGTTCCTACTCCGCCGGGAGCACGATGTGTCCGCTCCAGCTCCGTGGGCCATCGCTGCTGCTGCCCGGTAGGCCAAGGTTATTTTTAAAAATTAATTTACTGCTTTTTTTTATTTGAGATTGAGGGAGTTTTAAAATTTTTTGGGTCGGTCCTGGGAGGCCCAGACAGCCCAAAAAATGGGGTTGACGTATGTCGGATATACCATTAAAATGAAGCTAAAAAGGGGGGGTTGACCTATCTGCTGGTCAATTAGTATGCTGAAATATACGGCAATAGTTTTTTTCTACATATAATTATTTTACGTGTATATTCCTTTTTATGTGCTTACTGTTTAATGGCTTTTACTTGCTTATCAATATTGAAAACTTAATAAAATATTGCAGCGCAGTTCAGGAACTTCAGCTCACGATGTTGTACCAACCTAAGGAAACCTATTCCACAGCAACCTTATCCTTCCCTTCCTCACTCCCATACCCTCTATTTTCCTTAAACCCACAAGTCTGCCTCAGGGTCTTTTAAATGTCCCTATTGCACCAGCCTCTGTCACCTCCGGCAATGAATTCCAGGCGCCCACCACTCTCTGTGTATAAAACTTACCCTTGACGTCACCCTTAGCCTTTCCTCTACTTAACTTAAGCCTCTGGTATTTGGACATCCACGACTTAAGGAAGCAGCCTCTATCCTCAATGACCCCGACCACCCAGGCCATGCCCCCTTCACTCTGCTACCATCGGAGGAAAAAGGTACAGGAGCCTGAAGATGAGCTCTCAGTGGCACAAGCATAGCTTCTTTCACACTGCCATCAGATTCCTGAATGAACCAAAAACATGGCCTTACTTTTTGTGCACTATTATTTAAAAAAAATATTATTGTTGTAAGATGGTTTATAATATGAAGGTTTGCACTGTGATGCAAAACACCGAATTTCATGACTTGTTCATGACAATAAATTGATTCTCCTTGCTATTGTCATCCCAAGAGGGAGGTGCTGGCTGTCCCCGCCCTATCCATGCCCCTCCAATCCAGACAACATTAGAGAAACTCTCCTCTTCACCCTCTAAAGTATCTACACCCTTCCTCTAATGAGGTGACCAGTGAAGTCAAGACACCAAGTGTGGTCTGACCAGAGTTTTAAAGAGCTCAATCACCAACTAACAAAACCCAGTGCAACGTGCACTTGTTAATCATCCTATCAACTTCCACGGCAACTTTGAGAGATTTTTGGACCTGTACCCAAAGATCCCTCTGATCCATCAAACTTAAAAATCCTGGTATTAACCACATACTCCTCCAAGTTCCCAGAAATTCTTTAACTGGCTGGTTTATGGAGCCAGAATCATTGGGAGGATGAAAATATGTTGCTGAAAGATCAGGGAAATTTCTGGTTTGGAGAAATGGGGCTTGGGGTAAATTAGCCATGTTGAATGATGGGCAAGCCTGAGTGGCCTGTGGCCTATCCCTGCCCTCTTATGTTCCTATGCTTTCATATCCACCACCAGGCTCATAAAAGAGCCAGTGTTTGTGCTCGGTCATGGAAGAGATTACCAACAGAGGAAAGGTTCGGGGATGCACTCAAAGCCTCCTTTAGAGAATGCAGCCACCTGCCTGACTCTGGGGGAAGCTCTGGCCTCACAGAAGGAGTTTTTGGGATGTCATCCAAGGACTTGAGTCCCAGAGGGCTTGAGTGGAAGGTGGAAGGAGCACTCAACACAAAAGGGCCACTCCAATACGCTCCTCCTGCCCCATCTGCGGAAGACTCTGCACCTCCCATATCAGATCCCATAGAAATGGAGTGGAAGCAAACACGGTGGATATTGAGGAACAGCTTAAAGACAATAAATACAAATGCATGGGTGTACGCACATGTGCATGTATCTGTGTGTGTATATTTTGCATGAGTTTCAAAGCTTGCAGAAAGATTGAGGTCAGTTAGAAGAATGGGCTGAAAGATGGCAGATGGAGTTTAATGCAGATAATGTGAGGTGTTACATTTTTGGTAGGGCTAATCAAAATAGGACATACATGGTGAATAGTAGGGCATTAAAGAGTGGTCTAGGAATAATGGTACAAAATTTCCTGAAAGTGAAGTCATTTGTGGTGAAAAAAGCTTACCAATCAGAGCATTGAGTATAGGAGCTGGGATGTTATGTTAAAATTATACAAGGCATTGGTGAGGCCAAATTTGGAGCATTGTGTGCAGTTTTGGTCACCAAAGTATAGGAAAAATATCAACAATTTGGAGAGAATGCAGAGATTTACTAGAATGTTGCCAGGATTACAGGGCCAAAGTTATAGGGAAAGGTGAAATAAGTTGGGTCTTTATTCTTTGGAGAGTAGAGAGTTGAGAGGGAATTTGAATGGTGTATTATTAGGAGTATATGGAGAGGCTTTTTCCTTTAAGGGGAGATACATACAAGAGGGCATGAGCTGAGAGTTAGGGGGTCAAAAGTTTAGAGGAAACATGAGGGGGAACTTCTTTACTCAGAGAGCGGTGGGTGTGTGGAATGAGCTCCCAGATGAAGTGATGGAGGCAGGCTCGATATTAGCATCTATGGAGAAGCTGGATATTTATATGGACGGGAAAGGAATGGAGAGTTACTGATTGAGTGGGGTTAGGTGGGAGAAAGTGTTTCGGCCATGTCGGCCTGTTTCTGTGCTGTAATTAGGGTTATATATGCACTTGGCATGTGTTTGATTGGAACAGAAAGCTGTCAGTTCTTTCTCTGGTTAAAAATTGTATCATGACGAAACAGTTTGAGCAAGATGTTGACATGATTAATTCTCAGTTTTAATTTGGCTTCTGTAGTGCTGGTAAGGTAGAAACAAATGAAACACTGCTTCAATGTCTAAATTGTTTTAAATTAGCCTGAGGTTGCAGCTAATTTTTATTAGTTCGAGTTACAAATAGTCCAAATTAGTTGTTTGGGAATGGAGTCCATTGAAGTTAATCCAATGACTATACTCTTGGCTTTAAAAAGCACGCCCGACTCAGGGCAGGATTAGATGCCAGGCTAACAGTTTAGTTTGGCATGCAGGTTTCAGCGGTTAGTGATTGCAATTAGGGTGGCTGCTGGAGCAGTGAGTAGGGAACTTCTACCGTTGCTTAAACAACGTCCATATCCCACCATGATCTTTAAATTAATCGAGAGCCTTTCATTCAAAGGGCTGCAAGGATAGCCTAGTGTTTAGTGCAGCGCTGTTACAGCACCTGCAACCCAAGATCGAATCCGGCACTGTCTGTAAGGAGTTTGCACATTCTCCCCTTGTCAGAGTGGGCTTCCTCCTGCCCTTCCAAAGGGACTGGGGCTGTGGGTGTAATGGGAAGGCATGGCCTTGTGGTTCGAAAGGGCACGTATGTCTAAATTTAAACATGTAAAATGTTTCCTTGTTAATTCTAACATTACATTTTAACCCTGTCAAGGTGGGTTTCACTGGAAAATATGTCGTTTTGAGTATCGTGCAGTGATTTCAGATTTTAGAAAAGAAAGCTCAGTTTATTTCACCGCCCGCAATATTCCATCCTTACACTGGCCCAACATTCGTAATATAATGAAGATCAATAATTACATAGGGACGATCCTTACCCTATTAAAGTTTATTTTAATTTTGACATTTATTATAAAATCTGCAAGTGCTCACAACAGTTAATGCCACACACAAAGCCAGTGAAGAACATGCAGTGCACCATCACAAGTCGCAACATAGGTGTAACCAGGTGACAAGGGGGCTGGGAGTGTATGAATGATAGTGAGTGATGGGAGACAGACATCTACAAGGAGGTGCAATGATCAGGCGACCGCGACTTTCAGAATTCTGTACCGCTAAGGGAGACGCACAGAATGAGAGCGATGGAGCGCCTAGAAATGCAAGGAGTTGGAGCAACTTTGCTACGTTATCGTCGGCTATAATGGTGGTGACCCTCAGGTCCTTGATTCTTTGTGGCAACACTGGTGTGATGGTTAAGGGAAGAGGGCAAGTGCACCCAGAATCTTTGAGAAATCAGTAGCTGCTCATTTTCCAGTCTGTGGGGAGAGGGGAAAGAAACAACTCATTAGTACAGACCAACATACATACCACTCAGGTCTACAACCTTGCACTCCTCTTAATGCCTGGTGTAGAAAGCACAAGATAGAGAAGCAGGCCATTCAGCCCATCAAATCTGCCCCACCATTCTAATCGTAAACTGATCCATCCTCCCACTCAGCCCCACTCCCCATAACCCTCGATGCCCTGACTAATCAAACTTCCGTCAATCTCTGCCTTAAATACACCCAACATCACTTCTACGGCCGCCTGTGGCAAAAAGTCCCACAAGAGCCTCTGACTAAAGAATTTTTTTTCACATCTGTTTTAAATTGATGCCCTTTTATCCTAAAGTTGTGCCCTCTTATCCTAGAATCCCCTACTGTGGGAAACATCCTTGCCACATCGACTCGAGTCCAGGCCTTTCTGCATTCAACATGCCTCTATGAGGTCCCCCCCTCATCCGTATGCACTCCAAGAGCCGACAATCGTTCCTCATGTACTAACCCTTTCATTCCTGGTAAATCTTCTCTGAACCCTCTCCTACACCAGCACGTCTTTTTTCCCGTAGGGTGCCCAAAACTGTGTGCAGTTATGAAGGGGAAGACCAACACAACACAACAATAAGGGAAGGCTAAATGGCAGTCACGCCGAGGAAAGGACCCCCCCAAATAAAATTTGCAACTGGAATTTGAAAGGCAAAGTTGATCGAAATAATGGAATATAAAAAGGAAAAGAAAGATGACAGATTGATAAAGTTTTACAGTTTGATATCATAAGTGAAAAGCAGATTTGAATCAGGATTGCAAGCATATTTTACATACTCACATTTACATACTCTAATACTCAATTTTACATATATTCTAATCTTATTAATCAGAGTATATTTTACATTCACTAATCCTATTTCCATTTTTCTCTAAATTTATTTCCCCTGCTTAAAACGTCTTCCCTTCTGGGACCGTCGGCCAGAACTTGTTCAGCTACCAAGCGATAGCTGCAAACTCTGCAGGGAATGTCGATTATTCCACGAGCTACTGTCAGGAGCATTGAAGGAAACAGAGCAGCGTGCTAGCAGCTAAGCAGGAAGTTCAGCTTCCAAGTAATCCCGATCTGTTCACGTGCATCTATCCAAGCAAGATCAGGTCAGAATGCATGCATGGTAAAGGGTAGGGCACGGAGGAGTGCGATAGAACAGAGGGATTTGGGAATACAGATACATAATTCCCTTAAAGTGGTGTCACAGGTAAAGGGAGCTTTTGGCATATTGGCCTTCATAAATCATAGTACCATATAGATTTGGGATATTATGGTTGTACAAAACATTTGAGTATTGTCTGTAGTTTTGGTCACCTAACCACAGGAAAAAATATTAATACCATTGAAAATTCAGAGAAGATTTACTAGGATGCAGCTAGGTCTTCAGGAACTGAGTTGCAGGGAAAAGTTACACAGGTTAGGACTTTATTCCCTGGGGTGTAGATGAATGATAGAGGTGTGCAAAATTTATTATGGGAGGTATAAACAGAGTAAATGCAACCAGGCTTTTTCTACTGAGGTTGGATGAGATGAGAACTAGAGGTTAAGGGTGAAAGGTGAAATGTTTAAAGGGAACAGCAGTGGGAACTTCTTCACACAGAGTGGTGGGAGTGTGGATGAGGGGTCAATTTTGCCCACAAAAACTGTGGGTAAGTATATGGATAGGAGGTATATGGGGGGGCGGAGAGCTATGGTCAATGGGAGAGCATGGTCTTGAAGGATTGAAAGGCCTGCTTCTATGCTGTAGTGTTGTATGGTTCTAAAGGACAAGATTTCTCACAATTGGGAGTAGAACAAACATCAGGAAGCTTTACTCCCTGGCTGTATTGAGGCAGCCTGACTGAATCAGAACTGACACAATGGAAAGTTGGAATACAGCATGGGAGTGATGCCTGGTTCAACCATTCAGAAACACAGGGCGGCACGGTTGGCGCAACACTGTTCCAGCACCGGTGATCAGGACCGAGGTCCAAATCCTTCGCTGTCTGTAAAGAGTTTGTATGTTCTCCCTGTGTCTGTGAGGGTTTCCTCCAGGTGCTCTGGTTTCCTCCCACCCTTGAAAACATACTGGGGGTCATAGGTTAATTGAGCGGCGCGGGCTTGTGAGCCTGTTCCCTTGCCGTATGTCTAAATTTAAAATCAGGAGTAACTTTCAGTTCATTAACTATAACAGTCCTCTCATTACTTCATTTCAAATTAGTGTATGATACTTACAATACCCTGATAGAAGTTTAACAATGTTGAATATGATCTGAATATGATCCAGGTTCACTTTCATGGATTACACTCTTGTCTAAACCCTATGCATTAATATGTAACATTGAGTGTATCCGTGAGGATTGTCTCTCAATAACATGGAAAATCAAAAGGGTTAATGTCAAAGAGAAAAGGGTGGGGCTTAAAAGAATAAAACTAGATGGTGGAAGAGCTGAATGGAAAGGGAGTGTTTCAGGATTGAGGAAGGGAAAACAAAGATCTTCTTCACGGACCTCTTCAGTTGCCTCTGTAGCTTGCACGAGGGGTTCCTGAGTGGTCTGTTCTCCCTCAGCCACCTGTACAGCAGGGATTTCTCTACCATGTTCATCCTAGTAAAAAAAAACCAGATGGATTGTTAGTCCAGGAAGAAAATATCTCAGCAGGATCTCACCTTGAATTGCCCCACGATGATGAGATCCTGAAAGCAATGCTCAGCGAGGTTAACCCTTGATCGTGGGCCGAGAGTGCCTGCTACCGTGCTGTATGTCTAAATTTAAAATCCAGTTTGCAAAGCCTCACATCACTCTGGTACAGTGTGGAGCCTGAATTCAAAGCAAAATATTCTTTCTTTGATGGACATAATGATGTTATGATATACTCCATTCACCAAACTAGACAACTGTCCATTTAACTATTCAGGAACACTGCAACATGAAACATTACCGTCGTGTTTGCTACAATATGAACTGCAAAGTAATCAACGTGAGCATTTTGCTTTCTCTCTGCCATGGGATTATCTCAATGCAAGTTTTTTCTTCTGTATTCTCAAAATGAGAATATATGCTCATAACCAATTTTTGACAGGATGCAAGCCCACCCGATGGTGGGATCGGGACTGCTACAGAGTGGTTAATGGAGTAATTCACAGCCTAATGATTAATAAAGTATTAATAAAGTAAGATTGTACCTCTCTTATCTGATTAAGGGTGAAAAGGGAAAAGGTTAGTGGGAAACTTCATCACACAGAGTGGTGGGGGTATGGGATGAGCTGAAGTGGTGAATGCAGGCTCAGTTTTAACATTTAAGAAGAATTTGGACAGGTACATGGATGGGAGGGGTATGGAGACCTATAGACTGGGTGCAGGTCAGTGGCACCAGACAAAAATAATTCAGCACAGTTTCTGTGCTGTAATGTTCTATGGTTCTCGGGTCGATGCCAGCTCTCAGAGCAATTCCATTCCTCCACTAATTTTCCCCATGCCCTCTATTCTCATCAACTCTTCTCGGATTTTGACCACTTGTCTCCACACTAGGAGTAATCTACAGTGGCCAATAAACTCACCCACTCTGAACATCAGGAGGTGGAAGAAACTAGAGCAGGGGTGGGCAACCTACAACCTGCGGGCCGGATCCAAGTTCATCCGACAAAGGATCACTGGATCCGGCCCGCGATCTAAATTTATCTTTCCACTGCTGCCGCCATCCCTCCCCACCCCAGTCCACCACTGCCACCCTCCCCCCCCCCCCCCAAGACTGTCTGTAATGAGCTTGTATGCTCTCCCTGTGGCTGCGTGGGTTTCCTCCAGGGGCTCTGGTTTCCCCATAATCTTGAAAATGTTGTAGGTTAATTGGGGTATTCAGTTGGCACAGGGTCATGGGCAAGGAGGGCCTGTAACCGTGATGCATGTCTGAATTTTAAAAAAACTTGCTGGGGCTTTTAATGACCACACTTTGGCCCAGATGTAACTGATAAATTAAAAATCAACATCCACACAGCTTAACAATTGAGTACAACAGGGGTGGCTAAACTGTGGCTCTGCGAACCACATATCATGTGCAGCTCGGGGAAGTACGTTCGCTGAGACAACAAGCCACACATTTTAAGAGCTGCATGTGACCACAGACCCACCTAGGCCCTGGCTGCCCACCCACCAGAGCTCCTGACGCCTTGCCTAGACCCCAACCGCCCGCCCATCCAACGAACAACATAGGTACTTACTGCGGTCAAAAGTAGTATGGGTGTAATAGTTGACCCCTTAAATTTTAACCCTAAAAATTGGTCCAAACAATTCGTCTATCTCTGTATGTGTACTCCTTGATTATTGAAACTAATACCAAGAGGCATACAATCATGAATAAATATTACATACATGTGTTTTTACATAAATACATATATGCTCTCTAATGCATATATATTTATTATAACATTTTTGTAACAAAATGTGAACTTAAGAGTAAAAATGTTATGTAAAATTTGTTCACGTCCTGTGGCTCTCAAACATCTGAAGTTTGTTGCTCTTTCATTGAAGCAAGTTTGGCCACCCCGATGTACAACGTCCAGCAAATAAGTGATGAGGAACAGGTACAACACAGGTTCCAAATCACCGCAAGTCATTCGATATTAGCCCTGCATCGCCAGTCTAGCAGTAAGTTTTTGAATTGCCCCACATTTTTATTCTCTCAGCAAAATTAAGGATGAAACTGAAAGCACAGAGGCACTTTTAATTATGAGATTCCTGTTTTAGCAGAGAACATTGCACGGCCTGCTTTCCCTTGTAATAACAGAACTGCCGTTTTTCCAAATGCAAAACTGCCTGACTACTTCCGAATTTTGGCAAACCCTTTCTTGCTGTCAGAAATTTCAACTGAGACTGTGTTGGTGGGAGCAAATAACATCCAATTTTGACAAACCTATTTCAAACACTGGCTGCAAATAGTGGAGATAAATATTAATGACAGCATCATGCAAACTGGAAAAAAGCATACAATGACAATTTGCAATTTAAAAGCATTCTTTTTTTTTAATACAACAGAATTTTTTGGATAAAGCGCTTTATACTTGTGATAACATCCTATTCATGATTTTCATTAACATTTTAGGTTAGAAGAAGTAAGATTAAACAGAAAACCCATTGGTGCCTGTGCGGGGACTTGAACTCACCCGAAGTTGGTCCTTGGGTTGGTTATAAAGTGATCTGCAGACAGGAAAGGTATCCTATGGTGGATTGTGAGTGTAAAAAGCTTTAGAAGAGCAGGGGGCAATGATGGTTTATTTCTACGCACCAAAAACAGTCTTTATAATTTTTTTTCTCTTATATTCCTTCCTCTTTTATATAATTCTCTCTCATGCTCTTTCCCTATACTCTTTTGGTAGGTAATTGACAATTATTCCTCCCTAATACCCTTTCTATGTTTGCTATTTTTAAGCCTCTGTTGAGTTAAGGAAATTTCACCACTTTCCACCCACAATCCTGGCACAGGCAAAAGATTCCGTGTTTTCGCGGGGAAGAGAGTTGACGTCATTTCCCACTCACCACCACCACCTTCTGAAGGGATGTCAGGCAATGCTGGCCTTGCCAATGACACCCACATCCCAATAATTAAAGAGATGGTGCAATTCCACTGCTTCCATGCATGCTGGCTCACGACTTCTTCCGCCGAGTTCTGAGAAAGTGTTGCCATGATTTCTCAAAGGGGGAATACAGACTCGAACTAGGCCACACCGCCTCAAGATCCAGGGGGAGGAGATTGAGGGCGGTGATGAGGAGGAACTGCTTTCCCCCCCCCAGAGGGCGGTGAATCTGTGGAATTCACTGCCCATGGAAGCAGTGGAGGCTACCTCAGTGAATCGTAAGACAAGGTTGGATAGATTTTTACATAGTGGGGGAATTAAGGGATATGGGGAAAAAGGCAGGTGGGTGCAGATGAGTCTATTAGCCATGATCTCATGGCTCAATGGGCCGAATAGCCAAATCCTGCTCCTATTTCTTATGAAATGCATTCAGTTTGCCGTTCTTGCAGCAGTAATATAATGATCAAATTTGTACCACAAAGAAATGGGGGCTTTTGACCCACTTTATCCAAAATTGATGTCTATGTTAATCCCATTTGCCTGAATTTGGCTCAGATGCCTTTCCTATCCAAGTGCCTGTCAACGTTTTATGAAATCTGCTCCTGAGGGTATTTTATGTTAGGAGAGATGCTCAACAGATGCATTGTTGCTATTGATTTGGTGGACGGCTCACTCACTAAGTCTGTGTCTCAGCTAAGCAGGTTTCACGCCCAGGTCAAAGCTTCTGTGTTATAATTAATACTTAATTAATTACTATTGTAATTTAGGAAATGCAAGAGCTAATTTGTTGGCAGTGTCATCCCACAGCCAGTGATTACCAGTTACTCACCGCTGGATGAGAGATAAATGTTGTTCATTATACAGAGGGGAAAGCCCCCTTCACTTCTTCAGATAGATTCAATGGACCCTCTACACCCAGGAAGCCCCAAGGCGTGATAAATTGGAGCTAAAATAAATTCAAATCTCAGCTGCGAACATTGCAGTTCAGCTCACTGTGAACAAGGTCCACAGCAGCTATTTTGAGAAGAGTCTGCGTCAGTTGCTGCTAGCGTTAAACTGTTCCAGATACTGATGTCATGCAGCTCAGCTCACAGGATCCTCAACCGCACACAGCTCTCTTTCAAACCTGCAGACCTCTCTTCAGCCCCGACACTGAACCAGTTAACAGGAGGATGTGCGCGCAGGGCTGGGACAGCCACAGCACTCCTTTTGCAACACTTCCACATCTGCATTGCAGCAAACTTTCCTGTGCCGCAACGTGGCATGCAAAATTGCGCTGAACGTGCAAGGCTGTGTGTCAAGGGCATCTCAAGGAGAAGCTGCAGTTTGTTCCTTGGGCAGGGTGTGGACATTAGGCTTTTACCTAGGTTGAATTAATCAGTAGCTGTGCTCTGTTCCCTCATGGTCAACACAACACACAAGGAGGCATCTATACCCTAAAACGGCCATTCTCAATAGGGGTCATTCACGCACCCCCTCCCACCCACTGGGGGCACACAACACATTTAAGGTGGGGGGAGGGGGGGAAATTGTCTGAAATTCTTTTTAATGTTTTTTATGTAGTCTGTAAGAGAGAAGAACAGAAGAAACCAACTAGACCACTTCACATGGAAGGGTGGGCCCCATAAACTTCAAAGAGAGTCCTGACTAAAGGTTGAGAATAGCTGGCCTAAAATTATCATTATACAGTCTCTAAGACATGTTAAATGCCACAGTAGATGTCAGGGAGTCTGGCATGAGGGTGGGGTCTAGTTGAAGATTGTCATGGGGACTTTGTACAGGGACCCCTGCTCCTTGTGATTCCTACAAATGTCCTGGACGAAGAGGCGGAAGGATGGGTGAATAAGTTTGCGGATAATACGAAGGTTGGAGGAGTTGTAGATTGCCTTAGGTTACAAAAGGATACAGGCAGGATGCAGAGTTGGGTGCAAAAGTGGCAGATGGAGTTCCATCTGGATAAGTGTGAGGTGATGCATTTTGAAAGATCAAGCCAAATGGTTGAGTACAGGGTTAATGGTCGGTTACATAAGAGTGTGGATGAACAGAGGGATCTCGGGGTCCAAATCTATATAGCCCTCAAGGTCATCGTGCAGGTTGATAGGATAGTTAAGAAGGCCCCGTTAATTAATTAATCAGGGCATTGCGTTCGAGTCATGTTGTAACTCTACAAGTCTCCGGTGAGACTACACTTGGAATATTGTGTTCATTTCTGATCAGCTCATTATAGGAAGGATGTGGAAACCATAGAGAGGTACAGAGATTAATGAGAATGATGCCTGGATTGGAAAATGTCTTATGGGACTTTTCTCTTTGGAGCACAGAAGGATGAAAGGAGACTTAAGAGGTCTACAAGATTCTTTGAGGCATAGACAGTATGGACAGCCAGCAGCTTTTTCCCAGGGCAGGAATAGCAAGTCCCAGAGGGCACAAAGTGAAGGGAGGGAAGTTTAAGGGCATTTATTTACTTTTACACAGAGAGTTGTGGGTGCCTGGAATACCTTGCCAGGGGTGGTGGTGGAGGTTGAAACATATTAGGGGCATTTAAGAGACTCTTACACAGGCACATGGATGAACGGAAAATAGAGGGTTACAAGGTAGGAAGGGTTGAGTACTTAGTTTTAAAGAATATATCGGTTGGCACAACATCGAGGACTGAAGGGCCTATACTCTGTTACAGTGATCTATGTCAGGGTCTTGTTGGACAGTATGGTGCATGGGGGAATATTCCGGATACTGTGAGATCTGATGTGTGTAGAAACGGTTGGTTTTCACTTTTGCAGAGAGCATTGTTGACATCATGTTTATGTGATTCGTTTTATGTTCCATCTCCTAGCCAGACTTTCACATGATATAGAAGAAACCCATTCAGTCCATCAAGTTTATACTGGCTCTCACATCAATCTAATTTCCCAATGACCAACTCTCTCATCGTCCTCTACGTTGACCTGAATTTGGGGACCTCTCACCTGTAGCCATAGCTTCTAGAAGTTCTGGATGTGGCTACTCTTGGCCAGAGCAGGCAGGGGCAGTGGATACAGGCAGCAGTGCCAGGAAGAGCATGGCCAATCACTTTTGAAACCTGCCCGCAACAAATCACCACCTGCCCGGATGTGCAGAAGGATTGGAAGGTACTACTCACGGAGACAACCTGGAAACACGTGCATCAAATGTGTCCTTCAAATTCAGCGCGATTATGGACTCCTTAATTAAAGCAATCAAAATATTTTACTACAAACTTTTTTTAACGTCATATTTATGGAGTTGACTATTACATTCATACTGTATTTGACTGTGGTAAGTACCTGCAATGTTTGAGGTATCAGGAGTTCTGATGGGCAGGTGACCAGCCGGGACCGGATGGTAAGTCGACATTTGAGGGGTCGGAAGGTTGGCTGGGGCCTTGAGAGTCCACGGAGAGCCAGGAGCTCGGATGGGTGGGCAGCTGGGGCCTTGGCGAGAGTCTGCGGCCAAGGCATCGGGAGCTCGGATGGGTGGGTAGCCAGGGCCAAAATTAGGGGAGTCAACTTTAACATGGTATCAACTATTACACATGTATATACGGTAAATAGGGAAAAAAAACTATTGTTTTATACTAAATATTGTTTGAAGTTAGTTTTCCAACTGAATTGTCCCCTCACACTAGGGTTGCCTCTAAACAATTATTGAATTGAATTATTTATTGTTTTATGTACTGGGAGATGGTTTTTTAAAAAACTTTGTTTTGTGTGCTATCAAGGCAAGTCAACCCATACTTCAATTCAGCAGGTAGTTCAGTATTATGAGGGCTGAACAATCATAATAAAAGTAACCGCAAGGGGCAGCTCACATTCCTCCATCTTGCACTCTCTACTAGGGTTAGACAGTTGGGTTACCTCCCTGATCTGATGGCGGTGGTGGGAGACAGGAGGTAGTGGGTGCAAGGCTCATTGACTGGACCCTTGTGTGACAGTCCGGCCTTGACCCACGGGATGTGGTAGCTGTGGTGAATCTCACTGACGGTGGTCCAGCCGCTAAGTGAATTATCCCCCTATATAAAATCTACCCAGTTTGAGCCAATCTTGAGGGCTGCTGGGAAATAAACTATTAATTGGATCCATTTGGCACATCATTAAATGTCACAGCACAAAAGAGGGGCATTTGGCTCACTGTGTATCAATCTGTCTCACAGGACAATCCATTTCCCTTCTTTTTGCAAACTCTTCTATTTTTGACCATTATCCTTTGGAAATAATTATATTGGCTTCTGCTGCCTCCCCGCTTGTTGCCAGGAATTACAGGACTAGGAACTCTTTGTGAGAAACTGGCTACAGTTCTTCCTTCATTCTTCTGCTCCATATATTCCTTTGACACTGACCTAATTAAGCTTTGGCTGAAACACCATTTTCCTTTCTCTGCTGAACCATTCAGGTTTAGTGGAAAGAGCCCTCAGGTCTCCAGCTTCGCATGCTTCATGATGCCCTCCTGCATCTTCTCCCAACTATCTTCCCTTAGAATTGCAACCATCTCTTGGACGTATGTATGTTGTTGAACAGAAAATGATGCAGAGAAACACTAGAACCTTCTGACGCTGGAATCTTGAGCAAACTGCAGGAGGCTAGAGGGACTTAGCAATCCAGGGAGAGGAACATTTTGGATCAGGTCTGTTTCTCGAAAGGTTTCTTCCAAATGGTCTCGACCCGAAACCGTTCCTCTCTGCGGATGCTGCCTGACCCAGCTGAGTTCCCTCCAGCTTGTTGGTGTTTGCAGAAGAAAACCAGAAAACTTGGTGAAGAATTTGAGGAGATTCGGTATGTCACCCAAGACTATCGAGAACTTCTATGGGGGTGCCATGGAGGGCATTTTGGCCGGTTGCATCAGAGATGCCAACGTTCAGGACCAGAAAAAACTGCAGCATCACGGGCACCAGACCACTCCATTGAGGACATCTACAAGAAGCGGTGCCTTAATAAAGCAGTCTCTATCCTCAAGGACTCCCACCACCCAGGCCATGCCCTCTTCACTCTGGTCCAGGAGCCAAAAGACGAGCACTCAGTGGCAAAAGAACAGCCTCTTCCCCTCCGCCACCAGATTCTTGAATGATCAATGAACCAAAGACACTGCCTCACTTTGACTTTTTGTGCACTATTTTTATTTATTTTGTAAGGTGGTTTATATGAATCTTTTCACTGTGCCACTGCCACAAAACAATGAATTTATTGACTTGTTCATGACAATAAATTCTGATTCTGAAAGATGCAGATTCCTATTCTGTTGTCAACCACATCCAATCCTCTGTTTCAGTAAAACCTGTGGATGGACTGTGGAATGGACATCTGCTTCAAGACCTGAACACGTTCAGCCAAGTAAGGGTCCTTGCCCTTGTTAGTGTCGTCACAGCTCACTCTGCAGCTTGCTGGGTGGAAGTTCTGATCTGCCTGAACTTTGCACCGCAGATTTGGATCTCTGCAGAAGCTGGGCTGAATCAGCTCACCCACCACAAGAGCAAATGGAGTTTTATTGCTGCTCAGTGGATTAAATTTAAGGGACAAAACAAAAAAAATCTGCTGGAAGAACTCAGCGAGTTGAGAAGCATGAATGGGAGGGAAAGATTCAGTCCTGGTGAAAGGCTCTGGCCCAGTCAGTTGATCATTCTTCCCCCTCCCCTCATCCTCTTTGACCTGTTGAGTTCCTCCAGCAATTTGTAATTTTTGCATCAGATTCTGTAGCCTCTAAATTTAAGGGACAATGTGTCAGGTGAAAAGATGGAGCACTATTTGACAAGAACAACACAGGCTGTCTTTATATTCCTATTTTAGTGAGATTACATTCAATCATTCAGGTGCCTTGCCATTTGGTGTGGGCAATCATGTCTTTCCATCTGCCACGATCTTTTACCCTCCAAATTGTCTCTTTCGGTGAAGGCTCCATCTTTGAACTGAGACCGTAGTCGATGCTGAGTTCATGATTATACAAGGGGAAAAATACTGTCTCAGTTGCAGTGTCCGTATTAGATGGGTGACCCTGGCCATTGATCAGTAGATTCATCTTCCTGACGTTTTTAGTTTTACAAGCATCAATTCCAATTTGTAGAATCTGCCTGTTTTAAAAATAACCATCCACCATCTGCAATCGATGACTTCACGTGACACTGATTGGGAGGCTAAATGGGTACCATACCTTACCCAAGGGTGACCTATAGGCTAACGGACGGAAGGACCGCCTTACACATGCTGGGCAATTGTGCAGCCCCAACACTGGCATTGAATACCCTGCTGCCAATAACCTGTTCAATAAGCTGCAAAATGTTGGGGCAATTGCAACCCTCTTCTGGTTCTTTACCATCTGCTCTGTGCACCCCCTGGGTGCAGAATTTACAGTTGCATCCTCAGCTATGAACTCCATAATTTTGCAGGGAGACCTTTCACTCCCACAGGTGTTTTCGAGTACCATGCTACTTATTTGGGCTTGGTTGTGCCTTCATAACTGATGTGGAGATTTACATTGGTGTTGATGTAGCTGGACCAATTAGCCAGAAGCCATGATATAAGATCTCGCTTGGTGCATTGAGAATTTATGAGATATCTAGAAATAAAAGAATTTTTTTCAAGTAAAAAGTTACCGGCAAATGTCATAAAGACCTTTAGGGAGGGATTGATTGCTGTTGCCCGACCTCAGGGTGACTCCATGTAATTGAGGAAGCTGCAATGTAATCAAAGCCACTATGCTTTGAGAAGAAGTCCCAACCCTTGGTTGGTCAGTGATGGCCATTATATCCCAGAAAAGTGGGTGATGCCTCCATCACCAGGGCTTTTTTTTTCTGTTAGTCCTGACTTCCATCACTAGATGATAAAGGAGGAATGAAGGAGAGAGAACCAAAGTGAAACCATCGCCAAGTTTCAGAGCTTTACATGACTATCAAAACACAGGATCCATGGTCTCACCAATTTCACCACTCCGGACGCTGTTGCCACATTCTCCACTCCTTCCACCGTCTTGCTGGCCACTGTGTTGACTCCAGCCACCACTGCCCCTCCAACCACATTGGCTTGCTCCTTGGTTTTCTCAGCCACTGTCAACAAATAAGAAATGAGTCTTAAAACGCAGGTCCTGAGAGAACTGAGGGGGGGGGGGGGAAATGCTGTTTGTAAAGGAGTTATCAGTTACCTGTGTTCACACTTTGTACAACACCTTCCTTTGTTTTAGAGCCTGCCGAGCAGAAAAAGAAATAAACATTACACTGGTTTAATTCTGAAACTTTACGGGGAGACAAAAGTGAGAAGCCATCACCCCTCTTGAAAGCAGAAATTATCGGACATACTCAATGGGATGATGACATTCGGACACCCTCTCTGCAGCTGGAAATGATTTCTTACTTGTTTCATGAATTCTTCCTGAGGAGAAGTCACCCACCTGAAACGTTGTCTCTGTTTCTCTCTATCCACTGATGCTACCTGACCTGTTGAGTATTTCCATCAATATTTCCATGCCAGACCTATTGGAGCTTTTTAAACAAGGGATGTGGTTGGAGTTCAGATCAATAAGCTAAGAACTGAAAAAACATTTTATCAAGGTGAGGATTTATTTTGTAAGTTGTTACTGTGCTATGATAGTACAGTAAAACCCCGATTTTTACGCAAATTTGGATATAACACGATGGGACACTGGACTCCAGCACTGGGCTCTTGGCCAGAGTTGGGCAAAATGCAAGTACAGTGAAACACCAATTTAGCATGACCCTGCCTTTTTTGCGAGGAGATTTTATGGACCCCAAGGACATAACAGGGTTTCACTGCAGCATGCAATGCTCACAGGCCAATCCTCCTATATATTCTCCTGCAAAAAAGTAGGCAGGCATCCAAAGAAAATGGTAGTGGGGGAGTGGCATGATGCATCTCCCATGAGAACGCACTCAGTTGCATTTCTGAGCCATGCCCAATGATGTGACTGGCACAGAGCCACCTTTTTCAATTCTAGTTCCAGCCTTCCTGCAAGGTGCACCACATCAAGACTGACACATTCTTGCTTTTAACAGTAAACCAAAGCCTCACCTCCACCTTTTATCCGGTGGTTCAAGCCAATCAAGAAATCCTTATTCTTAATTGCATTTGGGATGTAGTCTCCTACAAGACAGATTTAATTAAAATGTATTTTTTAGGGCTACGTGATGTAATAAGTGAGTTTAAAGTGAGAAATTGTTTAGAATTAAAAATGAAGAGGAAAACACGAAAGTCTGCAGACAGTGATTGAAGTAAAAAGACATTGATTCTAAGCAACATGGGAAATGCTAAAACTGAAAAAACATTTTATCAAGGTGAGGATTTATTTTGTAAGATGTTACTGTGCTATGAAAACACAGTGAAACTCCAATTTTTTATGCAAATTCGGATATAATGCGATGAGACCGGGAGCGGGAGTGTTGGGCAAAATGCAAATACAGAGAAATACCAATTTAGCATGATCCTGTCTTTTTCTGGAGAAACTCAGCATGTCAAACCGTGTACTTTTTACAGCAAGGATAAAGATACTTAACCAATGATTTGGGCTTGAGCCCTTCATCAAGGTGTGTGCAAAATGTAGGCAGGCGCCTGATCAAAATGGTGGTGGGGGAGTGGCAGGGGGAGGGATAGAGTTACGGTTGACAGCATTTTTTATTATGTGCGGCTAATTTAAAATGTTGCTATTTTTGCCACCCCTCTAACTTCAGGGGTTTTTTTTCTGTCACAGTGAGAAAGGTTCATTCTGTGAGAGGTCCAGAAAGGCAACTCCAATGTGCTTACATCTGTGTGCAGATTTCAGTGTGGCATTACAGTGAAAGATTAGCGAGATCTGGCAAGGTTGCAAGAAATCACCGTCCAGAGATTCACTTAGGAGCCTGGAGGATGTGGACAACAAACTGTCTTTGAACCAGTTTGGAGTGAAATATGAATGTCTGCAGAACCTATGATTGTAATAAATACAACAAAGTGCTGGACAGGTTCAGTAGATCCTGCAGACTCCACAGGGAGCAAAGATTTATAGCCAATGTTTCTGGCCTGAGCCCATCATGTGCAAAACACAGGCAGGCACCTGGGGGGTGGGGTGGGGGAGGAGCCTGCAGCTCAATAGGTGGTCAGAAGAGAGTTGATGGGAGTGGGATAGCTCTGCATTCATAAAGAAAAGGAGAGGGAAAAGGAAAGAGAGGGACAGGGTGGGGAAATTGGAGGAAATATAGGGATAGGGAAAGAAGGGGGAGGGGTTAATGGAAATTGGAGGTTGATGTTAATGCCATCCAGTTGGAGGGAGCCCAGTCGAAAGATGGGGTGCTGTTCCTCCATTTTGTGGGTGATCTCAGTCTGGCAGTGCACCAGACCATGTCAGCAAGGGAGTGGGGTGAGGAGTTGAAATGGGTGGCGACTGGGAGATCCACCCTATTGGAACTGGCAGAGCCGAAGTGCTCCACAAAGCGATCTTCCAGTCTGCCTCCAGACTCTCCGATGTGGGCTACCAGAGGGTGTGCACTGGTGGGGGGACTCATCCTTCAGAGATCAGGCTGCCTCTGGCTGGAGGTACAGCTGGAGTTATACCCCACCTCGTCAAACCAGGCTGACCCCACCCTCCTTCCCTCGTCTTTCCCCCCCTAGGGGTGAGGTAGTAGGGATTGGGAGCCGATTGTTCCCAGCTGGGGGGGAGGGGGGGAATTTGCTTACATTCCCTTCCTTCTCGGTTCACGTTGCAGTCCAGATGCAGAGCCCCGGGCCCGGGAGATGGGCTTCCAACCTCTGCTAGTGGTCGTTCGCTCCTTGTTCTTCCACAAGCTCGGGATTCAGCACGGCTGTGCTGGACAGCGCCGAGCCGGGCACTGAGCTGAGCTGCGTGCGAGGAGATGGGGGTGGGGTGGGGCGGCTAATCCCAGGGGCATCGGAGCTTCAGGGAAGTTCGGGGAACTTGCAGAGCAGGAGATGGGGAAGGGGGCGAGGTCCGGGCTGAAATATGGAGCCAATGAGCAACAAGAAACCCGTGATCGGGTCCTGGGCAGTGAATCCCCGCCCTCACCAGCAGGGCTCTAGGTCCAGCTTGCGGTGTCCAAACAGCGGGGTCAGCCCAGACAGTGGCCAGGAAAAGGATGGGGCAGACGGCTGCGATTGCAAAGACTGCCTCGTTCCAATGGTCCAAGGTGAAGGGAAAAAATTGTGCCCGTACTTTCCCGGGACCAACTCAATGCGCGTTAACTTCGGAAAATGCATTGAACCGCCGACTGCCCCCCCTCCCCCCCCAAGCTCGATGGCCACGCCAGGTAATCCCGGAGAGCTGCCCATCGCTGCGCTTCCAAGGTTACTTCTGCAGCGCGGCTCCACCCTGCCAGACCCACCCACTGCACCAATTCCCGACTTGGGGAGGGGGGGAAGCAAACGCTCTGCACCAATTTTGCCAGGGTGCTCCCCTCTTCACTCTCCCTCTCCACACCCTTCGCACCGAAAGAGATGGGGTGGGATGTTCTCCCGTGGGGAGACTGGAAAAGGAAGTGATCAGAGAGAGAAGGAGCCGGAACGCACAGCAATTCTCCCAAGATCTGTTCACATTTATTGCAGACTCTTTGATATCCCCCAGATCTGCACCTTTAAACAAAGATCTCTGAGCTGCGGGCACTGGCATTGGGAAAAATTCACTGAATAGATACTCTCCTCTCGGGCTCAGACGCCCTACTGCGCAGAGGGGAGATTCACCTTGCAACGCTCCCACCCAGCCTGGCGAAGGGGGTGGGGGGGGGGGCTCCTTACCGACATACATGACCCCTTCTTTCGTTTTCTCCGCGGCATCCTGCACCCCTTGCTTGGTTTTCTCCGCCGCGGCCACCACTCCCTCCTTGGCAAAGGAAAAGCCTTTTTTCAGAACATCCATCGTGCGTTCAGCGTCTGGGAACCCGTTCCCCCTGTGTCTGTCCTTCGCGGCTCCTCGGCACCGACTCCTCCGTTGGATAATGATTCGCGCTCTCTCCCACCCCCGCCTCAGCCCTATTTATGATGTGCCTGGCGGCTGTTGCGCGCAGCTCCCACCAATGCAATATTAATGACATTGATCTGGGGGGGGAGGTAGGGGTGGTGATGGACTGGATGGCTTGTCTGGACCGGTTCCAGGGAGGCAAGCTGCAGTTCAAAGCTGCCAAGATCCGTTCACAGTTTTCTTATTCATTGCAGGCGTTATTGGGAGCCTGGATCAGCACCTTGAAACGAAGATCTCTCTCTCTCTCTCTTAAAATGTGCTGTCTTAAAATGCAACTGACTTGGGAACTGGATGGTGACTCAGCTGCAGGGCTGGATTAAGGCCAACTGATGCCCTAAGCAGTGGTTCCCCCTCGACCCTTCCAGTGACTGACTGACAAGGCATTAACCCTCAATTTTTAATAGATTAAACATTGTTTTCTTCCAGGCCAGACCCCACCTGTATAATCTGTTCAGCTGCTTCTGGCACTGGGAAATCATACTTTGGAGTCACCTTCCCTTGATCCCCGAAGCACGTGTTTATCTTTGCTTCATGGCTCATCTGGGCCTGTATCATCTGCAGAGAATATTGTCCAGATTGGAAACCTGCCACAACCTGCAGTCACAGGAGGAGCTTTGTTTGATGTATCTTTCTCTGTGCCAGCATTGCCAGGTCAGGGCTGGACTGACACCCACCCCCCTCCCCTGACTACACCTCATTGACAACCATCAAACCACTGCACCCAATGCCACATTGATGGGAAATTGGAGATGTGGCATCAGCTCCCACCTTCCATCCCATCAGTCCCACCCTGGGAAAGATGCTGCAATTGCCTGATGTTCTGATTCCCTTGTCAAATAAGCAGCTGATGTGCTACCCCTTCTACTCTGGCAACACCAGAGATAAAACTATAAATAACCTTCAAGGATTGATCAAAATTATTTTCCCTTCCTTTGTGTGTAAGCTTATGTAAATCGTTTTGTAATCATTTTTTTTAAACAGCCCAATTTAAAAATCAATGGGGCATCAATAATAAATTTGTTTATAGCTACAGAAATCTGGATGGCATTCACTGAGCAATCACTTGCTGGAGCACGTAAAGATGGAAGTGATTTGCAAATTTATTGGAGGGGCATTGCTATCGAGGTCAGTACTTTGTGAGTGAAACACATACCTTCAAGTATTTCCAGGTTGGGTTGGTGAATTAAACGCTATGTTAAGTTAAGGATTATATTTTGCCTGTATTATGCTGCCAGAGGTTTGAAATTCCCTTGATTTTCTCATTTATTCTGAGAGTCCCTGTGAAATGAAGTATTAGGACACGTTGATGTCTGAGTGTTGGATTGACATGCATCTCCGTACAGAGCGTTCACCTGGGACTTTGGTGTCTGTGTTTATGACTTGGATGCAAATGTCAGAGGAATCTTTAGTAAGTTTGTGGATGGCCTAAAAAATTGGTGGTTTTGTGGATCACAAGGAAGGTTGTCTAAGGCAACAGCAGGAAATGACTCGGATGGAAAATTGGATGGATTGCGGACAGACGGAATTTGATCTCAAGTGAGAAGTGATGCAGACTGTGGTGTGACATATACAGATACATAGAGGACATTGTGGAATGTTGACAACCAGAGAGACCTTGAGTTCAAGGTCATAACTGAAGGTAAATTAGTAAGTAGGCAGATGACACTAATTGATGGTGTTGTGGACAGTGAGGAAGGTTTTCAAAGCTCGCAGGGGGATATAGGCCAGTTAGAAGAGTGGGCTGAAAGATGGCAGATGGAATTTAATACTGATAAGTGTGAGGTGCTACATTTTGGTCAGACTCATCAGCAAAGGTTATACATGGTAAATGGTCGACCATTGAGGAGTGCGGTAGAAGAAAGGGATTTAGGAATTCTGGTACATAATTCTCTGAAAGTGGAGTCATGTAGATAGGCTAGTGAAGAAAGCTTTTGGTGTGTTGGCCTCCATAAATCAGATTATTGAGTACAGGAGTTGAATTGTCTTGTATAAGGCCAAATTTGGAACATTGTGTGCAGTTTTGGTCGCCGAATTATAGGAAGGACACCAACAAAATTGAGAGAGTGAAGAGATTTACAAGAATGTTACCTGGGTTACGGGGTTTGAGTTACAGGGAAAGGTTAAACAGTCAAGGACTTTATTCCCTGGACCGTAGAGGATTGAGGGGTGCTTTGAAATTATGAGGGGACAGATAGAGTAAATGTGGATAAACTTTTTCAATTGAGAGTGGGGGAGTTTCAAACAGGAGGACATGGATTGAGATTGAAGGGGGAAAAGTATAGGGGAAACAAGAGGGGGAATTTCTTCACTCAGAGCATGGTGGGAGTATGGAATGAGCTTCAAGTCAACGTGGTAGATGCGGGCTTGATTTTAATATTTAAAGAAAAGTTGGATAGCTTTATGGATGAGAGAGGTATGGAAGGTTATGGGCTGGGTAAGGGTCAATGGGACTAGAAGGGAGGAGGCGTTTGGCATGGACTAGAAGGGCCGATCTGGCTTGTTTCTGTGCTGTAATTGTTACATGAGTCATATAAGCACGCTTGCTTTCATAGATCGGGGCAGCGGATATATGTGTTGCAACTTGCAAAACACTGGATAGACTACACTCTGTCATTTTAGTCACTGACTAAGGATGTGAGGGGAAAAGTTTAGGGAGAACATATGAGGAGACTTCTTCACAAAGTAGTGGGAGTGTGGAATGAGCTGCCAGCAGAAGTGGTGACTGCATGCTCAATTTTGTACAGGTACATGGATGGGAGGGGTAAGGACTGGGTGCAGGTCAGTGGGCTGTAGTGCTTGATGGTTCTAAGATCCATCAGGATGTTGCTTGGATTGGAGGACTTCAACCATGGGGAGAGATTGGAGAATCTGGATTTGGAGTGAAAGAAGTGGAGGGGTGACCTGCATCTTCTGATCTTCTGTCAAGCCTGTATCAGCTGTGGCCTGCTCAAAGATGCTTCCTGTTGCAAGACGTACATTTTTGGGGCTTGATCCTTCAGCTGAGGTTTCTCCCTGGACATCACGTCCACAGGAGATCAACAGCAGTCACAGAAATCCAGACTGATAGAAATGAAAGGCGTGTTTAATGAACTATGACACATACGGAAACAGTCTCCCAGCAGAGATGAAAGGTGGATCCAACTGATAGAACAAGGTGGCTCTGAAGGCTGTGGGAGCACTGGAGGTGAATCCAAGGACACTCAGTGACTCTGAAGGGATCCTCTTTTGCTTCCCTTGCTCTCACTATAAAGGGTGCTGGGCAATACTAATTGTGACTCTTTATCTGCCTTGATTTTATTTTTGTAAATGGAGGTTAAGGAAAGTGTTGTCATTTCTTGGTATGTTCCACTAGAGTGACCAATCATATTCGAACTCTGGTGTTGCCAACCAATTGTACCTATCACAGCAAGAGATTCAGAGTGAGGATTTCATTGGTTCCTACATGGATTATCATGAAATCAAACCCTTTTTTTTATAGACTGTGTCCAAGTGGATGAGAACTATTGAAAGGTTCCTGACACAAAGGTGACCAGAACTATCCTTTCTTCCACAGCTCTGCGCGTGTTCCACTGTCGCGCTACTGCTGGGGAAGAACCATGCATCCTTCTCCACACACTCCACGCAAATCTGCGTTCCGCAAAGAGGCAGGCGGCTGTCTCCACTCTGCCTCAGTCATCTTGGGGACAACGTTGCGCATGATGCTTAGGTATACAGGAAGGATCTGACTGGGAGGGTTCCTCTCAAGGCCAACCAGTCCAAGGCCTGGCGATTACTAGCGAGCACTGCCAGTGAAGCTCCTCAGTGTCTAAGGAGCATCCGTGCTGACCACTGCCTGATGGACTTGTGGTCAGAGGTCTTTCTGGAAAAACCTTTCCACAAAGGGCTAGGCGATGTGGCAACGTCCAGCTGACTGGGACGTCATGCGGCAAAGGAGCCAGGTCTGTCCTTCGCAAAACCTAGGACGGGTAGATCTTCACCACGTAGTGTCACTTGGTGCCCTCGCACTTTCGATCCACGCACAGCCTGATGCAGGCACACAGGATGAGGGCCATGATGGGTATGCCGTTGCCCCATTATCTGATGATTTGTACATGCTGGACCCATATGAATGGGAAGGCTGCTCTGATGACTGCCAGTGCAAGGGATGGGTGACGTGTCCACTCGACTCCACGCCCTTTGGTCTGCCTGAAATGTGTTGGCCTTTTGGTACACGGAGATGTTGGTGAGGGAATGCTGCCGACTGGCACATTCCAGGCTGCAGGAGTACATTGAGGCGTGGCACAGCCAACACGAGAGCGCTGTGGGGAAGGACCACAGTCCTTTAGTTACCGGGGCATTGAGAGTCTGAGACTAGGCCCTTCAAACAACAGAGAGGAAGGTAACAACAAGGTGGCAATTAGAGACGAGAGTAGTAATGTACATTGATGGAAATGTATGGATATGACTCAAAGAATGTGAAGGGAATTTGCAGTTTCCTGTTTTTTATAAATAATTCATTGTGAATGGTACTTTTTGGAAAAAAAAAGCAAAGTATCCTTTTATTCATATTATATTATTTCCACTAGAACTGCGATCAAGTGATGGGAATATACTCCAGGGAATATCTCAAGGGCAGTTATCGACCATTAGGGGAAAAATCAGTCAGAACTGCACCAGCATTAAAATGGTCCCAAATCTATTCAGGTTTCTGGAAACAGAACAAGACACATATCCACATATTATTTAGTGACACAGTTCAATCGCACATCCTGGGTACATCCCATTTGAGTGTCTGGAGTGCATTTAATTCCTCTGTGTCCTATGTAATCATCCGCGTAACACACTGTTCAGTTCTCCAGTTAACACACCCTGGTCTAAGTGTACAACTGTGCGTGCTCTGAATTCTGTGTGTAACGAGCAGCAGAATGTATCAGATGCAAAAAAAAAGAGAGGATTCTCTGCTGAAAGGATTAGGTATTTAATCTAAGTAATGACGGTGGGAGAAGCAAGTGTGTACATTATTTCCATGGAGTTAACCTCTCTCTTTATCCCTGTGGTGCGCTGTTAGCCAGAATCAGACACACACAAGGTAAAGACTGTACAACAGGCTTTAATCCACAAAGACTTCCACAGAGCCAGGCTGGCTGTGGCTGCAGCAACTCTGAGTGAGGCCTCGGGAGGCCGGTGCAGGCTTATATCCTGGAGGGTGATTGACACCTGACCGGATGGGGCTTGATCCATTCAGGCCGACTGATTGACAGCTGGCCAGGTGTTGTCCTGTCCCCTTACACTCCTGCAGGTACAGAGGTTGCCCCCTGCAGTAGGCTGGTGGTCTACCACAACATTGTCCCGGGTGGGGGTGGGGGGGTGTAGTAACTCACTATGTACACTGACTATGTACATGCCATATTTACAGGATGAGACGATTCGGCGGACGCCGGGGTCTCTGTGACCATTGTAGGACTGGCTCCTGGTCACTGGTCAGAGCGGAAATGGGGGGGCTGGCGGCAGGGGTGCATGTGGCTGGTATGGTGCCATGTGGAGGGGTGGCCTGGGGGGGCGGCGGTCGACGTATGCGGGTCGTATTGGATGGGTGGGGGGGGCGGGTTCATCACCTAAGGCTGAAGCAGGTCCCTGGTGGTCAAGTAGGCCCTGCGTTCCCCATAGCTGCCTGGGGATGGGGGGGTATGTCCGGTCAGCATCATCCTGGTTTGTAGGGTGGCGTGGTGTGGTGGGTGCTCCTGCTGGTGCCCAGTCCCTGGTTGAGGTGGTGTCCTCCCTGCCACTGCCAAACCTAACGTAAGCATAGTTATGGTTTGCATGAAGGAGGAAAACCTGCTCCACCAGGGCTTCGGCCTCGTGTGTCCGTACATGCTTACGCAGAAGCACCAGTCCCGGGGACGTGAGCCATGCTGGGAGTAACATTCCTGTCACCGACCTCCTGGGGAATGAGAGCAGACATTCGTGAGGGGTCTCGTTGGTAGCACCGTATGGCATGGAGCACCTTGGGCAGTACTCAACGGCCCACCCTTTTGACCTGAGAGCTAGGAGGACTGCCTTCCAGACCACCCCATTCTTGCGTTCCACTTGCCCGTTACCTCTCGGGTTATAGCTTGTCGTGCGACTGGTCGCGATGCCCCTCGCCGTCAGTTACTGGTGCAGCTCGTCGCTCATGAAACTAGACCCATGGTCACTGTGGATGAAGGTGGGGTAGACAAACATGGTGAAAATCTGCCCCAAGGCCCCGATGACGGTGGCCATGGAGGTGTTCGGACAAGGGATGGCGAAAGGGAAGCTTGAGTACTCGTCCACTACCGTGACGAAGTAGACATTTCAGTTCGTGGAAGGCAGGGACCCTTTGAAGTCCACGACAAGATGCTCGAAAGCCCAAGTAGTCTTTACAATGTGGGCCTTGGGGGGGTGGGGGGGGGTGGAAGAAGCACAGACCCGACAGGCTTTGGTCATGTCCCTGACGTCCCTGATGGTGTACGGCAGATTTCAGGACTTAAAAAAATGGTACAACCAGGTGACACCCGGATGGCAGAGGGACTCATGCAATGCCTGCAACCTGTCATCATTCATAGATGCACAGGTGCAAGAGAGGGCATCGGGGGAGTCGTTAAACTTCCCAGGGCGGTACTGGATGTCATAGCTGTAGGTTGCCAGCTCGACTCTCCAGCGCAGGATCTTGTCGTTCTTGATCTTGCTCTTGTGGATAGTGTTAAACATGAACGCTACGGCCCGCTGGTCCATGAGGAGCGTGAATCTCCTGCCAGCCAGGTAATGGCCCCAGTGGCAGACTGCTTCCACAATTGCCTGGGGCCTCCTTTTCAATGGTGGAGTGCCCTCGCTCGGAGCCGTGGAGAGTCCTGGAGAAGAAGGCGATGGGGCACCCTCCTTGGTTGAGGGTAGCAGTGAGGGCCACCTCAGAGGCATCGCTCTCCACCTGGAAGGGGGAGTCCTCATCTACAGCCTGCATCGTGGCATCCGCGATGTCTTGCCTGATGCGGGTGAAGACTGCCTGTGCCTCGGGTGGGAGGGGAAAAGTTGTGGCTTGGGCCAATGGGTGGACCTCGTCCAAGAAGTGAGGGACCCACTGCGAGTAATAAGAGAACAGGCCCAGGCACCTGCGGAGGACCTTTAGCATGGGGGGGAGGGGTAACTCCATTAATGGGCAAATCCTTTCCGGATCTGGGCCGACGACTCCATGGGCCACGATTTACCCCAGGATAGCGAGGCGGGTGGTGCTGAACACATACTTCTCCTTGTTGTAAGTGAGGTTCAGCTCTGCGGCCGTCTGGAGGAATTTTTCCAGGTTAGCATCGTGGCCCTGCTGGTCACGGCTGCAGATAGTGACGTTATCCATATATGGGAATGTCGCCTCCAGCTTGTGCCGGTCAACCATGCGATCCATCTACTGCTGGAAGACGGAGACCCTGTTCGTGATCCCAAAAAGAATCCGGGGGAACTGGTACAGGTGCCCGTCTGCCTCAAAGGTGGTGTAGGGCTTGTCCTTCAGGTGGATAGGGATTTGGTGATACGCTGACTTCAGGTCAATCGTGGAGAAAACCTAGTAGTGGGCTATCTCATTGACTATGTCAGCAATCCTCGGCAGGGGGTAGACATCCAGCTGAGCATACTGATTAATGGTCTGGCTGTAATCCACGACCATCCTTGGCTTACTTCCCCCTTTGACCACCAGGACTTGGGCTCTCCAAGGGCTTTTACTGGGCTCTATAATGCCTTCCACCAGGAGTTGCCGCACCTCCGCCTTGATGAAGTCCCTGTCTGCAGCGCAATAGCGCCTACTTCTGGCGGTGCAGTGTGGAGAGGCCGCAGGTTGGCCGGGGCTGGTAGGTTGGCGTTCTGTGTAATGTGAATGGAGGTTGGGGCCCCCCAAAGGCAAGGGTGACACTCTGCAGGTGGCTCTGAAAATCCAGGCCCTGGAGGAGTGGTGCGCAGAGTTTGGGCATGACCAGGAGCCTGAATCCTGTGTAAGTCTCCACTCCCATCGTTATATTGACTGAGCAGCGCCTGAGGGTATCAAGAGTCTTATGCTTGGTGGTGAGGGTGATCGAACAGGTGGTGAGGTAGGCCTTTAACCTTAGGGAGTGGGGCACGCTTGGGTGAATGAAGCTCTCAGTGCTGCCACTGCCCAACAGGCACTTTGTTACCTTCCCGTTGACTCGCACATCCATCATCAAGCACCCAAGGTCGTGGGGGATGTCCCTGGTCAGCGTGGTGGCAGCCAGGATAGTCTCGGAGTCGGAGTCGTCGCTATCTGGAGGGATGGGGAGTGTTGATAGGGCAGCCTGGTCATCGCCCATGTTGACCACATCAACATCGGTCATGAGGGGCAGCATGCGGTAGCCAATGGCCTTCCGAGGTGTGGGGGAGCGTCGGTAGGGCGGCCTGGTCATCGCCCTTGTTGACCATGTTGCCGTCGGTTGCTGGGTGAGGTGTGCGGCAGCTGCTGGCACCCGGAGTCGTGGGGAGCGTCGATAGGGTGGCCTGGTCATCCCCTGTGTTGACCACTTCGTTCTCAATGTCGTTGGGGGCCCTCTGTGTTGGGTGCTGCCTGGCCTAAGATAGCAGCGGTACATGGGGTGCTGCTGCATGGCTAGTCTCCTTCCTCAAACGTGTCACCAGGGGACAGGGGAAGTATGTCATCACAGCCAGTGGCAGTGACGTTGTTACATCAGCCTTAAGTGATGTCACGCCGTGAGCCGGAAGTGACATTACTGTAGTTCTCAGTGAGTGGCGCCGGGGAGGGTGGGGGCTGGTGCAGATGCTTTTGGTACACGCTGTGACGGTCGCTGGCGGGGCCGGATGTTGCGGGGTCAAAGTCGGGGAAGGAGGAAGTCGTCATGGGGATAATGGCGCCGCCCAGCACGTGCACATGGGGGGGTCCATGGGGGAGGTGGGGAGGTCACAGAGGGCTGCTGAGCTGCTGGCAGGTTTAAAGAGTCACACATTTGCAAAGTGGTCTTTCTTGCCGTATCGGGAACAATACTGGTTCCTAGCTGGGCAGTTTTGGCGCAATCATCGATCTGACCCACACCAGGACCCACAGTAATTACAGGGGCGCTGGGCACCTACCGCAACGACGTTCTCCTCCCCAGCTCAGCCTGGGGCTGCAGCTGTAGTGTGAGAGGGCCATGAGGGAGCCTGGGGGGAACCTGGAATCGAAGGCTTTGACGTGCAGGGCTGCTGCTTCCAGGGTTTGGATCACGTCCACAGTCCTGGTTAGGGCATAGATGTTGTCTTCCAGCAGCTTCTGCCGGATGGCCCTCAGGTGTAGCCCTCGGATGAAGGCATCCCGGATCAGCCTCTCAATCTCCTCTACACCTACCCTGGGTTCAGCCAGACACGGTTGGGCCAACTCTCGCAAATGTCCCAGCTAAGACTCAGCCATCTCCCCGGGTTGCTGGGCTCTGGTGTTGAGGAGGTACCTTGCACAGACCACATTCATGGGGGGCTTGTACAAGTTCTTGAGAGTGTCCATCACGCTCTTGTACGTGGAGCAGCCTTGGTTGCCCCCTGCAGTAGGTCAGTGGTGTATCACCACAATCCTAGGATTGTTGTCCACTTAATTCCAACTAACACTTGGCTCACCTCAAATGCAATACTGAATGACATTATTGCACCTCCTTGTATCAGGGCTACAACCACAGCACAGACTGGTGGCGAACGTGCCCTTTGCAACTCCCTAGCTTGGGGAGGGGAGGGTGAGGAGCGAAGGTCACATCTCTCGGTCTGGAGCAGACAGCTCCCTGGCCGGGTAGGTCAGCAGGCGGTCTCCTTGCGGAACACACAAGGCAGTGGAGCGTAGGCGCCTGGAGAGGACGTGGTCCTGCACCACTGAAACGCAAGTGGTGAGTCAGCGCTCAGGCCGTCAAGAGCTCGTGACCAAGTGGTGAGTCAGCGCTCGGGACGTCGGGCGCTCGGGGCCAAGTGGTGAGTCAGCGCTTGTGGCATCAGGAGCTCAGGGCCAAGTGGTGAGTCAGCGCTCGGGGCGTCGGGAGCTCGGGGCCAAGTGGTGAGTCAGCGCTCGAGGCGTCAGGAGCTCGGGGCCAAGTGGTCAGTCAGTGCTTGGGCCGTTGGGAGCTCTGTTGGGCTGGACCGGGTGGTGAGTCAGCGTTCGGAGCTCGAAAGGGCAGGAGGTGGGGGCCAAAAAGAGGGCAGGGGGAGGGGGTTGACTTTTACATGGGTCATTCCGAAAACACGTGGTCTTTGGGCCCATAAAGAGGGGTGAACTATTCCACGAGTATATACGATAGTTGGGATAATGGTCCCCAGTGATCACATGGAACTGCAGAACAGCTCAAGGACTTGCATGTTCCTGCATGATCTGCCTACCCAATGAAGTAGGTCAACTTATTATCCAACTTTCTGCAGTTCATGCCGAACATCTCATGGTGAAGACCATTGGAAATTAAGTGTTGACGGGAATACAGTAGGGAGATTACCTATCGGATGGAAGAGGGGTCCTGGAAAGGGCGATCAGCCTAATTCTGCTCCTATATCAAACATCTTAATGGATGCAAGGAGGGAAATGCAAATTCTGTTTTGATTAATTGCACAGGATCTATTTGAGTGAATAATGAATTCTCTGCTGAGGTTGCTGTGCTTATGGGCATATAATTTATCAAGTATAATATTGATTCTTCAGACTCGGAAAGTGCTGGCTGAGCATCTGCTGACTGTGTAATGATTTCTCTTTAAAGAAATCTGGTCGTGGTGCAACAATTTGCGTTGTGAATCATTGTACACAAAATGCTGCAGGTGCTGTGATCGTAGTTTAAAAAAAAACCCCGCAGAAATGCTGGGGGATCTCGGCCAGTCTCGCGGCACCCGTAGGAGGTGAAAGTATATTGCCAGCGGTTCGGGCCTGAGCCCATCGTCAAGGTGTGAACAAGAAGCAAACAAGGTGCCTGAATTAAAAAGCTGATGAAAGGGGGAAGGAGTGCAGGGCAATTGGGTATTGTGAGAAACAGAAGTACCTTCACAGAATTTGCTCGAGACAAAAATTGAGAACAAAGAACATTTATTGTACAACAGTGCAAAGTTGGGTGCTTCCCCTTACCCTGGGAATACACACACATACTGGGGCTCACCCAACTTTTATACAGTTCATTTCAGTGTAGAGGTACCCTCCCCCCCCAAACATTCTTCTGCCTGGATAAGTTCGGCCTACGTGTCTGCCTACGTGCTATTTCTGAACTGTCTGTGTCCCATCATGTCATTGTCCTTATTCACCTACCTTTGTCCTTATTCACACCTTCCCAACCCTCAGGGCTTACTAACTCTGTCTAAGGGTTACTAATTACATATGCAGAACTTGCTGACTCTCTCTAAGGCTAGAAGACCCTTACCTTATTCAGACTTATCCTATATTCATACTGGCTTTATTCATTACACATATATCCATACTAGCCTTCTTCATCTCCTTCATCTCTCATATTTTCATATTAGTTTACTCATCTCTCACAGTATGCAACAGGAGAGAGGAAAGGTAAGAATGGGCGAGAGGACAGGGGGTTGTATTTGGCTCGGGGAAAGGAGACAGGCGGAAAAGAGAGAAAAGAACTGTCCTCTTTCTTTCCTTCTCCGCACCTTTTTAATTTGGACCCTTTGCCTGCTCTTTGCTACATCTTGAGGAAGGTCAGTAATATATCTTCACCTCCTATGGACACTGCCAGACCTGCTAAGTACCTCAAGCATTTCTATGTTTTAACTACAACATCGTCTTCATAGGGCTCAATTCATAAACTTCACACATTTATTTACTGTGAAGCAAGTGGTATGTGGTGAGCTTTCAGATCCTCAATGTCTAATGCAAAGGGCCAAGTGCATTATAGGGAGGACAGATTCAGTGAAGCTCCAATGTACAGTCCTAGGTGATGCACATTGTGCTTTACAAAGAAAGTGGTGTTAATCCAGGGGACTCAGCAGTGTGAGAGGGTCAAGACCTTCGTTCCCTCTGCAAGGATCTGCCCTGGAGCCTCCGCGTCGATGCAATCACGAAGAAGGCTTGCCAACATCCATACTTTGTGAGGAGTTTGAGGAGATTCGGTACGTCTCCAAAGACTCTCGAAAGCTTCTACCATGGAGAGCTTTCTTGCTGGCTGCATCACTGTCTGGTACAGAGGTACCAACTCTCAGGATAAGAAAAAACCCCAAAGAGTTGTTAACGTGGCCTGCGATATCACGGCCAGCAATCTTCACTCCATCGAGGACATCGACAAGAGGCGATGTCTTGAAAAAAGCAGCCTCTATCCTCAAAGACCCCTATCACCCAAGCCATGCCCTCTTCACTGCTACAATCGGGGAAAAGGTCCAGGAGCCTGAAGACGAGCACTCAGTGGCACAAGAACAGCTTCTTCCCCTCCGCCATCAGATTCCTGAATGATCAATGAACCACAGTCACTACCTCACTTTGACTTTTTCTTGCACTATTTTTATTTTAAAGGTGGTTTATATAAATGTTTGCACTGTGATTCTGCAGCAAAACAATGACTTGTTCATGACAATAAATTCTGATTCTGATCCTCTCTCTTGTGTCCTTCAATAACCTTTCAGCTGGATGATTTCAACTGGAAAATATCAGCTTATCTGATATTAATCTTCACCGCTCACCCTTATTACAGATTGAAACACTTTAATCAGTGTTGACCACTGTCTTGGGTAAACTTATACCTCTCATTTTGTTCGTTTTAGATTGGTCACAGTGTTTGAGCTACCGAAAGAAAATAGTCACACACACACTGAGAGCAGTTCAGATTATACAAGTCTTTCCTTTTCCTTTGGCTTGGCTTCGCGGACGAAGATTTATGGAGGGGGTAAATGTCCACGTCAGCTGCAGGCTCGTTTGTGGCTGACAAGTCCGATGCGGGACAGGCAGACACGGTTGCAGCGGTTGCAGGGGAAAATTGGTTGGTTGGGGTTGGGTGTTGGGTTTTTCCTCCTTTGTCTTTTGTCAGTGAGGTGGGCTCTGCGGTCTTCTTCAAAGGAGGTTGCTGCCCGCCGAACTGTGAGGCGCCAAGATGCACGGTTTGAGGCGATATCAGCCCACTGGCGGTGGTCAATGTGGCAGGCACCAAGAGATTTCTTTAGGCAGTCCTTGTACCTCTTCTTTGGTGCACCTCTGTCACGGTGGCCAATGGAGAGCTCGCCATATAACATGATCTTGGGAAGGCGATGTTCCTCCATTCTGGAGACGTGACCTACCAAGCGCAGTTGGATCTTCAGCAGCGTGGATTCGATGCTGTCGGCCTCTGCCATCTCGAGTACTTCGATGTTAGGGATGAAGTCGCTCCAATGAATGTTGAGGATGGAGCGGAGACAACGCTGGTGGAAGCGTTCTAGGATCCGTAGGTGATGCCGGTAGAGAACCCATGATTCGGAGCCGAACAGGAGTGTGGGTATGACAACGGCTCTGTATACGCTTATCTTTGTGAGGTTTTTCAGTTGGTTGTTTTTCCAGACTCTTTTGTGTAGTCTTCCAAAGGCGCTATTTGCCTTGGAGAGTCTGTTGTCTATCTCGTTGTCGATCCTTGCATCTGATGAAATGGTGCAGCCGAGATAGGTAAATTGGTTGACCGTTTTGAGTTTTGTGTGCCCGATGGAGATGTGGGGGGGCTGGTAGTCATGGTGGGGAGCTGGCTGATGGAGGACCTCCGTTTTCTTCAGGCTGACTTCCAGGCCAAACATTTTGGCAGTTTCCGCAAAACAGGACGTCAAACGCTGAAGAGCTGGCTCTGAATGGGCAACTAAAGCGGCATCGTCTGCAAAGAGTAGTTCACGGACAAGTTGCTCTTGTGTCTTGGTGTGAGCTTGCAGGCGCCTCAGATTGAAGAGACTGCCATCCGTGCGGTACCGGATGTAAACAGCGTCTTCATTGTTGAGGTCTTTCGAGGCTTGGTTCAGCATCGTGATGAAGAAGATTGAAAAGAGGGTTGTTGCGAAAATGCAGCCTTGCTTCACGCCATTGTTAATGGAGAAGGGTTCAGAGAGCTCATTGCTGTATCTGACCCGACCTTGTTGGTTTTCGTGCAGTTGGATAACCATGTTGAGGAACTTTGGGGGGCATCCGATGCACTCTAGTATTTGCCAAAGCCCTTTCCTGCTCACGGTGTCGAAGGCTTTGGTGAGGTCAACAAAGGTGATGTAGAGTCCTTTGTTTTGTTCTCTGCACTTTTCTTGGAGCTGTCTGAGGGCAAAGACCATGTCAGTAGTTCCTCTGTTTGCGTGAAAGCCGCACTGTGATTCTGGGAGAACGTTCTCGGCGACACTAGGTATTATTCTATTTAGGAGAATCCTAGCGAAGATTTTGCCTGCAATGGAGAGCAGCGTGATTCCCCTGTAGTTTGAGCAGTCTGATTTCTCGCCTTTGTTTTTGTACAGGGTGATGATGATGGCATCACGAAGGTCCTGAGGCAGTTTTCCTTGGTCCCAACAAAGCTTGAAAAACTCATGCAGTTTGACATGCAGAATTTTTCCGCCAGCCTTCCAGACCTCTGCGGGGATTCCATCCATACCTGCTGCTTTGCCACTTTTCAGTTGTTCAATTCCCTTATATGTCTCTTCCTGGGTGAGGACCTCATCCAGCTCTAGCCTAAGGGGCTGTTGAGGGAGCTGGAGCAGGGCGGAATCTTGGACTGAGCGGTTGGCACTGAAAAGAGATTGGAAGTGTTCTGACCATCGGTTGAGGATGGAGATCTTGTCGCTGAGGAGGACTTTGCCGTCTGAGCTGCGCAGCGGGCTTTGGACTTGGGGTGAGGAGCCGTACACAGCCTTTAGAGCCTCGTAAAAACCCCTGAAGTTGCCAATGTCCGCACTGAGCTGGGTTCGCTTGGCGAGGCTAGTCCACCACTCATTTTGGATCTCCCGGAGTTTGCGCTGAAGATGGCTGCATGCGCGATGGAAGGCTTGTTTCTTCTCTGGCCAGGACGGCTTTGTAAGGTGAGCCTGGTGGGCAGCTTGCTTCTTTGCCAGCAGCTCCTGGATTTCCTGGCTGTTTTCGTCGAACCAGTCCTTGTTTTTCCTGGAGGAGAAGCCCAGTACCTCTTCAGTGGATTGCAGTATGGTAGTCTTCAGCTGATCCCAGAGGGTTTCAGGGAACGAGTCTGTGAGGCCGTCTTTATTACTAAATCTAAAGCTGAATTCACACTACAATATGTAATCCCTTCCCAATTATACTTATCAATGCTGGACTGGTCCCAACTGCTAAAGCGAGGCGACGACTGCACACTTGTAGTAGGTTGTCTGGGCGCCGGTAGCAGCTTCTCCACCTCCCTGGTTGGAATCTTGAAGTTCTTCTTCTTGCTGAGAGGTATTGCCACCTCTTGGAGAGTTTCAAACTTCAGCAGCGGGACCATGGCTTATATTACCCAAAAGTTGTTTACTTCAGATCTTATCTCTTTTGATTTAATTATCTTCAAGGTCTCCTGACAGTCTGCGACCAACAAAAGAAAACTGCATCCCTGGGCCCCATATAGTAATTTAGATAATGTCTTCTGATTCACTGCATCCTGGGCCCCATGGTGGAATTTAGGTATGTCCACTAATTCATATGCAACAAGCAGGTTCTCAGCCTTGCAGAAGCAAAGGCTGCAAAAGTAAGAAACTCGGTTTAAATCTTCCATTGCAACCACCTCTTATTGGGTTCAGTTTTGGTCACCTCATTACAGGAAAGATGTGAACGCTTTGGAGAGGATGCAAAGGAGATTTACTAGGATGCTAATGTTTCTTACGAGGCAAGGTTAACAGAGTTTGGGCTTTTCTCGTTCTCCCCATTTCCAGCGTCCCGAGCTTATCCGCCGCTTCCCAGAGTCTGCAACCCCTCGTGGCCTCCATCTTGGGCCGTTGCAGGGTTTTACTTACGGACGCCGGCCCATTTAAAGCCCGTACGGAGCAGCCAGCATTGGGACCGGGCAGAGCAGCGATGTGTCCCCGCTCTCTCGGGTCAGTTGCAACACTGCTGTCACAGCAGCTCTGGCAGTGCCATCACTTTGATTCATTCAGAAGGCTTTTGGACAGACAGGAAGGATTTAGGGGATGTGACCGAAATGAAGGCAAGTGGGACTAGCCCAGAATGCGAACTTAGGTTGGGCCGAAGGGCCTAATCTATGCTGTTCTCCTCTACAATACAAAATCCTAGTTATCTTAACCAAGTTCTACAGTTTGTCTGGATGAGTTTGAACTCACAACTTCTTGGTAATTGATTTTTAAAATTAATTTTTTTTTAAAGGCATACAGCACGGTAACAAACCCGTTCGGTCCATGAGCCCATGCTATCCAATTGACCTACAATCCCCGGTATGTTTCGAAGGGTGGGAGGAAGCTGGAGCACCAAAAGGAAACCCACACAGATACTGGGAGAGCGTGGGATTTGGACCCTGATCCCCGTCGCTGTAACAGCGCTGCCCCCTCGACAAAAGGCTTGCATTTCCCCTCCTCAAGGCCAAGGTGATCCATGGTCAATTTTGAGTCAATGCAGCAAACATCAGCCATGAAAAGGAACAGCTCATAATTAAGCACAGGAACCTTGTTCTGCAATAGCATTTCCTGGTCATTTGGGGATTTCCAGACATGGCTAATCGAACGAGGAAGCCCTGAACTTAAAAATATTTGAATCTATTTTGTGTTCATTGGTTGCTAATAACTTTCAATAGCTTAAAAAATTTGTCACAGGGTCTGACAGTTACTGAAATCACTGGACAACGAAGATCTTGCTTCCTGGAGGTGACCAGATTTGGAACTGTGCCTCTGCTTGTCCAAGCCACGTTGCGGGGTCATGGTGTCCTGAAGATGGGCAGTTATAGCACATCGGCACTTAATGCTGCAGCGCCCACATTGAGTAGTCCAAAAAAAAAACGTTTGGTCTCGTCGGGGGTCACCAGAGCAACGAGCGTGCTAACCGAGTGGGAAAAATGAGACCAGTGGTCGGTGGGCTCATTAGTTTTGTTTTAACTAGCTTGTTCCCACTTTTAAGGCGTTCGAAGCTCCAGCCTCTGCGCGCCAGAAACTGCATCATCATGACGTAAGCGCGCATGTGGGCCCCGAGCTTCTACCGGAAAAGAAAGCCGTGCGACGCCATCTTCTGGGTGTATTTTATGGATTTTTGGGATCCTAATCATGTAAATCACCTGAAAATTTACTGTTTTTTAAGATGTGACCTATTTTTGTGATTTCCTATCACACAACTATCATATTTTAAGTTTACTTCAAACCGTGAAGTGCAACACGTCCCTGAAAATTCATTTTCTGCATTTGCACTTGGATGTCTTCCCTGCTGATCTTGGTGCCGTCAGTGATGAGCATAGTGAAAGGTTTTGCCAGGACATTGCAACCATGGAAAAGCAGTATCAGTGCAATTGGGATCCATCAGTGCCAGCCGATTGTTGTTGGACACTGACATGAGGGCCATCAGATGTTGAGCACAAGTGAAAATCAGTGGAAAAAACACTTTTAGGTCAGTTGAACTAATGCAATGTGTCAGCATCATTATGCGATTAAGCGTGTTAAATTCAATACAAGTTAATTTAATGTTTCTCCAACCTCCTATGTGATACAGAAAATCTTAAAGTATCTTTGTGTTCAGCTTGAAGTTGTCTATCGTAATCCCTAATTTTATTTTTCAGGAAGCAAACCCTTTGAAATAAATTTGTTGTCAAGTGATATCAGACCCATTCAGAGATATTCATATGTTTGACAACTTGACAGTCAGCTAAGCCTGGCAGTGTTTCTCAGAGGAGCTTTAGCCATTTTTTTTATTTTCTGCTTTAATTATTTCATCAATGACCTCCCTTCCATCATAAGATCAGATGTGAGGATGATTCCTGGTTATTCCAGTCGCAATTTCTAAGGAGATGAAAGATCCCAAATGTAGCAAAACCTCAGGCATATTTTAATAAAAGACCATAATTATCTGCAGCATGGATAACACGGTTAATTATTTCTGCCACAAGTATCTTCAACTCCTTGAGGACAGGAGTTTTATAGACACCATCCCCCAAAGATTCTGGGAATGAAAGGGTTATCATTGCTTGTCAGGGAGAATATTACAGCGGTGCTTAGGCAGGATAGATTAGAGGGCTCGTCCACGGAGGCTATTTGGGTGGAACTGAGGAGTGGGAAAGGAGAGGTTACACTTGTAGGGGTGTATTATAGACCACTCGGAGGGGACCGAGGCCTAGAGGAACAAATCTGTAGGGAGATAGTGGATATTTGTGATAACCACAGGGTTGTAATTATGGGAGATTTTAATTTTCCACATATAGATTGGGAAACACATTCTGTGAAAGGGCTGGATGGGTTAGAGTTTGTGAAATGTGTGCAAGATAGTTTTTTACAACAATATGTAGAGGTGCCGACCAGAGAAGGAGCAGTGTTAGATCTACTGTTGGCAAATGGGATGGGTCAAGTGACGGAGGTTAGTGTTGGCGAGCACTTCGGGTCCAGTGATCATAATGCCATCAGCTTCAATGTCATTATGGAAAGAGATAAGTCTGGGCCAAGGGTTGAGGTTTTTGATTGGGGAAAAGCTAGATTTGAGGAGATGCGAAAGGACTTACAGGGTGTGCATTGGGACAATTTGTTTTATAGGCAGGATGTAGTAGAGAGATGGAAGTCTTTTAAAGATCAAATTTTGAGAGTGCAAAAGCTTTATGTTCCTGTTAGGTTAAAAGGAGGGGCAAAAGGTTTGGAAACTTGGTTCGAAGAAAAAGGGAGGCGTACATTAGGTATAAGATGCATGGAATTAAGGAGATGTTTGAAAAATACATTGAATGTAAGAGGAATCTTAAGAGAGGAATTAGGAAAGCTAAAAGAAGGTAAGAGGAGACTATAGCAAGCAGGGTGAAAATTAATCCAAAAGGGTTCTACAAATATGTTAATGGTAAAAGGAAAGCAAGAGACAAAATTGGTCCCTTAGAGAATCAGAGCGGAAAACTGTGTGTGGAGCCTAGAGAAATGGGGGAGATATTGAACAGTTTCTTTTCTTCGGTATTCACTAAGGAGAAGGATATTGGGAGATGTGAGATAAAAAAAGCAAATTGGGTAAATATGGGGAATATAGAGATTACAAAAGGTGTAGTTTTAAGGCTTTTGAAGAATATAAAGGTGGATAAGTCTCCGGGACCAGACGGGATCTTCCCCAGGACATTGAGAGAAGTGAGGGAGGAAATAGCAGAGGCTCTGGCGGTAATTTTCCAAATGTCATTAGATATGGGGATAGTGCCGGAGGATTGGTGCATTGCGCATGTGGTTCCGTTATTTAAAAAGGGTTCAAGGAGGAAGCCTGGCAACTATCGGCCTGTAAGTTTGACGTCTGTGGTAGGTAAATTAATGGAGAAAATTCTTAGAGATAGTACTTATAAACATCTGGATAGACAGGGTCTGATCAGGAGCACTCAACATCGATTTGTGGGAGGAAGGTCATGTTTGACCAATCTGATTGAATTTTTTGAAGAGGTGACTAGGAATGTGGATGAGGGTAGCGCAGTGAATGTTGTCTATATGAACTTCAGTAAGGCCTTCGATAAGGTACCACATGGAAGGTTAGTTAGGAAGGTGCAGTCTTTAGGTATAAATTTTAAGATAGTCAAATGGATTGAACATTGGCTGAAAGGGAGAGGCCAGAGAGTGGTAGTGGATAATTGTCTGTCAGGTTGGAGGCCGGTGACCAGTGGTGTGCTCAAGGATCTGTATTGGGCCCATTGTTGTTCGTTATATACATTAATGATCTAGATGATGGGGTGGTGAATTGGATTAGTAAATATGCAGACGATACTAAGATAGGTAGAATAGTGGATAATGAAGAAGGTTTTCAAGGATTGCAGAGGGATTTGGGCTGCTTAGAAAAGTGGGCTGAAAAATGGCAGATGGAATTTAATGCTGATAAGTGTGAGGTGCTTCATTTTGGTAAGAAGAATCAGAATAGGACATACGTGGTCAATGGGAGAGCATTGATGAATACAGAAGAGCAGAAGGATTTAGGAGTAATGGTACATTGTTCCCTGAAGGTAGAAACTCATGTGAATAGGGTGGTGAAGAAGGCTTTTAGTATGCTGGCCTTTATCAATCATTGCATGGAATATAGGAGTTGGGAGGTGATGTTGAGATTGTATAAGGCGTTGGTGCGGCCTAATTTAGAGTTCTGTGTGCAGTTCTGGTCGCCTAATTATAGGAAGGATATAAACAGAGTGGAGAGAGTGCAGAGAAGATTTACCAGAATGTTACCTGGGTTTAAGCATCTAGAGTACAGGGAGAGATTGGGCAGATTAGGTCTTTATTCTTTGGAGCTTAGAAGGTTGAGAGGGGATTTGATAAAGGTATTTAAGATTATGAAAGGGATAGACAGAGTGGATGTGGATAGACTTTTTTCATTAAGAGTAGGAGAGATTGAAACAAAAGGACATGAGTTAAGAGTTGAGGGGCAGAGGTTTAGAGGTAACATGAGGGGGAACATCTTTACTCAGAGAGTGGTAGCAGTGTGGAATGAGCTTCCGAGAGAAATAGTGGCGGCACAGTCAATTTTATTATTTAAGAAAAAGCTGGACAGGTATATGGATGAGAAGAAGGTGGAGGGTTATGGTCATTGTGCAGGTAGGTGGGACTCGAGAGGAGTGTTTGGTTTGGTGTGGACTAGAAGGGCCTAATGGCCTGTTTCCGTGCTGTAATTGTTATGTTATGTTATGTTATGTGAGGAGCGTTTGACATCTCTTGGCCTGAACTTGTTGAAATTTAGGAGAATCGGGAGGATCTCAGTGAAACATTTGAATGTTGAAAGGCATGGATAGAGTAGTTGTTTCCCATGGTGGGAGAGTCTAGGACAAGAAGGCACAATAGGATTGAAGCGTGTCCACTTAGAAGAAAGGTGTGTAGGAATTTCTTCAGCCAGAGGGTTGTAAATCTGTGGAATTTGTTGCCACAGGTAGAGCCAGATCATTTAAGGCAAAAGGAGATAGGTTCTTGATTAGCTAGGACATCAAAGGTTGTAGGGAGAAGGCTGGCTGATTGAACTGAGTGGGAAATGGATCAACTCATGATTAAAAGATGAGTCAGACTTCTATATTTACTATTTCCTTTTCCAACTGCTCTGTTTCCTGATTATAGTCCTTCTTCATCTTGGTTACATAACTTATTATTTGCCCTCTAATGAATGCTTTCATTGCATCCCATAGTATAAACTTATCTTCCACTGATTCCGTATTTATTTCAAAATACATTTTTATTTGTTTTTCAATAAATTCTCTAAAATCCTGCCTTTTAAGTAACATGGGGTTTAATCTCCATCTATACATTCTTGGAGGGTTGTCCTCTAACTCTATTGTCAATATCAGGGGTGAATGGTCCGATAATATTCTAGCTTTATATTCTGGTTTTTCTTACTCTATCTTGCATACGAGCTGATAACAAAAATAGGTCTATTCTTGTGTATGTTTTATGTCTACCCGAGTAATATAAATATTCCTTTTCATTTGGGTGTTGCTTCCTCCATCTATCCAAAAGTTGCATTTCTTCCATCGATTTAATTATAAATTTGGTTACTTTGTTCTTTCTGTTAATTTTTTTCCCAGTTTTGTCCATATTTGAATCCAAATTCAGGTTGAAATCCCCTCCTATTAATATGTTCCCTTGCGTATCTGCTACCTTCAAAAAGATATCTTGCATAAACTTTTGATCTTCTTCGTTAGGTGAATCTACATTGAGTAGATTCCAAAACTCCGAATATATCTGACATTTTATCATTACATATCTCCCTGCTGGATCTATTATTTCCTCTTCTATTTTAAATGGCACATTTTTACTAATTAATATAGCTACTCCTCTTGCTTTTGAATTATACGATGCTGCTGTTACGTGTCCTACCCAATCTCTCTTCAATTTCTTGTGCTCCAATTCAGTTAAATGTGTTTCTTGCACAAATGCTATATCAATTTTTTCTTTTTTCAGTAAATTTAGCAGTTTTTTCCTTTTAATTTGGTTATGTATTCCATTAATATTTAAAGTCATATAGTTCAACGTAGCCATTTTATACTTTGTTTATCTTCCCTTTCCGTTTCTCCATCATTACCTTTCCTTCTTATCCATTTCTGTTTTCTTGTTTTAAACCCTTTATAAGACAACATTCCTAAAACATCAAACATTTTCCTTATTCTCCTATTTAAAACTTCTTTTGCCCCAATCTCCCCTTCCCCTCCTGAGTTGTCCTTTATCCCTTGTCGGACAACCACATCTCCCCTCTCCATTTGGATTTGCGAATTCACTCGCAAGCGTCAGCTGATTTTGCAGTGACCGTAACTCCTCCCCACCCAGCCCCCCCCAGAAAAGATTTCACTTTTCATATGTAACAAAGGTCACTCTTTTAGTTCCCTCCTTATTCCCTCTATTCCTTTTCCTTCCCTTATTAATTCTTGTCTATACTATCTATATTTTCCTCTAAATACGGATACATTCATGTATGCACATTATACATAAACACACATATACCTCTTTACCCACATACATATAAATCGTGGTCATTTTTACTCTTATTACATATCTTCATCTCTCTGGTTGTTTTGTAGTTGTTCTGCAAATTTCCTTGCTTCCTCTGGATCCGAGAATAGTTTTTTTTTCCCCATAAGATCGTTTTCGATGTATTGAACTCCTCTCTTCTTCAGGAGTTCAAAACTTATGTGTCTTTTTAGTTCTCAGTCTTTTGTCCTCTCGTTACACGTCTTCATCCCTCAGTCTATTTTGTAATTGTTCTGCAAATTTTCGTGCTTCCTCTGGATCCGAGAATAGTCTGTTTTGTTGTCCTGGAATAAATATTTTCAATACCGCTGGATGCTTTAGTATAAATTTATACCCTTTCTTCCATAAAATCGCCTTTGCTGTATTGAACTCCTTTCTCTTCTTTAGGAGTTCAAAACTTATATCTGGATAAATTAAGATTTTTTTGCCCTTTGTACTCCAGTGGCTTGTTGCCCTCTCTTACTTTTTCCATTGTCTTCTCCAGTACCTTTTCTCTTGTAGTATATCTTAGGAATTTTACTAAAATAGATCTTGGTTTTTGTTGTGGTTGTGGTTTAAAGGCCAATGCTCTATGTGCCCTTTCTATTTCCATTTCTTGCTGTAGTTCTGGACATCCTAGGATCCTGGGGATCCAATCTTTTATAAACTCTTTCATATTCTTGCCTTCTTCATCTTCGTTAAGTCCCACTATCTTTATGTTATTTCTTCTGTTATAATTTTCCATTATATCTATTTTCTGAGCTAACAGTTCTTGTGTCTCGATAACTTTTTTATTAGATTCCTCTAATTTCTTTTTTAAGTTCTCCACCTCCATTTCTACTGCTGCTTCTCGTTCTTGCACCTTGTCCATTCTCTTTCCCATTTCTGTTAAGGTCATATCTATTTTATTCATTTTCTCTTCTCTATTGTTTATTCTTCCTCTTAAATCATTAAATTCTTGCGCTTGCCATTCTTTAAATGACTCCATGTATTCTTTAATAAGAGAAAGTATATCCATTGTCTTGTCTTTCCCTTCTTCTTCTATTTCACTGTACTCTTCCTCTTCCTCTTCTTCTTCCTCTGGGTTGGCCATCTGTTGTCTCTTTGTTGCCCTTTTCTTCTCTTCTTTCTTGTTTTCGTTGTCTTCTGTGTTCTCCTCTTGCTGCAGGTGTTCTGCAGCTCTCATTGCCGGCTGTGGAGATCAACTCCCCAGCTGGTCACCCCTCACGTCGGTGTGTTGTTTTGCATGCGCATCGCGCATGAGCGACTCCTTGCGCATGCGTGGTTGCGCACTTTTACTCGGCTCAGCGAGCCATTTTTGTAGTCCACTTTCTACCGACCTGAGGGAGCGGGTTTCTCTCTCCACCGCGGGCCTCTTCGAACAGGTAAGGCCTTCTCCTTCTTCTTCCGTTGTCTTCTCTTCCTCTCTTCTTACCGTTGATTTCGATTTTTCTTTTTTCGTCGCCATCTTCTTTCCACCTTTATACTCACTTTTCTTTAATTTTTATTTTTGTGCCTTTGTGTTTTCCTTTGTTTTTTCTGACTTTTCTGGAGAGGGCTGGAGTTCACCGTCCAGCCACTACTCCATCACGTGACTCCAAGATGAGTCAGACTTGATGGGCTGAATGGCCTATTTCTGCTCCAATGTCTTACATTGTGCAGCCATCCATCGTAACAACAGTAGCACTCCATCATCTACATGGTAATATAAAAATGTCCATTACATACATTCTCATTCCCTCTGTCTTCTTTCCTCTAGGTCTCCACCCTCTTCCCTCTCCGTCCACAGAGTCATCCATCCCCGCACCCTATTTGCCGGTGTGCCCTTAGCCTGTGAGACTGTGCCCCTCACCCTGTCCCTCTTTCTCTCCCCCCCCCCCCAACCACCACAACTCTGTTTGGATGCCTGCCAACATTTTGATCAGACCTTGATGAAGAGCTCAAGCCCAAAACGTTGGTGATGTATCTTTATCTTTGCTACATAAAGTACTCGGTTTGACCTGCTGAGTTTCTCCAGCATCGTGTTTTTCTTTTTTTTTTAATTTTTTATTTTTCACACCATAAATCACATTAGCCATGATATACACTATTTCTTTTTCACACATATACAGTGACTTTTTCTCCCCCCCCCCCTTTCCTCCCAAACCACCCCCCACCCCCCCCTCTCATCCATTTTAGGTATACAATCTAGGTTGCATTAAGCCAGTCAGACAATGTTGTCATTCAACAAAATTACACCAGAAATTCTACTGAGTCCATTCTTTTCTTTCCTTCTCCTTCCATCAACTTAGGTACTGTGTGTCCCCGGTAGGTTTTCGCTATTGTATTTAATGTAAGGCTCCTATACTTGCTCGAATATTTCAATATTATTTCTTAACCTATCTGTTATTTTTTCTAATGGAATACATTTATTCATTTAAATTTAGTAGTTTCTTCCTTTTAATTTGGTTATGTATTCCATTAATATTTAAAAACATATAGTTCAGCGTAGCCCTTTTATATTTTGTTTATCTTCTCTTTCCGTTTTTCCATCATTACCTTTCCTCCTTTTCCATTTCTGTTTTCTTATTTTCAACTCTTTATAAGACAACATTCCTACAACATCCAACATTTTCCTTATTCTCCTATTTCTATCTTATTTATCCCCAATCTCCCCTTCACCTCCTGAGTTGTCCTTTATCCCTTGTCGGACAACCACATCTCCCCTCTCCATTTGGATTTGCGAATCCACTCGCAAGCGTCAACTGATTTTGCAGTGACCGCTATTTCCCCCCACCCCGCCTCCCCCAGAAAAGATTTCACTTTTCATATGTCACAAAGGTCACTCTTTTAATTCCCTCCTTATTCTCTCTATTCCATTACCTTCCCTTATTAATTCTTGTCTATACTATCTATATTTTCCTCTAAGTACAGATACATTTATGTATGCTTATTGTCTCTATTCACTCTTATACCTCTTTACCCGCATACATATCAATCGTGATCATTTTTACTCTCATTACCCGTCTTCATCCCTCAGTCTATTTTTGTCTTTACCCACATACATATCAATCGTGATCATTTTAACTCTCATTACCCATCTTCCTCCCTCAGTCTATTTTTGTAATTGTTCTGCAAATTTTCGTGCTTCTTCTGGATCCGAGAATAGTCTGTTTTGTTGTCCTGGAATAAATATTTTCAATACCGCTGGATGCTTTAGTATAAATTTATACCCTTTCTTCCATAAAATCGCCTTTGCTGTATTGAACTCTTTTCTCTTCTTTAGGAGTTCAAAACTTATATCTGGATAAATGAAGATTTTTTGCCCTTTATACTCCAGTGGTTTGTTGCCCTCTCTTACTTTTTCCATTGTCTTCTCCAGTACCTTTTCTCTTGTAGTATATCTTAGGAATTTTACTATAATAGATCTTGGTTTTTGTTGTGGTTGTGGTTTAGAGGCCAATACTCTATGTGCCCTTTCTATTTCCATTTCATGCTGTAGTTCTGGACATCCTAGGGTCTTAGGGATCCACTCTTTTATAAACTCCCTCATATTCTTGCCTTCTTCATCTTCCTTAAGGCCCACTATCTTTATGTTATTTCTTCTGTTATGGTTTTCCATTGTATCTATTTTTTGAGCTAGTAGTTCTTGTGTCTCTTTAGTTTTTTTATTAGATTTCTCCAATTTCTTTTTTAAGTCTTCTACCTCCATTTCTGCTGCTACTGCCCGCTCTTCCATCTTGTCCATTTTCTTTCCCATTTCTTTTAAGGTCATCTCCATTTTATTTATTTTCTCTTCTGTGTTTTTTATTCTTTTTCTTAAATCCTTAAATTCCTGTGTTTGCCATTCTTTAAATGACTCCATGTATCCTTTAATAAGAGCAAGTATATCCTTTACCTTGCCTTTCTTTTCTTCTTCTATTTCTCTGTACTCTTCCTCTTCCTCTTCTTCTTCCTCTGGGTTGCCCATCTGTTGTTTCTTTGGTGCCATTTCCTCCTCTTCTTTCTTGTTTCTATTGTCTTCTGTGGTCTCTTCTTGCTGCAGGTGTTCTGCAGCTGTCGTTGCCGGCTGTGGAGATCGACTCCCCAGCTGGTCCCCCCGCCCGTCGGTGTGTTTTTTTTCATTCGCATCGCGCATGCGCGGTTGCGCACTTTTACTCGGCTCTGCGAGCCATTTTTGTAGTCCATTATTTACCGACCTGAGGGAGCGGGTTTCTCTCTCCGCAGCGGGCCTCTTCGGACAGGTAAGGCCTTCACCTTTTTCCTCCTTTGTCTTCTCTTCCTCTCTTCTTGCCGTTGCTTTCGATTTTTCTTTTTTTGTCGCCATCTTCTTTCCACCTTTATACTCACTTTTCTGTAACTTTTATTTCTGTGCCTTTGTGTTTTTCTTTGTTTTTCCCGACTTTTCTGGAGAGGGCTGGAGTTCACCGTCTGGCCACTACTCCATCACGTGACTCCTCTCCCAGCATCGTGTTTTTCCATACACACATTGACAGGACTGATCCAAACCAGCTAATCACCACCAAATCCAATCTCTCAAAGACCTTCTCCAAGAAGATAATGAATAACAAATATTTGCTGATTGTGTAGAAGAATCTTGCAAACGGATTTTAAAAAAATCCTTTGTCAAAATATTTAAAAATTTTAACCAATATGGTTAAATTCCCTGTTAAGCTTTTTATGTGGAAACAAGCTTCCAGAGGAAGTGGTAGAGGCAGTGGGTATAATTATAAAAGACGGGTGTATGCATAGGAAAGGTTGAGAGGGATATGGTCAAATACAGGCAAATGGGGCTAACTTGGGGAGACACCATGGGGAAGTTGGGCTGAAGGGCCTATTTCCATCTTGGAAAACTTTGTCTCAAAGCAGTGCAATCCCAGTTCCTCAGGCCTGTCCTAGAAATGGACCTCTGGTCAACAATATAAATTGTGGAGGAGTCAGTGTACCGTGTGTAAACAGAGTGCGAGAGTTTTCAAACTCTATTTGGAAACCTGAAGGGACATCTCCTCAAGTTTTGACTGTGTTTCAATCCCACGCTCCTGATCTTCAGTTACTTGTTGGTGGGGGAGGGGGGGGGGTGGGGGGAGGGGGGTGGTGGCGTGTGGGAGGGCTGTTTGGGGGATCTCTTGGTCAGTTTGCACCTGTGCAGACAATCAAGGGTTTGGCCCGGGCTGACTGCCTGCCCATCTTCCAGGGTTACGTTTGTACCCACAAAGAAGGAGCACTCAGGGTTCACAGGCACAAATTTGGGGGAGGGGTTTCCAAGAGCGGTGGGCACCACACGAGCTTGCGTGTGTTCTCAATGGTGATGACTGCGTAATAATTTGAACGTGTAAATAGTGTGTAAATCAAAACCTGTAACCATTAATGGGGTTTCTTGTAATAAAGTACCTTTGTGAAATGAAAAAAATACAAATTAATTGGCCATTCATTCTTCCTCTGCAAGATAACCTTACAACGAAATCGATGATCTGTGCATTAGAAGCATTGTGGCCCAATGTTGTGGTTTATGATGTTCAGAGGGCAGGGAAGGTCTGCAAGTGTTTTTTTTAACACCAAGGTTGTTTCCAGCAAGTCACATGGAAAATATTCTGGATCAATAACGTTGAACACAGTACAGCACAGTATGGGCCCCTTGGTCATTGAACACAGTACAGCACAGTATGGGCCCCTTGGTTCGTTGAACACAGTATAGCACAGTATGGGCCCCTTGGTCATTGAACACAGTACAGCACAGTATGGGCCCCTTGGTTCGTTGAACACAGTACAGCACAGTATGGGCCCCTTGGTTCGTTGAACACAGTACAGCACGGTTTGGGCCCCTTGGTCGTTGAACACAGTACAGCACAGTATGGGCCCCTTGGTCATTGAACACAGTACAGCACAGTATGGGCCTCTTGGTTCGTTGAGCACAGTACAGCACAGTATGGGCCCCTTGGTCGTTGAACTCAGTACAGCACAGTATGGGCCCCTTGGTTCAGTTCTGACAGGTGTACAAAATGTAAGCAACGATCGGCAATTGTGTATCACCCTTTAGAGAGTAGACAGGGCAGGTGACGAGAGTTGAACGAGGTCAGGCGCTCAGAAAGAAATGCTGAGCTTTGGCAGCTGGGAGTAATAGTGGAAAAAGACCTGATTTGGAAGAAAGCAGAGATCTTTGGGGTGTGGAAACAGGGGATGGACAGGGGTGCAGTGCAGCATGTTATGAGGCCAGAGGACCCCAAAACCCAGCAGCAATAGATATTCACCAAGACAAATGGTTACTTGAACAAAAGTTGCTTTTAATTATCTTTAAACATGAAAACAAAATCACACTTTAACTTATCACTATTAACCTAACTTCAGCCCCTTCTAATTCTAAGCACATGTGTATGTAATGTGTGTGTAAATTCAGAAAAGTTCTTTGATTCACAGTCCAATCTCACTTCTCATTCCTCCAAGTTCACTGGTTGCAGGCAATTCTTATACTGTGCACAGAATTTAACATTTATAAAGTTCACTAGGCTTTGGTGCTTGAAAGGTAAATGGTTACCACTCAGGAAGGCTCTTGTCGGTTTTCAGAGAGAGATTTGTTGTTCACTGGACATCCACAATGGATTCCTTTTTAATCAGCTACTTCAGTGTCTTGCCGAAGAAACTTGCCTCCTCAGGGTTCTCCAGATGATAACCTTTCAGGTCACAACAGAGTTCTTTTCTGTTTCACTTATTCAAAGTGAAACATTAGACACCCAGTCCTCTTCTCTTACATGAACCACAAGGGCTTCAACCAAGCTGAAATAAGCACTCAGTCGCCCAACCAGACATATAGACAAACAATACATATGTAGGACAAGCATTTCGTCTACACAAATAACTAAATAAATATTGTGAGCGGTTCCTTTGGTCATTCAGATTTCTTATAGGAAGAAGCTGTACCTCGGCCAATTGATACTCTTGTAGCTCTTTCCTGGCAGGAGCAGCTGCGTGCAGGGTGGAAGGGGCGTGAAGCGCCTCTTGGGTCTGACCTGCGGACATTTTTTGTTCTTCCCTCCCGGGAACACCCACACCCCTCTGAACGTCCCTCATTGGCTCTCTCTCTCTCTCTCTCTCTCTCTCCATTTAGATAGCAGTCCACCCTTTGATTCCTCCATCCAAGTTGCTTGACCTCGCACTTCCCAGCGTTCAGATGGGTGGGCGAAGGCTCGAGGCGCCAGCCGAGATGCGGAGCTCAGGGCAGCAGCTTTGGCCAGGATGGTGGGGGCCACCTTTCCGAGGGTGGGGTGGGAAGGGTGACAATAGAGCGGCCTGACCTCGGGGAGTGAGGCGGATGCTCAATCACCTGCTTTATCAAAAGCTGCCATAGGCACAAGACACTGAATGGCTCACCCTAATTTGAAAGAGGCAGGATGTCAGAATTATTGAATTTCTGTAAAAAACAAAGCTGGAGAAACTCAGTGTGCTTCATATAGCAAAGATAAAGATACAGAACTGACATTTCAGGCTTGAGCCCTTCATGAAAGTATGGAAAAATGTCGGCAGGCATCCGTAAGGGGACAAGTCCCAAAGGCAGGAGGCAAAAGGTGGAGAAGGGAGGGAGGGCACCCCAGGAAACAATGGGAGGAGGGATGGCCTGGTGAATAGAGAGGGAAGGGGGTGGAGAGCTGATGGTGGGGGGGGGGGGAGGGGGCGTAAGGAGAGCAGGCCAGCAGAAACCAGGAAAGTCTATGTCAATGCTATCCGGCCGGAGTGTGCCCAAACGGAAATTCAGGTGTGGTTCCTCTAATTTATGGGTGATTATTTTGGGACAGACACGTCAGCACAGGAGTGGGACGCTGAACTGAAATGGTCGGCCCCTGAGGTGGGGGGGGGGGGTGCCCCCCGTCACCAGTGCTTTCGTGTGATAATTATTGCGTTTCTGTCCTGGCTGTGTCAGCTTTCAGCTTTCTGTCTGTCTGGTGGTGTCACTGTGCAGCGGGCAAGCATTTACCTCCCCTGGCTCATTCAGTCATCTTGGAACTCCACCCATTTCCTGACACCACTTGTGCCGCCAGCGGCTTGTATTTTGCTGGAAATCAATAAACTATAAATATTTATAAGCCCAGATGTAGCAGCACCCACTTAAACAGCTGCCATTAGATGATCTCAATAATTCACAGGGCAGCATTCTGGGGAAGCATTGGCCAAAATCAATGTCTGGCAAATTTAAGCCTTGCTTGGGAACAAAAGTTTGATGACCATTCATCCAACCTGTCAAATTAATTGTTGCTACCCACTCTTCACTGAGAGAAACTGCTCGCCAGGGGTGTAGGCAGCTGGACAGGCTGCCTCTCCACCATCCAAACACTGTCAGGCAGGGCACTCAGAATTTATTGTCGTGAACTAGTCACGAAATTCGTTGTTTTGCGGTAAATGTTTACATAAACCGTCTCATTAAAACAAAAGTCAAAGTGTAATGCAGTGAGTGCATTTCATTGGTCATTCAGGAATCTGATGGTGGAGAAGCTGTCCTTGTGCTGCTGGGTGCTCGTCTTCAGATCATTTCCCGAATGGTAGCAGAGTGGTGGGGGTCCTTGAGGATAGAGGCTGCTTTCTTAAGACACTGCCACACGTAGATCTCTGGAAGTTCATGACCACATCTCAGCCGGTGCCTCGAGTGCCCCCCGCCCACCCGACTCAACGTTGGGCAATGTGAGGTCAGGCAACTGGGTTGGAGGATTCAAAAGGTGGGCTGCTATCTCAATGGAGGGCAAGCGAACGAAGGAGGTTCAGACTGGAATTCCCTTCTGTGACTTGAATGTTTTCATTCATGGAGTCAGTTGAGGTGGTTTTGGCAGAGAGTGGTCCAGGGCAAAGATATTAATGGAGCAACTCGGCGAAGGTTAACCTAACACTGGGGCACAGAGATTGATGGTGTGAAGGAATATAGGGGGAACAGTGAAGAGGAATCAAGAGGGGAGATAGAAGTTTCCACACAGCCAGTGAGAGATGATGGGATGTGGAGAATGTTACCTAAACCATCCAAACACCACCACCCGTTCCAACACCACCTTCTGTCCCATCACCATCACCCGTCCCATCACCTCTTGCTTCTCCAGCACATTTGTGTGTCGCACTTGACCCTAGATTCTGCAGACCTTCTTGTTTAACTCGAAGAGGCAGGAGGTGCAGATTTAATGAAGACCGCTGATAAACGTGTCCCTCACCCCAGAGCAGAGGTGGCCACAGATTGTACAGCATCCAGAGGAAGTACAACATTTCAGGACGAGCCCTTTGTCAGGTGTAATAAATATGTAGGTAGTTGAGTGAATAAAATGGTGGGGGCGGATCCTGTATCCACCGATGACCTCGAACTGTTGGCCTGAGCTCCTTTCCCTTCCCCGTCCTCCCTTCTCTCCTCCTTTCATAAGACATAGGGTATTCAAGGGGAGATTGGGGATAAATAAGATAGAAATAGGAGAATAAGGAAAATGTTGGATGTTGTAGGAATGTTGTCTTATAAAGAGTTGAAAATAAGAAAACAGAAATGGAAAAGGAGGAAAGGTAATGATGGAAAAACGGAAAGAGAAGACAAACAAAATATAAAAGGGCTACGCTGAACTATATGACTTTAAATATTAATGGAATACATAACCATATTAAAAGGAAGAAACTACTAAACTTAAATGAATAAATGTATTCCATTAGAAAAAATAACATATAGGTTAAGAAATAATATTGAAATATTCGAACAAGTTTAGGAGCCTTACATTAAATACAATAGCGAAAACCTACCGGGGACAAACATTACCTAAGTTGATGGAAGGAGAAGGAAAGAAAAGAATGGACTCAGTAGAATTTCTGGTGTATTTTTGTTGAATGACAACATTGTCTGACTGGCTTAATGCAACCTAGATTGTATACCTAAAATGGATGGGGGGGGGTGGGGTGGGTGGGTGGCTTGGGAGGAGGGGGGGGGGAGAAAAAGTCACTGTATATGTGTGAAAAAGATATAGTGTACATCATGGCTAATGTGATTTATGGTGTGAAAAATAAAAAATTAAAAAAAAAAGACATAGGGTATTCAGCCCGTCGAGTTTACCTCGCCATTTAATCAGGAGCAGATCCATCTTCCCACTCAGCCGATCTACCAACTCAGACGTCTTTGGGATGTGGGAGGAAACCAGAGGAGAATGCGTGGCCATCAGGAAAACATGCCAACTCCACGTTGGCCACTCCGGAGTTCAGGATCAAACCGGGGTCTCTGGGTCTGTGGGGCAGCGGTTCTACCTGCTGCACCACTGCGTCACTCTGTGATGCTGAGGGAGGTTCCCTTCAGATTGGTGGAAGGATGTTTGTTTGAAAGCAGCTCGCACTTAAAGTGATGGGAAGCCATCAGTGGAGTCTATGGCTGGGATGTGGGATGTGGGATCTTGGGTAAAATCACAGCAGGTCAAACAGTGCACTTTATACAGCAAAGATCAAGCTACGTCACCCTTCATTGAGGTATCTTTGCTGTATAAAGTACATTGTTTGACCTGCTCCATTGTGATGAACTTCAATCACGGCGTCTGCAGAATTTCGTGTTTTACTCCTCTCTTAATTGAGAATTAGGGGTAAAAGTCCAGATGCCAGAAATCCGGACTACAAGTAGACCTGAACTTACAATGGAGTTCGGTTCTGGGGTTCACACCGTAAGTAGAAATGATCGTAACTTGAAATTGGACAAGAAAACACAAGATTTTCTGAAAAAGCACGAGATTTGCCAAAAACTGTGAGATTTGCCAAAAAATAAATGAGAACAGAACCATTGTAACTTTTAAATATCACATGTTGGGATATCGTAAGTTGGGGTCTGTCTGTACCCCAGAATCCGGTCTCTCAAATGTTTTAAATTGAGCGTGTTCGTATGCATCACAGATGCCCAGCGCAACAAATGACCACACTTAATACAGGTAGTATTATCACAAAGGCATTCATTGTAGACTGTGTTTTTCTTTTACAGTGTTCATTTTTAACACAATGTCAAGCATTTCATGCTTTTCCTGTAGTGAAAAAAATTGTGTTTATATTTTTGTCAAGCGTTGACTTTATTTTTCTTTAAAACTGCTCGCTATTGAATGAAGCGTGCTGTATTTCCTAACAAATAATCTATCAAAATTTACCCATTCATCTCCTCTGTATTCCTCCTTAAATTTGAAATTTAAAAGTACTGATCTAGAATCTAGAAAATCCAAAAATCCAGACCGACCCAATCCTTGAGCAGTCAGGGTTTGCAGAATCATTGGGTGTAATTGGGCTCATGGGCCAGAAGGGCCTGTTACCATGCTGTATGTCTACATTTAAAAACAAGCCAATTTTGCTTTTCATTTATTCCTTGGAGAGGAAAGGTTTAGAAGGGTTATGGTCTGAAAATAGGCAAAAGAGACAAGCTTGGTCAGGATGGAGAAGTTAGATCGAAGAACCTACTTCTGCTCTGTCGAACTCTGACTCTTGACCCAGGTTGTGCACAATCTTTTAGTTAGACTGAGGCGTGTTTGCTGGGTGGATAGATGTGAATTCCAGGATTAGTTAAAGAGCACCAAGGATGGAATGAGGGAGTTAACATTGGACAATGAAGATTTTGCTTCCTGAACACCTCTGGTGTATTTCATGGATGGATTTTGGGCTTCCGATCACGAAAATCACCTTAACATTTTCCTATCATGTACTTTTTTTTGAGATATGATCTATTTTTGTAATTTCCTGTTGTATTTTAAATCTACTTCAAGTATACAAAACCATGAACTGCAACATGTCATTGAAAATTCATTTTCTGCCTTCGCACTTGGAAGTCTTCCCTGCTGATCTTGGTGATGAATGTGGTGAAAGGCTTCACCGGGACATTGCGACCATGGAAAAGCGGGATCAGGGCGACTGGAATCCATCAATGCCGGCCGACTATTGTTGGACACTGGCATGAGAGGCATCAGATGCTAAGTACAAACGAGAATCAGTGGCAAAACATTTTTAGGTCAGTTGAACTAACGCAATGTGTCAGATTTGTTAAGCAATTAAACGTGCTAAATTCAATAAAAGTTAATTTAATATTTCTTCAACTTCCTATGTGATACAACAAACCTGAATTTATCTTTGTGTTCAGTTTGAAGTTGTCTATCATAATCCCCAGAAAACAAACCTTATGGAAAAAAATTGTTGTTCGGTGTTAACTAATGAATCATTCAGAATCTAAAGTGATTGTCATGGCAAGACTACAGGTAGGTGTTCTTTCAGGTTCTAGGCATCACTAGGTTCTTGCTACAGGACATTCAACTTTTGACCCTCTCTCAGAGCCTGAGAGCTCATGTGGCAGGTAAGGTTGAGTTCCTGGTGAATATTGATCAAGGGATATTGGTGGTGGGGATTCCAGTGATGATGCCAGTGTATTGATGGTGGGGGTTCCAGTGGTGACTCCAGGGTGTTGGTGGTGGGGATTCCAGTGGTTGTTCCAGGGATCAGTGGTGGGGATTCCAGTGATGATGCCAGGTTATCAGTGGTGGGGATTTCAGTGGTGACTCCAGGGTGTTGGTGGTGGAGATTCCACAGATGTGGGTGTATGTTTGTGTGTGTGTGTGTGTGTGTGTGTGTGTGTGTGTGTGTGTGTGTGTGTGTGTGTGTGTGTGTGTGTGTGTGTGTGTGTGCGTGCGTGCGTGCGTGCGCGCGTGGAGTGCACGTGCATGTGTCGACAGAACCAGCATGTGAATGTACCTACAATGCACCTTCAAGTTACCCACAATGCAGCTTCAAGTTACCACAATACACCTTCAAGTTATCCTGCATTAAACTGTAAGCTGCATAAAAAAACTCATGGACTGTTTCACCATTAAAATTCTCATCAGCGCTGGTTTCCATTGGTGACAGGTCCCAGGCTTTTCAGTGAAAGGTTCGATAGATCATTGAGAGCCTCTCTTCATCTCCCTCCTTCAGCCAGAAGGCAGAGATTGCTCACTGACACTGCAATTATTCCTTACTGTCTTTATCCTGATGTTTTTTTTATTTTGTGATACATTTAGTTTCATTCACCTTCTGCTTGAACCTCTCCTTCCCAGACTGAAAGCTCATACTTACAAGTCATGTTGACCAGCTGGCTAATTCCCTTCCTGTTGAAGCATCTTTGCTCTATAAAGGACACTGTTTGACCTGCTGAGTCTCTCCAATGTTGTGTTTTTACTTCAACCACGGTTTCTGCAGATTTTTGTGTTTTACTTCACATTCTCTTTTGTAGATCAGCAGAGAAAGGAGGCATCATTAGAAATTTTTTTTTAACCCAAAAATATTTATTCCAAGAAATTATTGACCAAAGGAAATCGGTTCAAAGTCTCTTCCCACCCTTGGTTCCATATCCATACATTTCCATTGCTGTACGTTGCTGTATTAATTTCTATTTACAGCATTACCACCACTGTGACCCCCTTCTCCTTCTTTGTTCCAGTGGCTTCCCCTCAGTCTCAGCCCCTCAATGCCCGGGAATGTGAGGACTCCAGACTGTGGGGTCCTTTCCCACAGTGTCCTCGCGTTGGCTGCATCAAGCCTCAGCACGCACTGCTGCAGCCTGGAGTCGGCAAAGTTTCCCTCGCTGACATCTCTGTACGCCGATAGACCATCAGGTTTCAGGCAGACCAAAGTGCATCTTTCACCCGAGCTGAGGGTCCTCCAGCAGTTCAGAATGTCCAACTCTGTGTGTGTCCCTGGGAGCAGCCCTTAAATCAGAGAATCCTATTGCAAATCTAATTACTGAGTGCAAACACCTTGTGAACCTGAAGGAGTCCGGATGTGCATTGGGGAGATGGGATGCGGATTGGAGATCATTTCAATGAGCATCTTTGCTCTGTCCACTTCAATTTCTCCTCCCATTGCCATACCGACATGACTGTTCATGCCCTCGTGTACTGCCAAACCAAGGCCACCCACCAACTGGAGGAACCACACCTCTAATGTCAGCAGTTTCCAACCAGACAGCATTAACATCATAGAAGTATACAGTACTTCAGCTTAGAAACAGGTCATCCAGCCCTTTTAGTCCATGCCGATAACATCATACCACTGATCTGCACCCATTCCATAACCCTCCAGATTTCTCCCATCAATGTATCTATCCAATTTATTGACCACGTCAGATAGTAACTCGTTCCACACTCCCACCACTCTCTGAGTGAAAAGGTTCCCTCCTAAACCTTTCCCCTTTAACTGGGTAAGCAAATATGCAGATGATATGAAAATAGGGGAGTGGTGGATAGTGAGGAAGGTTTTCTTGGATTACAGAAGGATTTGGTTTGTTTGGAAAAGTGGGCTGAAAGATGGCAGATGGAATTTAATGTAGGCAAGTGAGAGGTGCTGCATTTCAGAAAAAATAACCAAAATAGGATCTATGCAGTGAATGGGAGGGCATTGACGTATGCAGAGGAACAGAGGGAGTTATGGTACAGAGTTCCTTGAAGGTGGATTCCCATGGTTAAGAAGGCATATGGCATGCTGGCCTTCATAAATCATAGTATAGAGTATAGGAGCTGGGAACTGATGCTGTGACTGTTTAGGGCAGGGGTGTCAAAGTCAAATTCACGGAGGGCCAAAATTAAAAACTTGGACTAAGTCGAGGGCCGAACTTAATATTTATTGAAAATTTTCAACAACATCTGCATGTTTTCTCTTCTTTCAACATATGTAATGTTAAACTTTTTCTTATTAAAATAAATGTTTAATAATAGTTTTGGATAAACTCTTTCCAGAAGCATTAACAAATGAGAAATAAAATATTCAATAAATAATATTTCTCTATAGAGGATTTGTCAAATGTTGCTAGTGTGCTGTCGAATAGTAAAATCTGAGGGCTATTGAGAATGTGGGAGAATAACATGATTCCTGAAACAATCAAATGGGTGACTGATTGTGGGCATGAACTCTAGCAGGGTTATTTGCCATGCCCTTTTTCCATTGGTACAGATATCCTTTGATTTACACACTTTTCAAGTTTTATGCCTAATGAGCTTGTATCCAGGTGCAGGACCATTTTTAACCAGGAATATATTTATCACCGTGATATGAAACTATTGGAAGATCGTTTTATCTTCACACACACACACACACAGATTAAAGTTCATAATACTTACTCAGGCCTGTGTGCGGGAAGGCGGGGTTTGCGGGCGATCGGGTTGGACAACGACAATGCGGGGGCATCGGATCTCGCTGCAGGGCGGCATCTCGGCGGATCAGCGGCCCCGTCACCGTGAGTTGCGGATCGGCCTGCGGCAGGGAGGGGGAGTGGGCAACGGTCCTGGCGAGGTCAGGCCCGAGGCCCGAGGCTTCCGGTTCCGGGCACTGGGAAGCGGCCTTGGCTTCCCCTGACACCGGCCAGGCCCCAAAACTAGAGTCCATGGTGAGACCCTGCAACGTAAACAGAGGAGGTGGGGGCGATTAGCAGGCTGACGCCAATGCATTCTGGGATTTGTTGTATTACTGTGCATGCGCTATACTGGCGCGGCGGCCAGCGGGCCACCTCTAATACATTTTTGAAATGATCTTGTGGGCCAAATATAATTATATCGCGGGACAAATTTGGCCCGCCGGCCAGAGTTTGACATGTGTGATTTAGGGCATTGGTGAGGCCAGGTTTGGAGTACTGTGCTCAGTTCTGGTCTCCAAATTATAGAAAGGATATAAATAAGGTGGAGAGAGAGAAGGTTTACAAGGATGTTGCCTGGCTTACAACATCTAGGGTACAGAGAAAGATTAAGGAGACTGGGACTTTATTCATTGGAATGTAGACGATTGAGTGGGGATTTGATAGAGGTATTTAAAATTATGAAGAGAATAGATAGACTAGACGTGAGTAGACTCTTTCCCCTGAGGGCAGGGGAGGTTGGAACAAGAGGGCATAAGTAGAGGGTAAGGGGGTAAAACTTTAAGAAAAATGTTAGAGAATGCTTCTTCACTCAGAGAGTGGTGGCAGAATGGAATGATCTTCCAGAGGAGATAGTTGCAGCAGGGACCTTTCTGTCATTTAAGAGAGGTTGGATGTGTACATGAATATGAGGGTTTGGAGGGTTATGGGTGGAGAGTGGGAGGGGGGAACTAGTGGAGTTGTTCAAGTGAACAAGTGTGGCCTGTTTCCGTGCTGTAAACTGTTATATGGTTAAAGCCATGTCCTCTTGTATTTATCTCTCTTAATCTAAGTGGAAAGAGCCTACTCGCATTTATTCTGTCTATACTTCTCATAATCCTGTAAACCTCTATCAAATCTCCCCTCATTCTTCTATGCACCAAGGAATAAAGTCCTAACCTGTTTAACCTTTCCCTGTAATTCAGTCCCTGAAATCTGGGCAACATTCTAGTAAATCTTATCCGCACACTTTCACTCTTACTGATATGCTTCCTGTAGTTTGGCGACCAGAACTGCACACAATACTCCAAATTTGGCCTCACTAATGTCTTATACAGCATCACCATAACATACCAACTCCTGTACTCAATATTTTGATTTATGAAGGCCAAGATGACAAAAGCTCTCTTCACAACTCTATCGACCTGTGATGTCACTTTCAGGGAATTATGTATCCGTATTCCCAGATCTGTTTGTTCCTCCGCACTCCTCAGTGCCCGACCATTTACTGTGTATGTCCTACATTGGTTTGTCCCTCCGAAATGCAACACCTCACACTTGTCCGCATTAAACTCCATCTGCCATTTTTCAGCCCATTCTCCCAGCTGGTCCAGATCCCTCTGCGAGCTTTGAAATCCTTCCTCGCTGTCCACAACGCCTCCAATCTTAGTGTCATCAGCAAACTTGCTGATTGAATTTACCACATGATCATCCAGATCATTGATATAGAACAACAAATTTCCAATTCTCCAATTTCTATTAACCCCCTCCCCGAGTCTTTCCCTTTCCCTATCCTTCCGTCTCCTATCTTCCAGCTCACCACCCCCTTTCCTATCAGGGAGTTACCCTCTGCCCTCTCTCCTAATCACCTCAGCTATTTTCTCTCCTGCTGTCCCACCTGTATTGACCTATGACCCCTGACCAGTGCTCCTTCCCCTTGCCCCTCCTACCCCTTCCCTCCTACCCCTTCCCTCCTTCCCATATTTTTATACAGGCAATTGGCTTATTTTTGTTACTTATACCCAATGGAGGACCCAGGCCCGAAACGTTAGTTACCCTTTACACCCTGTGATGCTGCAGGACCTGCTGTGTTTCTCAAGCACATTTGTGTATTGAAAAGTAACTGTGCGGCAAACCAGTATGCAGTGCATCCACACAGACCACATCCAGTGTGAAGTTCGGGTGCTGGGAGAGTCGGATCCCCTGGGGTCTTCCCCAGCAATGGAGGTGAACACAGTAGGTCTGGAACAAGGCCCACACGGTCCCGAGCCGGTCAGTCACCCCTGGGCCTGTCTGGGAAGAAGGCGACCTGCCTGATGGGTGTTATTGATATTGTAGGAGGAGCGAGCCAGATACACAACCCCTCGATTGGAGTCTCAGAGCTTCCCAAGTGGCCAATTAATAGCAAATGAGGAGGTTGCGTGAACAGTCAGCAAATTCACCGCACTCTGAAAAGTTTTTTTAATTCTTGTGAATTTTATTTACAGGTGGCGTGACGCGGGGTTTGAATCCCGCGCTGTCCGTAAGGAGTTTGTATATTCTCCCTGTGTCTGCCTGGGTTTCCTCTTGGCCAGTGGTTCTCAACCTTTTTCTTTCCACTTACATCCCACTTTAAGTAATCCCTATGCCATCGGTGCTCTGTGATTAGTTAAGGTGGGATGTGGGTGGGAAGGGAAGGTTGAGAACTGCCCTAAACCCAATTCTTATTGAAATATTTTGCTTGAGAAAAATTGCCATTGGCCCATTTCCCTTTGGATTCTGAAACCGTGCACATAACGAGTCAGTCACAGAGCTCTGATGGCGTCGGGATTACTTAAAGTGGGATGTGAGTGGGAAGAAAAAGGTTGAGAACCACCTGGTCCGTGTGCTCCAGATTCCTCTCTCCCTCCCAAACGTACCGGGTGTTGTAGATCAATTGGGTGCATTTGGATGGCATGGGGTTGTGGGGTGAAAGGGCCTGTTACTGTGTTGTATGTCTGAAAGTAAAATTTAAAAAATATCTTTTGGACCAAAATAAGGTGCAGAAAAACTTCTGGATGTCATTTCAGTGAAATCTGAAAGATTGTAATCTGGCTGTACTCCCACTCTCTCTCCACCTCTCACACCTACCACCCTATAACTCTTAGCCCTTCTCCCAGCTTCTTTCCCTCTTTATATCACCTCCCATCCCGTTTACTTCAGCCTTGATAAAAGGACCAGGCCCGGAATGTTACTGACCGTTTCTATGTCTGCAACCTGTTGAGTTCCTCAAGTAATTCTTTCTGTGCTCAAGAGTGTGGACTGTAAGATGTGTTCCCGCCCACGCATCAGAAATGTTGTCTTTATTTATTGGTTTTTCACGATTGGAGGCTTCCTTTTCCTGCACTGAGACTGTAGATAAGACCCTTCACCTTGTTCCTGTCTCTTACAAGACTGGATGTTGAACCAACAAGCCGTTTCCTTCAGATCTATTGGTGCCGGTCGAATAGTTATTGTTCCTCGGATCTTGTAGTTTCCCACGGACACAGGGAGGATTGGGAATACGTACTTTTCTCTCTTCGTCTGCCACTCAGTCGGAGCTGCTGAGAGTTAGCAGGAATCCTTCGCTCGTTCCTGCCGCACTCAGGAAAGGAATTTAAAGGGAGAGAAAAATGATGCTCCATTTCATTGCTGTTTTCTTATCTCTGGGACTCGTTTGGTTGAAGGAACATGTGGAGGAGCCTGCAAATGCAGACAGGCACAAGGATTTCTCAATCAACGAGGCAAGATTGGGCAAACAGCAAGTGAAGCCTCGTCACCCGGTCCTTGGAAAGGTTGAAGGACGTACTGACACCCATTTGGATGGATGGGGGTATGAAATGGTTCAGGGGACCAACCAGCCTTATTCTTACATCCGTACCACCATCTCTGGCACATCCAGGAGGCAGACGTCTATCACCAGAACACGGGTACCCTTAAATTCCACTCCAGACAGGCAAGTACCACAGTCACGTATCTTCCTCTGCAGGACAAAACATCTTCAACCAGGGGGTTTTGGAGAGCTGGGTGCTCCATACTCCACTTTATCATGGATGAAAGCTCAGAGGCAGCATGAAGATTTAGGAGGGGAAGGTTTTTTTTGGGGGGGGAAATCAGTGACAAGGCAGTGATCCGAGTGTGGACAGTGGGCAGTGTTCCCCTGGGAACATTGGGACTCCACATGACACAGGAAGCGTTCCTGGGAATGGACGTACTGATCCAGTCATTTCCAAGAGGGCTGTGATGGAATTATAGAGAGAGAAAGACTATCAGCTATTTGGGATCTGAGAACCTAGGATGAAGCTCTGGGCCTTGGGTGTGTGTGTGTGTGTGTGTGTGTGTGTGTGTGTGTGTGTGTGTGTGTGTGTGTGTGTGTGTGTGTGTGTGTGTGTGTGTGTGTGTGTGTGTGTGTGTGTGTGTGTGTGTGTGTGTGTGTGTGTGTGTGTGTGTGTACGCTCATTTGTAAGTATGTGTATGTGCACATTTGTGTAAGTGTGTGTGTGTGCACGCGCATGTGCATGAATGTGTGTGTAAGCATGTGTGCGTACCAGTAGTAAAGCCCTTGCTCCTGTCCCCTGGAATGATGGAGAGCCATACTAGTGATGTATACATGCACAGCCGGGCTGGTCAAGTTAACAGTTCCTGCAATAGTTGGCCTTATTGTAACTCGAAGAATTAACACATGATCAATGGGCAGCAGAGGCCACCGGCTCCTGGGATTGCCAGTCAGGAGACGGTCTGAGTGTGGCCAGGGACAGGATTTGTCTCAGAAGAGTTGAGGACATTTTCCATTGGAAACTGAGCTTGACAAGACTGCCAACGTTTTGCAACCTCATGTGTTTTTCTGAGGTTAGGTGTTGTTTAACCAGCTCCCAAATTCCATTAAGCAGCTCCTGCCATTGGCTGAGGTCCCAGTGTTGGACGTGGGTGATGACTGAAGACCCACCATAACTGTCCTGCGGCAAATTGAATCAGCCGTAGGGCATCTGACACAGACCTGCGAGCCCTTTCGGTGAGAGGAACTCAGTCAATGTCACAATTGGATTTAAGATGTTGATGAGGCCCCTTTTGGAGTATTATGTTCTGTTCTGGTCACCATGCTATGGGAAAGTTGTTGTCAAGCTAGAGATGGTGCAGAGAAGATGAACGAGGATGTTGCTCAGACTTGGAGGCTTGAGTGATCGGGGGAGATTGAGTGGGTTGGGGCTTTATTCCTTGAACAACAGGATCTCATGTACAAAATCATGAATAGATGGGGTGAATGTAGAGAGTCTTTTGCCCAGAGCAGGGGAATCAATAACTAGAGAACACAGGTGCTGCGCGGAGGTTTAAATGAAACCTGAGAGGTAACATTTTTTTACACAGAGATACAGCATGGTTAACTGCCCTTCCAGCCTATGGGTGTGTGACCAATTACGCTTCTAACCCCCGTATGTCATGGTAGGCTTAGCATTTAGCGCAACGCTGTTACCGCGCCAGTGATCGGGACTAGGGTTCAAATCCTGCGTTGTCTGTTAGGAGTTTGTACCTTCTCCCCGTGCCTGTGTGGGTTTTTCCCGGGGGTTCCAGTTTCCTCCCACCCTTCAAAACCTGTTGAGGGTTGCAGACCCAGGGAGAACGCGCAAAGTCCTTACAGGCAATGCTGGATTTGAACCCAGGTCAGTGGTGGTGGGCACATTTAAGAGTAATTATTGAACTTACTGAATACAGAGAACTGCGACTGTTTTAAATATACAAAGGAGACTTCATTTATTCATGCATAGGATCTGGTTGACATGAGTAAAGCCATTTGTTCTCAAACAATTCTGCTGGAACATTTTTTACTGCAGTTATGTTACAGTGAGCCATGAGTTATTGGCCAGACTGAGTAAAGGCAACAGAACTGCTTTTCCTAAGGACATTTGGTGTCTGCAGACATCAGAGATGAGCTTGAAATGAAACAGGAAAATCTGCAGATGTTGGAGTCTAGTGCAGTGCACATAAGTGCTGGAGAAACTCAGCAGGTCACGTACCCTCCTTAGGAAGTAAAACCAATGTTTCAGGCCTGAGCCTGAAATATAAAAGTGGGGGGGGGGGGGGGGGTTGGGGAGTGTGGAGGAGGAGATGAGGGAGGAAAGGGGAGGGGAACCACAGGCTGAAAGGTAAGAGGTGGCCAGAGGTGGGAGGGCGGAAGAGAAAAAAATTGAGAAGGGGGGAGAGAGGGTAGAGGGATCAGAAGGGCAGCTCTCTGATAGCAGAAGGAGGGGAAGGGGGTAGGGAGCTGGAGGGAAGAGGACAGAGGGATAAGGAAAGAGAAAAACAGGAGGATGGGATTAACAGAGACTGGAGAAGTTAATGCCACCAGGGTTCCCACTTTAAGTAATCCCTATGCCATTAGTGCTCTGTGATTAGTAAGGGATCGCTTAAAGCGGTATGTGAGTGGGCTAAAAAAAAAGGTTGAGAACCACTGCTCTAGGCCCATTTGTTACTGAAATATTTGGCTTGAGAAAAATTGTTGTTGGCCCATTTCTTTCGGAGTTCTGAAACCATGCACATAATGCTGTCAATGAGGTACGATTAAAACAGGGATTTTCACATTTTTTCTTTCGGCCCACATCCCATCTTAAGCAATCCCTTACTAATCACAGAGCACCGATGGCATAGGGATTACTTAAAGTAGTATGTGAGTGGAAAGAAAACCACTGGGTTAAGAGGTGGCCCCAGTCAGGATATAAGGTGTTCTTCCAATATGGTTTGGCAGAGCAACTTAATACTCCTTTTCTTTTCAGAAACTGGTGTGCGTTTGTAAAGTCCAGATTGTCCACTGTTGCAGTTTTGTGCCGAGTGGAGCCGTGTGTGAATGGGATGGTGAACTGCCGAAATACTGTGTAAGTAACCGTGAAGTGAAATCAAATACCATAGGGCCATGGGGCAGGATTGAGAAGCATGTCATTGGACAAGAGGATGAGCAGAAGAGGTCAGGTATACTACTGCCTATCCACCTGACTTGTTCCTGCAATGGCAGGACTGATGTATGGGCCAGGGTTCAATATAAAAATGTGCTGGGGAAACTCACCAGGTCACGCTGCATTTGTAAACGGTGACCAACATTTCAGGCCTGGGCACTTCACTAGTTATATTAGGGTCATCGGAGATAAGAATGGAAGGGAATCTTATTGAGACGCATAATATAGATGTTAGAAGAACCATAGATGTTGGAAGAATGTTCCCGATATTGGAGAAGTCCGGAACAAAGGAGTCACAGTTCAAATGATAAAAGCAAGGCTATTTAGGATGGAGATAGGAAGAAACATCTTCACTTAGAGAGTTGTAGAGCTCTCTACCACAGAAAGCCATTGAGTTCATTTGGTATCTGGCACCAATGCCGTATAAGTGAATTTTCCGGGTGCTTGAGACTGTGTTGCGTGATTGGCCAACTAACTGCTAGGGGGCATTAATTTTAAACTCCCGTATTTTTTTACTAATTTGAGATGCTGGGCTTCATTAATAGGGGGATTGAGTTCAGGAGTAGAGAGGTCATGTTGCAACTCTCTGGTGAGACCACACTTAAAGAGTATTGTGTTAAATTCTGGTCACCTCATTACAGGAAGGATGTGGAAGCTGTGGAGAGGGTGCAGAGGAGATTTACCAGGATGTTACCTGGATTGGAAAATAAGTCTTCTGGGGCAAGGTTAGCTGAGCTAGGGATTTTCTCTTTGGAGAGTAGAAGGATGAGAGGAGACTTGATAGAGGTCTACAAGAGAGGTGGACAGCCAGCGCCTGTTTCCTAGGGCAGGATCAGCAACACCAGAGGACATTTTTACTGTGAAGGGAGGGACGTTTAGGGGAGACATCAGGGGTACATTTTTTTTACACCGAGTTGTGGGTGCTGGAATGCCTTGCTAGGGATGGTGCCGGAGGCTGAATCATTAGGGGAATTTAAGAGATTCTAGACAGGCACACGGATGGAACAAAATTAGAGGGTTACAGGGTAGGGAAGGTTTCGTACATTTTTAAAGGAATATATGGTTCGGCGCTACATCTAGGGCCGAAAGGCCTGTACTGTGCTGTAGCATTCTATTTTACGCAATTTCTTTTGCTGGTTGTTTAGATTTCGGATAGCGGGGGTTTTAAAAAGAGTTGATGTGGCCCCTTTGGTGAAAGGTTTGGGGAGAAATCAAGACCAGGGAATTGAAGTCACATGATCGGCCATGATCGTGTGAGTGGTGGAGCAGACTCGAAGGGCTAAATGGCCTTCTCCTGTCATTCTTTTCTATAATTCTACGGTGATGGGAGATGGTTGCATGATGGAGCAGTGACTGGGAGTTTGAGGAGGGATGTGATTTGGAAGAGTCGATGGTTCCTCAGACACCTGGTTGAAGTTTGGGGTAAGGGGCTTCGATGGTGTATTGATGAAACAGGCCATCTCGGCCCTTCTAGTCTGCACCAATTTAAGTGAAACTCCACTAGTTCCACCTACCTGCTCCCTGCCCATAACCCTCCAACCCCCTCACATCCATGTACTCATCCAATCTCCTCTTAAATGACAGATTTGACCCTGCTGCAACCACCTCTTCCGAAAGCTCATTCCACTCAGCCACCACTCTCTGAGCAAAGAAGCTTCCTCTTATGTGACTTCTAAAGTTTTTCCCCTTAACCCTTAACTTATGAACTTATGACCCCCTCGTCCCTATCTCCCCTACCCTCAAGGGGAAGAGCCTATTCACATCTACTCTATCTATTCCCCTCATAATTTATATACCTCTATCAAATCCCCCCTTGACCTTCTACGCTCCAATAAATAAAGACCCAGTCTTTCTTCGTATTCTATATACTGCAATCCAGGCAACATTTTAGTAAATCTTCTCTGCACCCTCTTTACCTTATTGATATCCTTCCAGAACTGCACACAATTTTCCAAACTTGGCCTCACCAATGCCTTTACTGCACCAGCGATCGGGACTGGACCTGGGTTCGAATCCCTCATTGTTTGTAAGCAGTTTGTACATTCTTCCCGTGTCTGCGTGAGTTTCCTCCCACTGTTCAAAATGTACCGGGGGTGTAGGTTAATGGGGTGTAAATGAGGCAGCACAGACTCGTAGGGCCAAATTGGGCTGTTACAAGGCTCCATGTCTAAATTTTAAATTTAAATAGGTAGGGAGGCATATTGGAAATGGGTCCCTGGAATTCAGATACCTACAGCTCGGAATGGGCTCCATGGATTCTGATGATAATAACGCTGGAGGAACTCAGCCAGTCTTCCATAGGAGGTAAAGATGTATTACCGACATTTCGGGCCTGAGCCCTTCTTAAGGGTGTGAGCAAAAAGCAGGCAGGTGTCTGAATTAGAAGGCTGGGGAGGGAGGGACAGGCAGAGGGAGGAGTGCAGACCAACAGACAAAGGGCGTTCCTCCAGGATTTTTGTGCTTTTACAGCGTTCACATTGTCAGCAGACTTTTTTGTTTCACCCCAGGAATTCTGATGGCCACAGTCTCTCTGAGGGCTGGATGACAAAATGAAAAGAGCCATAAGATGTTAGTCAAATCATACTCCAACACATTTAATCCCATTTAAATTCGTCATGATTCACCTCATTATCCTTTGTCTCTTTGTACACTCAGTTTAGAAAAAAGGAACGAGATTCATTCTTTAGTCAGGACAAGTGGACAGAAGTGGCAACACTGTTCTCTCTCAGCTGTGCATGTGCACGTTTTGCAGCCAGTGCACGAAGGAAATTAATGTGTGCACAAAAGGTTTGTGACCTAAAGTAATGTAGTCATTAATAATTATTCTTATTGGCTAACTGTTTCTGTTCATTAGTAGGTCAGTTTTTCAAATACCACATTTGATGTTTTATTTAATGGAACAACAAAGTACAGAATAAAATCTTCTAAAATAAAATATGCTACTTCATAGAATGCAATCGTACTGTATGATATTTAAAACATGCCAATACAGGTCTATTGGCCATGAGAGATCGGCTGTGCCAAAATGATCCTGCAGCAATTTCTTTCTTCTTCAATATTTTTATTGAAATTCCTCATTAAAAAATACATAAGAATACATATTAAAAGTCAAAAATAAAATTACAGAATATATTACACTCAGATCACACTATTTCATCCACATTCTTAATCAAACAAATTATATTAAGTAATATTTTGTTATAAAAAATAAATTAGAGGGAACATTGGTGGGGAGTAACCTTGGGTTGTCAGAAGGTGGGACCGGGAGAAATGGAAACACCATTCAACTGCAAAATTTTTAGCTGCTGTTGGAGTGAAAAACTCAGAAATGCTGGACGCTGCAAGATCCTCCAGGATTTATGTGGTTTTTACTACAATCACAGCATCTGCAGACTTCCATGTTTCATGCATTCACTGTGAAATCTCTTCAAGGGAAACTTACCCTGAAGAGGTCCTCCTCAATGGATGCTGCGAGACCTCCTGCATTTCTGTGCTTTTAGCTACCAATGGTTGTGGGTTCACTCAAACCAGTAGCAGGCCCTTCTCTGGAGCTGAGAAATGGCACGAGGCATTAACAGAAGTGGCCTCTACTTTCAGGTACCAGCTTAAACCCATGTACAAGATGAAGCAGATGATCGTCACCTCTTTGGAGTGGAGGTGTTGCCCAGGGCACACGGGATCCAATTGTGAACACACAGGTAATTGGTGTTGGGGCTCCTGAATGTGATTGGAGGATGGTTACTAACATCAGCTGACAGAGTTAAGGGGCTGACTCTGGCCGTGATAGCAGGAAGATTCTATTGGGATGAATATTCAGAATCAGAATTTATTGTCATGAATATGTCACAAAATTTGTTGCTTTGCGGTTGCATCAAAGGGCAAATATTACTGTAAAGTTACATTTAAAAATAAAAAAGTTAGTGCAAAAATGAGGTAAAAGTGAGGTTGTGTCTGGGGTTCATTGTCCATTCAGAAATTTGATGGCGGCGGGGAAGAAGCTGTCCTTGTGCCGCTGAGAGCTCGTCTTCAGGCTCCTGGACCTCCTTCCTGAAGACAGCAGTGTGAAGAGGGCATGGTCTGGATGGTGAGGGTCCTTGAGGATAGAGGCTGCTTTCTTAAGATACCACCTCATGTAGAGGTCCTCAATGAAGTGAAGACTCATGTCCGTGATGGCGCTGGCTGAGTTCCCAACTCTCTGTAGCCTTTTACTGTCCTGAACGTTGACACCTCCATACCAGACAGTGATGCAACCTGACAGAATGCTCTCCACTGTAGACATTTGCAAGAGTCTTCGGTGATGTACCGAATCTCCTCAAACTCTTTGTGAGGTATAGCTGCCGGCAAACCTTGTTGCATTGATGTGGAGGTCCAAGTGCAGTTCTTCAGAGCTGCTGACACCCAGGAATCGTGGTGAGCAGATAAGATGTGGCATATCCCGAGATCCACTTTCCTCCCGTGTTCCCGGGTCTGCAGGTTGCTCTGAAAAGATTTCAGTCATAACAAAAGGTGTAGTTCAGTGGCCCTCTTTGATAATGCTTTACAAGAGGGAGGGTGGTCAGAGGGGTGAGATAGAGGATGGACAGCACTATGGTTCATCTCTTGGCTTCTGGTCATCCATCCATATC